>NC_137961.1:40017234-40454718 GCF_963924665.1 Micromys minutus | reverse complement strand
AAGTGATCCCAAAAATTCCACTGGAGAACTCCTCTAGCTGATGAACAATATCAGCAAAATGGCTGCTTATAAAATTAACTCCAACAAATCGGTCGCCTTTCTCTACTCAAAGGATATCCATGCCAAAAAAGAATATTAGGAAAAAGATAAAATTCAAAAGAATCACAAACAATATGAAATACCTTCGTGCAAACCTAACTAAGCAAGAGAAGGACCTGTATGACAAGAATTTCAAATCTCTGAAGAAGGAAATTGAAGAAGATATTCAGAAAATGGAAAAATCTTTCTTGCTCTTGGAATGGAAAGATCAGCATGATAAAAATGGCCATGTTACCAAAAGCAATCTACAGATTCAATGCAATCCTCATCAAAATTTCAACTCAATCTTTCATAAAGTTGGAAAGAGCAATTGGAAATTCATCTCTAACAACAAAAAGCCTAGGATAGTGAATTTCTATCTCAACAACAACAAAAACTTCTGCAGAAATCACCATATTTGACCTCAAGCTTATTACAAAGCAATTATGAAAAAAAATCTTCATGGTATTGGTACAGAGATGAGCAAGTAGATCAATGGAACAGAATTGAGACACAGAATTGAACCCACACACTTATGATAACTTGATCTTTGACAAATGAGCTGAAAAATTTCAATGGGCCCCAAAACTTTCTCTGATGATGGGGGTTTTTGGTGTCAGGAACCAGACAGAGGTGCCTCCTCAGGTGTTCTGTCAGTATCATCCAGCTGAGCAGGATTGCAGTTAACCACCAGACTGAGTACAGGGACCCTGAAAAAAGTGCTGGAGGGGGGGGTGTGGGAAGCAGATTGAAGTGGCCAAAGGGATAACATTTCAAATGTAAATACAGATATTGTTTAATAAAAAGATAAGCTTGTAAATAAATTTTAATGTACTTTACCTAACTATATAAATTTTGTGAGAAATTAGTAACAATAGATAAAAAGAATAGTAATGAATTACTTTAATTTCAGCAGGACTATAAATGCCAGAGATCTGAGACCTCCACAGAAGAGGGGGAAAGGATTGTAGGAAACAAATGATTGAGGAGAGCAGGAAAACATCTACAAATCAACTATGCAGGACTCACAAAAGAGCTCAAAGGAACAGATAGGATACAGCAACCAGGGAGCCATTATGGGTTTTTGCATGGCCCTCTGCATGTTTGCTATAGCTGTTTATCTTGGGTTTTTTGTTGTTCTCTCAAAAATGGGGGGGGACTATCTGACTCTTTTGCCTGTTCCTGAGATCTTTTGTGGGTTACCTGATCCTGCCTTGATAAGACGATTTATACCTCATCTTATTGCTTCTTTTATGCTCTTTGGTTGGTAGCACAGAGTCTACACCCTTGAAGGGAAGATAGAGAGGAATGGATCTGGGAAGAAGTGAATCTGGGGTTGCTTGGTTCCAGGGAGCAGGGGGTATGTGGTTCAGAATATATTGTGTGAACAAATTAAAGAATAAAGGAATAACCTAGTATTAGCTTAAAAATGTTTTTTAAATTTATATACACTTACTGAATCAAGCACAGCACAGCCCTAATAGTCTGTCACAATTAGAAGGGTTCTGTCCCCTTCCATAGTACTGAAGAAACTTAAACGCTAATTGGAAGTCTCAGTATGATTCCCACTCTTTTATTGCTCCACTCCAATTAACAGTCATCTGCATTAGTTATTTAGAATATTACTTTTTAAACCTTACTAAACTTTATTTGTGCTGAATTTTCAAACAAGTGAAAAATCATGATGTGATGAATATTAAATTTTATCTGACTAGAATGTGGTTTATTAGACTAGATATGATTGGTCATAGTAATACATAGTGAAGTGTGTATTATTTTTACTTTATAAAGAGTGAATAACTTATTTTATACTGTATTTTTTGTGGGGAGCCGAATGCGGACGCCATTACAAGATGGTGCTGGCTCCCTCACGGTTTGAGGTAAACAACTCCATATATAGTAATGCTCTTGTCAGCTAAGGCGCTGCACCCTGCTCATGCGCAGTACATAACCTATCTCCGGCCAATCCCGAGGTTTCTGGTATCAGCCGACTGGTGACAACCAATCATGGCAAGCCCTTATGCGCTTCTCCCTTTATAAGCAGACAGCTAGGGTGTTCGGGCCCCTCGCTTCCTGCTCTCCCCTTCAATCAAGAGGCTCCCATAAAAAAAGCGTGATCTGAGAAGAATCCTCTAGTGGTGGTCGTCTTTCCTCGCTGGTCGAGGAGCGCGCCGCATATTTTCATTTTAATTATATGTTCTAGAACTCTGAATTAAAACACTATTTTCTGATGTCTACAGGGAAGATAAATTCCATTTTATTTTTATTTTATTTTATTTTTTAATAAGTGCAATCCTGTGTTGAACCTGTCTTATGCAACACCTCATATTATTTTAAGCTTACCTATTTTTGAATGCCCTTGCAACCAGCTCCACATTTTCTGACCCCATCATTATATGAGAATACTCATCTACAAGTATTTAGGAGACTCTTACATGATTTGTGAAACTGCATATGGAGACAACTTTAAAATATATCCTGACATGGACATTTCATTATTCTACCTTCCAGGATTCCCCAGACATTCATTTTATATTTTGGGGATAAAGTTCCAAAATAAGCCCTATGTATCTATCATCTATTTATTTACCTATCTACCTAACCTATATCATTCCTCTCTTTCTTTCTACCATCTGTTCAACTATATGTTCATCCATCTATCCATGCATCCATGCATACCACCCTCTCTCCATCCATCCATTCATCCATCCATCCATCCATCTATACATCCATGCATCTATGCATACATACATACATACATACATACATCTATGCATCTATGCATCCATGCATCCATGCATCCATCTAAACATCCATCTATCCATCCATGCATGTATGCATACATGCATACATCCAACCATCCATGCATCCACCAAAATATCCACACATGCATCCATCCACCCATCCATCTATCCATCCATCCATCCATCCATCCATCCATCCATCCATCTATCCATCCATCCATCCATCTATCCATGCCTGTGTGCATACAGGCATGCATCCATCCTTTCATGCATCTATTCATCCATCCATCCATCCAAAAATGCATCCATCCATCATCTCTATGTATCTACCATCTATTTATCATCATGTACCATTCATTTATTACTATTTATTATCTATTTTCCATCTCTCTGTCAATCTTTTCTATTTGTACTTTCACAAAAGTATCTCAGGTTAAAAGATGGTGAAGAAGAGATGAGAACAAATATGTGATTTTTGTTCTTTTTTTGTTTTCTTTTTTTTTTACAAAATGTTGGTTGGGTACATGTTACTTTTTCATCACAATCTATCTGCTTACTAAATCCTGTGAGACAATCCCATCATCATCAAACTGAAACAGTATAACATAGTTTTTCGTAGCATGTGAAATTGGAGAAAGTGTATCAAAACTTCTAGGTTTTAGTCTTGGTAAATAACTAGAGGGATATAATTTTATCCTGTCAAACAGCTGTGCTATTGAAATAAAATATTCTTTGATTTTCAGAAAATAAATTTATAAAGCCCAGGTTTATCCTTACACATCCTGTTTAAAAGGGTCATGTGTAATGAAGGTTGGTGTGAAAATGCGGGATTTTTTGAGGCAGTATATTCAACAGAATAGTAAATCTTTGGTTTCTTCCTGTATAAAGATACATAATGTATTTTTCTTAGCATTTAAATATCACTTTGTGGTAAGACAAAAACAAAACCAGAAACATTTATAAAGACATATGTGGGGAGAAAGTGCCACATCTGTTATGACTGTATTAGTCAGACAGACTGGTAGAAGAAATACTTCACAATGTTCACTCAGTACTCAAGAGAAGCCAGATCTGCCAACAAGAAGACTCTTCATTTGTGTGTTTTCTTTGCTTCAATACTGAATGTGAAATCTGTCTGCCAGATATAGAAAACATGACAAGATTTTAAAACTACAAACTTTCTATCCAGGTTACAATCCTGAAATTGATGTAATAACTTTACCAGAAAACAGACTGGAGTGTTAACCACAGTGAAACTTTTTATTGCTTTGATGCATCTAGAACATTTTATTCCCATTATAGAACTCATTGTACAGACACAATTATCTCCATCACAAATGAGATACCTGCTATGACATGGGAAGCATACAGGCTTTAAGATTTACTTATTGTTCTGTAACATCCCGGGGGCCCCAAGAGATGTGACTCCTTCCTCTTAGCCTTTAAATACTCTCCTTCAGATTTACTGTGGTTCGACTCATGCTGGTCATTGGCGATATTACCAACACTCATTCTCCTGTGCTGTGTGTTCTATTATTTCTCTGGGAAAAAGTCTCAGCATGTTTTCAAGTAACATGTCTTATCTAAGTTATAATTATCTCTAAATTGTCACAAACAGTTTTCTCATTTTCAACTGCTGAATATTTATCTTACAGACATTGAGATAAAATTTTATATCTATGAAAATAAAGAACAGGCTTCACCAATAACGGTAGATTGTCTACAAACTGTGACAGTTTGAATAAATTTTGGTCCCAAATCAGGTGTTTGAATGCCTAGCCTCTAGGGAAAGGCAATAATACTAGGGAATATTGTTTAACTGAAGGAAGACTGGCTTTGTTAAAGGAACTGTGTCACTGTGAAGGCCAGGCTTTGAGATCTTAAGCACTTAAGTTATGCCCAGTGCAGGGAGGAGGGGAGATACCCAGTTTTCTCCTGAGTGCCTTTGATTCAAGATGAAGAGCTCTAGGAACTTCCAGCACCTTGTGTTCCTGCAAGCTGTCATGCTTCTCACCATGATGATAGAAAACTAAACCTCTGAAACTGTAAGACAGCTCCAATTAAATGTTAGATTTTTATAAGAGTTTCCTTGGTCATGGTGTTTCTTCACAGCAATGGCAATCCTAACTAAAAATGTTTTTTTTGTAGTGTCTTCAAAGTCTTAGGATTTAGTATTGGGAAAGCACCAAGTCATAACCCTTTTTGCACTCAAATGCTCCTTTTTCACATTAAAAAAATCATAAATTTCCATTCAACTGACAAAAAATAACAGGAGGGAATAATACTTATTAGAAAGTTTTAATATTAGATATAATATGGATGAAAATAATTAGATATTAGAAGCAATGTTTTATCTTTGGAGATACAAGTGCTAGGATGTAGTTTAATATTAAGAACATCACAGTGACAAATATGAGTTCAATTTCTCATAAAATTTATTTTGAACATGGCAAATCACTGTCTGGTGCAGAGTTAGCTGAACATTTTTTACTCTGTTATAAATTAACACAAGATAATCTATTCTATAGAAGTATGCTGAAATATTGACACATAATTAGATGTGAATTTGTGTTTAACTGAATAAGTCTACATACCATTTGTTATATTTATTTTAAAGAATACTTGCTTCAACAATATGCACAGGCATAGACAATCAATGTTTTCTAGTAATTTTTAGTAAGGAGCATGTAGAACTTGTAGATGACATTGCAGTAATCAACAGTGATTTCTTCATTCATGTAAATAATAATAAAATATACTCTCTTCAGTAAGACTTCAAGTATCAATAAGAAACTAGGGAGCTCAATAGATACAAAGGGCAGATTTTTAAATTTAAAATAATGTTTCTTATGAGTTAAGACAATCAAATGATTTTAACTTGCTCCGTGCAATCCTAGATATGTTGATTTTCCTTCCTTATGATATTTGCATATCACACATATTTTATTATTTTGTTTCCTTTGAAATCTTCTGGTATTAAGAGTGCCTCCTTTTGAAACTGTGTTTTCAAGTTGCATCTTTTTCCATGGTCTGTAATAAAAAGATAGCAATTTTTGTTTCAATAATACAAGTTATTTGAGATTGAAGAACTCATTTTCAAGAATTGCAGTGTTTCTTATATTGTTCTAATATTTTCAAACAATCTGCAAAACTTTCATTTTATAAAATATTGATGAAAAGACTAAGAGATTCTGAATTTTCATTCATAGAAGAAATTAATGAGACAGTAAAGTCTTCAAAACTTATTGTGAAATTGCTCATCCAATATTTCTGTTGAATTAATTATTTTTAATGGAATGTTGCTTAATGCTTTTTATTACTGGACTTTCAGAAATAACTACACATTTTTGAAGAAGGCATATAATAGCAAGATCACATTGAACAATGCTTTGTAGAAATGAATTACTGTAGAAAGAAGATATATAGGATATGGGGTTGTTTATGTGAAACTGAAAGTAAGAAGTCTAGCAAGTGTGTTTGATAAAAAATTGTACAATTCAATTATAGTTTCTTGATTGTATTTATGTGTTGGTTGTGTATATGTATGTTCATATATTTTTGTGTTTCACGTTTTTTGTCTCACATCTACATTAGAAGTCAAATACTAAGTGATGGATAGTGCTGGATGTCAACTTGTATCTGAGCAATAGGCCTCTGTGAATATCTGTGGGGGACTGTCTTATTGCATTAACTGATGTGGAAAAGACAATATTAATTGCGATATAAACATTTCTTTTTTTTCTTACAACTTTATTTTTAAAAGAGAAAGATACATGTACAGATTTTTAAAAGCATGTTGGCATAAAACTGTATGAACATATTTTTGTCAGTACTTGATTTTTTAATGATTTGATAGTATGCATTGGAATCTTACTAGTTATAATAAGTACATGTAAAACAAAACATAACATAGAAATAGTAAAAGTTCTCTTGGTATATATAGATTAAACATGATTTTTATATACCAAAAAAATTGCTATAAGGTTATCTTTTAGCTCTTGAGTTATTAATGATTTAAGGTTTAGGTGTACCCCACTCTGAGTAGGTGCTATACACTTGTTGTTGTTGATGTTGTTGTTGTTTTCCTAAGGACTGAGGCTTCCACATTTTGGCCATTCCTTTTTTTTTTTTTTTTTTTTTTTTTTTGAGCTTCATAAGATCTGTGTCTTGTTTCTTGGGTATTCAGAGCATTCTGGGGCTAGTATACAAGTATCAGTGAATGGATATTATGTCTGCTCTTCTGTGATTCAGTTACCTCACTCAGGATATTCTCTAGATACATCCTTTTTCCAAGAAATTTCACAAAGTCCTTGTTTCTAATAGCTGAGTAGTACTCCATTGCATAAATATAGGACAATTTTTGTATCTATTCATCTACTGAAAGACATCTGGGTTCTTTCCAGCTTCTGGCTAATATAAATAAGGCTGCTATGGACATGGTATGGCATGTGTCCTTATTGTATGTTGGAGCATCTCTGGGGTATATGCCCAGAAGTGGAATAACTGGGTCTTTAGGTAGGACTCTGTCCAATTATCTGAGGAACCATGAGATTGATTTGAAGAGTGGTTGTACAAGCTTACAAACCTACCAATAGTCATCTGAGATTTTGATCTTAGCCATTCTGGTGTGAGGTGGAATCTCAGGGTTGTTTTGATTTGCATTTCCCTGATGAGTAGGGATGTAGAGCACTTCCTTAGATGCTTCTCAGCCATTCAATATTCCTCAATTGACAATTCTTTGTTTAGCTCTGTACCCCATTTTAATGGGATTGTTTGAATTTCTGGAGTCTAACTTCTTGAGTTCTTTGTATATATTGGATATTAGACCTCTATCAGGTTTGGCATTGGTAAAGACCTTTTCCCAATCTCTTGAATGCCATTTTGTATTCTTGACAGTGTCGTTAGCCTTACAGAAATTTTGTAGTCTCATTAAGTCCCATTACTTCATCTTTGTTTTAGAGCACAAGCCATTGGTGTTCTGTTCAGGAAATTTTCCCCTGTGCCAATGTGTTCTAAGATTTTCCCTACTTTCTCTTCTAATAGTTTCAGTTTACCTGGTTGAATTTAGAGGTCTTTGATCCACTTGTACTTGAGATTTGTGCAAAGTGATAAGAAAGGGTCTATTTTCATTCTTCTGCATGCTGTGTGCCTGTTGACTCAACACCATTTGTTGAATACTGTCCTTTTTCCATTGAATGTTTTCAGCTTCTTTGTCAAAAATCAGGGTACCACATGTGTGAGGGCTCATTTCTGGATCTTCTATTCTGTTATATTTTTCTACCTGCCTATCTCTGTACCAGTACCATGCAGTTTTGTACATAGCTCCCTTGTAATATAGCTTGATGTCAGGGATGGTGATTCCTGCAGATGTTTTCTTGTTGTTGAGGATGGATTTCAATATTCTAGGTTTTTTGTTGTTCCAAATAAATTTGCAAATTGCTCTTTCCAACTCTATGAAGAATTGAGTTGGAATTTTGATGGGATTGCATTGAATCTGTAGATTGCTTTTGGTAAGATGGTCATTTTTACAATGTTGATCCTTCCAATCCATAAGCATGGGAGATCTTACCATTTTCTGAGATCTTCTTTAATTTCCTTCTTCAGAGATTTGAAGTTCTTGTCATACATGTCCTTCACTTGCTTAGTTAGAGTCACACCAAGGTATTTCATATTGTTTGTGACTATTGTAAAGGGTACCTTTTCTCTAATTTCTTTCTCAGCACGTTCATTCTTTGAGTAGAGGAAGGTTACTGATTTGTTTGAGTTAATTTTATATCCAGCCACTTTCCTCAAGTTGTTTATCAGCTGTAAAAATTCTCTAGTGGAATTTTTGCGGTCACTTAAAAATATTATCATGTCATCTTCAAATAGTGATATGTCTGCAAATAGTGAATGTCTGAAAGACTTTCTAAAGATGATACTCAAGTAGCAAACTTTATACCTGTCTTTTTTTTTTTTTTTTTTTTTGGATACCAGCATCCTGTACATTTAGGAAGAACACTATCAACATTATTCTTATGTCAACCAAGTGATAATTCCATGAATGTGAATGACCTTTATTATAATGCTATTTTGTTAAGAGATCCCTTTGAAATTACAGATTAATTTTCCTGCTTTCTCAATTTAATTTAATTTAGTTTTCTGAATAATGTTATTTCTTTTATTAGAAAATAGTTCATTGTATGTACTGTTAATGCATCAAAAATAACAGATCCATTGAAACCATAGTTTTCTTAAACATTTCAGTTAGAAATGCATTCCTTAAGATGATGAAAATTACTGGGAAGTGGCTCAGTGGTCAAGAGCCCCCACTTCTCTTGAAGAGAATCTAAATTTAGATCCCAGCTCCTATACCTGGTGGCTCACAACACACTTACCTTCAACTCCAGGCTAATCTGACACCTTTGCCCTCTGCATGCACACAAACATAATCCCCCATAAACACACACACACACACACACACACACATACACACACACACACACACACACACACACGTGAGACATAATTAAAAATAGTAACAAAAATTAATCTTGAAAAACAAAACTACTGATCTATCTGGTTTTGCCACAAAGAACAAGGATAAATGTATTTTAACCCCTGATATGTGTAGAATAAAATGAGAAATCTAATAAAATGACAAAGTAGCACTGCACAGATGCTGAAGGCAGATGGAAAACTTTATTTGAAAGCAGGGTTACACTACTGCAGTTCCAACACAAATCTTAACTGACATGCAAAGAACAGTTGTCAATTGAGATGTCTCAGTATCTAAAGAGACAACTGCATCTGGTCCACTGCAATTCAGAGGTTTCCAGAAAGAAAACCTACAAGTTAATTTAATGATATAAATTGAATTAGTCAAAGTAGCTAGTGAGTAGAAATTCACAAGAGCCAACCAGTGTATCTCTCAACATTTCAAAACAAAAAAAGAGCAATAAAAATTACATTGTAATAATTAGACTCTCTACATTGTGAAACTTAAGGTGGATAAAATTTTAGCCATAGTCAAGGGATATGACTGAAAAGTCAATAAAACTGAAGACAGTGTATAATTAAGGAGTAATTAAAACCAATTTATCATGTTAATGCTATCTGAATTTATTTTTTAATTTTATTAAAATATAATAAAATAAGAGTTAGTAACTCATTAATTTTCAGCATGAGGGAGATAATAATATAAGAAGAATTTTTCATAAGACTAAAAATTTGTGATATTAAGTAATATTTTAGACTTAACTTATGAAAGATAATGTTCTACAAATGTATCTATGATACTTTTACTCTATTAGTCTTCTAATTGTTTTAAAACTTATATCTAAAGACACAAGTTATAAGACACAGCCTTGTTCTAAGGGCATCTATCTTTGTCACAGTTACATGTGCTAAAATGGGAAGCAATAAGATGGTATGGTTCAACCTGATGAAGAACCTGGTTCAAACTCTGGGAGTCTAACTTCAGGCAGTTTATTTTAGACATACTTAAGCACAGCACAATTTGGTGTAAACCTTTCTTGGGGTAACTAACTCAGTATTGTGTTCATAATAAAGATTAAGGCATAACTACCTTGAAATTTCTTGTAAAGCATATATGACTTCTTATCATGGTTGACATTATAGATTGACAAGCTGAAGATAACAACCTCAAGGATGATTTAGTGTGGTTTCCATCACATAGATATTGCAAAAACGTCACAAGGAAATTATCTAGCCTCCTGGGCTGATAATGAATTATGCATCTCTTCTTTTGAAAGAGCAAAGCTGTGTGTTTAACATTACTATCTTCTTCTAGAGCTTATCTGTGAGCACACAGTCCTCAGTGCCTCTTATAAATTGATTTAACTCAGGAATAGACAAGAAAGGTAAAATCTGCATACATGCGTAATAGAAAATAAAAGCAAAGTGCAAATAAACTGTTTTCAGGGAATAGATATGAAATGACTAATGTTAAATTAAAAAAAACTGTGATAATAGTGGTAAGGCATATGTTTTAATGTTAATATTGCCTGTATTGAAATAAAAGCCTGTCATTGCTTATGAACACCATAATTTTTAAGGAAGCCACAAATTTACCTGAAATGATCTTAATTGAATTCAGGTTGAAGAATAGATGAGTAATTTTAAAAAGCTTCATATATATCAATAATTAAAAAATATGTTTTGAAATTATAAACAATACCATTAACTTGAAGTGTTCTTGTGTAAAATGAGCAAAATATGAAAACACCAAAATTAATGGGAAAATTTAAAAAAATCATAAGTATAGAGAAATTTTGTTCACATGAAGAGGAAGGCTTCCATTTCTGCTGAAATTAGTATATAGATCTGACACAATACAATCAAAACCTAATAAAAAAATTAGAAATATGAACAAATAATTTCTAGGGTTTATAAAGAAATACAAAAAGCCCACAATCCTTAAAAAAATAACCCAAGTCAAAGGGGATATCATTGGAAATGTAAATACAGAGAATATTCAATAAAAATGATAAAAAAGAAAGCAAAAAAAACCCCTCAAGTCAGAATGCTATTTTATTTTAAGATATATAATAAAGTTATAGCAAGAAAACCTCTAATATTAGAGCAAATATACAAACAGATGAACATTACACAGAAGGTAGGGAAACAGAACCACAAATCTAGATTCTATTTTTTGTCAACAGAACAAAGATAGATTTGTTAAGAAATTTGAAAGTAATTTTAAATAAAATGCTAATGAAACAACTGTGTAACCACATAAGAATGAATACTTCACATGCTCGAAAAAGTCAACTAAAGCAGATGATAAACCAAATATATGCCTAGGAGTGTAAATCCTGTGTGAAAAATGTGATATGACTCATTTGCATTTGGGAGGAAGAAAGGACTTAGATAAAGAACAAAACCCAAAATTGAAAAGAAGAAAGAAATCAACCTTTTTGGTCAAAACTAAGAACTTCTGTTCCTTATAAAACACAGTCAGAACAAGAAATATAAAAGCCCCAAGTATGAGAAAATATTTGCAAGGCACATAGTTCTACTACTGTATAAATATTTATATATTCACTATATTTATACAACAGCAACACATAGAACTTTAAAGAGCAACAGAAAAAGCAACATCTCAAAAGAAATATCAAACTATCTAAATGGGAATTGTGCTTAGAATCTGGAGGGAAAGTTAAGAACATGAAAGCAGGGTCAATGTTATGATCATCGATAAACTAAAGACACTGAGTTACACATTAAACAAATACCTGGTTGATAAATGACAATAATATGTGATTTATGCAAGGTAAGAGACTCCTAAGGCTGTTGTTGGGAATACTGGTGAATACTTGTGTACCAATAGAGAGAGAAAAAGAGTGAAAAGATAAATGCACACAATGATGCCCATAGACTAATGGAAGAATTCAACAGATAGATAAATAAATAAACACCAAATATTAATGAAAAACAATATATGTCAAGAAGATAAGGAGGATATGCCAGAGAAGTAACTTCATAATAAGAACAGAAAGGTAGCCTAGCTGTAAGGAAATAAGTAATGTTTAGTTTGAGAGATTGGGAGATGATGCAAACCTGCAGATAATTCTCAAAAGAAAATTCAGGGTATCCATTGTTATATCATCATCATCATCACCACCACCACCACCACCACTACCACCACCACCATGATCATCATCATCATAATCACCACCACCATCATCATCACCACCATCATCGTTAAATTATTGTCTCAAACATTGCATCTCTACTGAATTTTCTCTTCCCTCCACCCCTTCCAGTTTTGCTGAACACATCCCCTCAACCTGAGATTTATTTCTCCTTCATTTTCCATCAGAAATGAACGGGACTCCCAGGAATATTAAACAAACACAGCATAACAAGTTACAATAACACTATAGAAAAGCTCAACGGCCAGTCGGTTAATGAAATTTTTTTAAGTGATGTGGCCCCTCTTACCAGTGTTTCAAAGTTCTGCTAAGTTCCTAATAAATTTAAAGTAGGACATTGCATCTTTTGTCAATTTGAATTACAAACACATTGCTCCTATACCTTAAAATATTCTTTCTTGTTTGTTCCCAAGATTGTTGTGAGTATAGTAATGTAAAACAAAGCTCAACATTTCAATGTCTCACATTCTTTAAAAATTTCAACACTTTAAAAGTCAAAAATCTCTTTTAAAATCACAAGTCTTTATCTCTGGGTGTCTTTAGAGAAAAAATAAAGTTATTTTTTTTCTTTTTTATTATAGAAAGAAAAGGCTCAGACATGAAAAAATAATTTCTAATAGGTTATCATGCTTAGGGTGATTCCTTGACAATCATGTGTATGTGGATAACCCTGGACTTAATGGATTATACAAACCTAAGAACTCATGTGGTTTGGAGTAGAGTATAGGAGAAAATTACGGAGAAGTTAGATATGAAGAGATGAGTTAATATGATAAAATACAGATGTATTAATGTATGAAATTGGAAAGGAGTAAATAAAAATACTATATAAAAAAGAGAAAATATGCTGAACATAGTAGCTCACAGCTATAATATTCCTATTGGTAAGCTAAGGTTGTATGGTTGCTACTAATTTAAGCTCAGCTTAGGCCAGATGAGTTATATACTGTCCAGCCTATAGCATATAACTTTTTCTGAAAAGAAAACTTACAAATTAATAGTCATACACACACACAACATAAACACACATGCACACACAGATATACAGAATGCACACAATATCTACACATAAAAATCCGTATATACATACACAAATCTTATATTCACAAACTCAGTTCTGTAATGAAAGCTTATAAATATAAAGAACGGAGACAGAATTATAAACACAAAACCTACTTAGACTACACAGTGAGTTTAGGGATAATTCTGGGTACTTCAATTTTGGCTCAAAATAAAAAGCAACTCGAGAATTGGAGGTACATTTCTCTAGTTATAGATACAATAGTAGAACACTTACTAGGTGCAATGTTCTTTGATCTCCAGTTCTGCAAGAAGCCTTTCATTAGTATTTGGTTTTAATTGAGAAACTAAGAAAACAGATGGCTACTTTTGATAAGGCCATGCTGATTATGTGCTGCTCTTCAATGTCTCTCTAGTCAGGGATATTTCTGGAACTATCATTTATTTTAGACCAGTAGAAAAATTATTAATTTTCATTTCTATACAAGCCATCTGGTAGTAATTTAGTTTTCATTAAAAATAATTTATCTATGGGACCATGAAGCCCAGGAGGTAAGTGCACTGTAGTAGCAATGAAGTATATCTACAGCATTGGTTGTAATTATAGATTTGTCAAGTCTCCCTGTAGTGTAGAAGCTTTCTTTCTCTGAAATAATGTTCTCACATTCATGAGATATATGTGAATGTGTCATACATTTTAATTTATAATTATGTTATCCTTCTATTTCTCAAGAATTGTTGCCATTGAAAAGAAAATACACTAAGTGAGCTACCATTGCATAGATTTTCACTCCTTCTAAGAGTTATTTCTCACTTTTCCACATTGATTGGGATTGTGTGTGAACTTCTTTTCAGTGTGAACATGCAGACCTGTTCTTTAAACTGAAATTCTGAGAATTAAGTTGAAAGTATTTTATTTACTAATGACAATTCCACTTTGATAACTAGCTAGAAAACTCAAAAGCACTTAAAAACAAATATAATTCAATGTGATAATATTGTCATATATATATATATATTATATATATATATATATATATATATATATATATATATATGTTAAACTACTTTAGACCTACAAAAATATTTCTGAGTTTCTTATTAGAATTATGTCAAGCTCTTCATTTATATTTAGTTTTTAAAATATAGTCGTGTTATATATTGCAATAATTTATACACATCTTCACTTTAACATTTTATAGTTTCCAGCATATATATTCTAGGATCATAGTAATGTGTTAAAATATCTCTGAGTTTAGAATCAGGATAAATTTTTTATATAAAATTAATTAAAATGTAGGACCTCTTTTTTTGGTTTTAAAAGAATAGTGAAGATAACTTTAGTTGTCAGGCAGCTTGATATTAGACAGTGGTATTATCAACATATCCTCTTTTGAGTAGGATGTTTCCTGTTTTCTAACCATGTTAATGGTTTTAACCCATTAATATTACTCAGTTTTTAATAGCTATGGTGATTTTTTCTATATTGTAGTCATATATTTCATAAAAGCATACTTACTTGAATAAAGTTACAGTTTTCTATATAAAATAAAAAATCCAGTGTATTGTATTGGCTATTCACACCAACTCAAGATCCAGAGAAGGTTTTCTCTGTGATGAATTCCAATTGTAAATATTTTTATCCTGTAAACTGTATAAACCTCAAAGACAAAAGACTGGCAAGACCTCATCCTACAAGAAAAATTATCCCACCAATCCTGAGCTTGCCCCAACAGTCAGGCTACATAACCCCTCCAATCTCAGGCCACCTTGGAATGTTCCATCCTGCTTCCCAGAAATCATACATAAACCCCAAATTCTGCCTTGTTCTCTGCTGCTTCTTGCCCTAGCAGATATAGCAGACCACACTCCTGGATTTTTCCCTACAATAAATCTCTTATGTTAAGTTTGTTTTACAGTGTGAATAAGTGGTATTTCTTGGCTGGCAGTCATCAAGATGCCTTTTAGATCAGAGCTGTACAACTTCCAAATGGGAAACCATCCAGGGGTGGAGCAAACATTCGGACAGAGAAACTTTCACAGACGCTGGAACCGAACTTTTCTAGGGTAAGTAGCTCCCTTCTGATATGCAACACTTACATAGTTGAACTAATATATCTTATTTTAATGTCTTAATTCCTTTCATTCATTATTTAACCTCTTTGCAAAACAAAAATCATCAGGCAATGATGATCTCATATTTCTATAGTTTTCAATGACTAGAGAAAGAATCCCACCCCCCATATTTGTGGTGAATACACTCCAGTAGATTCCATTCCTTAACATAAAGACAGGTTACAAGAGCTATCACTCACATTATGTCCAGACTGGTTTACCTATTATATTAGATCCTAAAAGTCTTTAAGGTTGATATCACCAATTGTTGGACAAGTACATTGGGATTTCCAGAAGCTATACATGTTCATTTTGTGTGACCTACTCCTGAAAAATAATGATCTTGCCTACTATATGATTTCCACCTCACTACTTCCGTAGTGGAGTCCAGGAAGGTGAAACACACTCCTGAACAGGGTTCCCAGCAGATGTTTCCCCAGGTGAGAAATGACTGGGCCTGGGGCAGAGACTGTGGTTCTCAAACTCCTAGGTACCCAGATGCCTCTTGGTACCCCAAGGAAATAAGAATGGGAACTCCCATTCTACTGTTTACCTAGGCACAGCTGGGAACTGGCAAGGGGCTAAGGTTGAGGAGATTCCTAGTTTATTCCAGGGTGAGTGCCATTAGTGTGAAGGGGCCCTCTATGAGAGATGTAAGAGTGGCTCTGTATGATAAAGGCCTCTCCCAGCATTAGTTCTAGATGAAGGACACAGTTATTGCTTGTCCAATCTGCTTTATTCATGGTGGATGAGGATGCATATTACTTACTTAAGACAGATCAGAGATTAACTACCTTTTGAACAGGTGCTGTTTGGCTAAGTGCTCAGAGTCCCTAGATATCTCATGCTACATGACAGGTTAATACAGTTTTTCCAGTAGACTATTATAGTCATGTAATCTAGGACAGGAATCTTGACAGAAGCTAGGTTGAACACCTCATGTTCTCAATTATGAGTCTTATCAAAGTTCTAAACTTTGTTACTACATTGCCAGTTCTTCTGTCTCATTACATAGTTCATGGCCCCACACTACTGGAAGACAATAAAACTAAGGTCAATGCCAGTAGACATGTTTAATGTAACTATGTGTCCTCCTGAATAAACAGAGGTGCTTGACTTCAAAGTACAATATGGAAAGAGACTAAACCTGGCCTAGCACCTGGAGACCACATGGTCTGACAACATAATCTGTGTGAGTTTTTGTTGTGGGAATTCCATGCAGTGATCTTTATACCAGTGTGATTTGTTCATAGAAGATTGGTGAAGAAATGGTCAAAAAAAAAATAATTGCAGACAGCAAAGCAACAGTGCCCTCCCAAGTGCAAGCTTTTGCGGTAAACATTTGGTTGGTTTTTTCTATCATTTCCAACAGCCAAGTGAGGATGACCAGAGGTCTTCCAGAAGAATGAGACATTAATGACCATAGAAATCAGAAGGTGATGAAACAAGGTAACAGTGTTTGAAAATAAAAATGTACACCTTTTAATTAGATGTTGAGTAATTCATATTATCTTCTCAAAATCTAATAGACAGTGTTATAATCTTAAATGTGCAAATTGGTTTGAATTGTCTTCCTCTCTTTTGTTTTTTAATCTCCAGGGTTTTCTTCTTTTGTGATTTTTTTTACAACTTTATTTTAAAAAACAAAGAGAAATGTGCAGATTTTAAGCATTTATGCATAAAAATGTGCGAATACATTTTTGTTAGTACTTGATTTTTTAAAGGTTTGATAGTATGCATTAAAATTTTACTAGTTACAATGAACATAAAGTACCTGTAAAACAAGATGTAACCTGGAAATAATCATAGTTTTCTTGGTGTGTAAAGATTAAGCATAATGTTTTTTTCATTTTCTTTTCTTTTTTTCTTGAACTTCATATAGTCTGTGAGTTGTTTCTACGGTGTTCAGAGATTTCTGGGGTTAGTATCCAATTATCAGTGACTGCATATTATGTATGTTATTTTGTGACTGGGTTACCTCACTCAGAATTATGTTCTCTAGATTCATTCATTTTCTTAAGAATTTCATAAAGTCATTGTTTCTGATAGCTGAGTAGTACTCCATTGTGTAAATATACCACAATTTTTATATCCATTCATCTACTGAAGGACATCTGGGTTCTTTCCAGCTTCTGGCTATTATAAATATGGTTGCTATGAACATTGTGGTGCATATGTCTTTGTTATATGTTGGAACTTCTCTGGGGTATATGCCCAGAAGTGGAATAACTGGGTCTTTAGGTAGTACTATGTCCAATTTTCTGAGGAACTGCCAAATTGATTTCCAGAGTGGTTGTATCAGTTTGCAACCCCACCAATAGTGGAGAAGGGTTCCTCTTTCCCCAAATCCTCGCCAGCATCTCCTGTCATCTGAATTTTTTATTTTAGCTACTCTTGTTTGAATTGTCTTTCAATATTTTTCTACATTACTATTTAGCTACACCATATTTTAATTTTCTAATACATTAATATGATCAGTTGCTTTGTAAGCCCACTGAGGCACAGCAGTAGCCAGATCTCTTCCCTGAGAATCTCCAAGCACTAGGTTCTATCCCCTACAGAACACTAACTGCTCTAAGGGACTGACCCACCCCCAGCCTTATAAGCTCTGGATTGAAATCTCACTAATGCCCACCTTGGAAATCTCTACCATGGGAAGCCCATCTCACAGGATGTTCTCTCCTCAGTTCTCTGCAGCTTTTTGTCTAAGCAGAGGTAGCTGACTTCCTAGTTCTTTTCCTCCCAATAATCTATTGGGTGAGATATTTGCTGTGCAGTGTGATTTTGCAGTATTGCTTGGCTTATAAAAGCCAGAGTACCTTTGCATTGGACTGTACTGCATATGCTAACTATATGCGTTTCTGAAGCATGAGTCAGTCTCAGAGCCTAAACTGCACTGGACCCCATCCCTCATCTCCTGTCTACCTGCAACAGACTCACCTTCCCTTTATAGGTCTCTGGACACACCACCCCCCCTGTGGCAATTACGTATGCCTTCCCTCTGTAATAATAGCCTTTTATTCCCTCTGTTAGTGACACCAATAAAGGCCAGATTATACCAGATTAAAAATATATATAAAGAGTTATTAGGAGGCAGTTATCAGGCCAGTTCACCAATTTCACAGGGGAAGGTCACTAGATTTTTACATTCATGCTAAAGCATTGGGCTCCTTCCAGCCTAAGTAAAGAATGAGGACGTGGGTAGCTAGAAGTGGGGCCGGTGCAGATGCACGTCAGAAACGGAGTCCCTGGGCACGTGCTCTTGCTTGGGTTGCTAGAAATGCAAAGAGGAGGACTTTACTCAGAGCTGCAGGAGAGTTTACTCTGGTGATGGAGCGGAGAAGAAAAAGACAGACAGGCTTTTCCAGATTGTGCTGGACCTAGCAAGGGTCCTAGCCTAACACTTTAGTCAGTGTAAACACTTTCCTGAGTCAGAGTAAGTGACCATTCATCACCCTTCTGGTACCTTTAAGGTGTAACTACCTCAAGCCATAGTCTTTCCGGCTCCTGGGCTCCTGGGCTACCGGATGGCCTTTCTTATCTGACCCTAATCCCAAACTCCTGAAGCTGCAAACTTGCAGTTTTCTTAGACCTAGACAGGCTATTGCACCCCAGGCACCTCCCTATTCTCCTGCCTTTTCTTTGGAGTTGCCTGTAATCTTGCTACTCCCACGGGCCTTTGCAGCTTTATTACGCTGGTCTCGGTGTCTGTCCTGTGATTAAGTCCATCGCTCTGGAACACACATTTTGGCCTTGCCTTCTGGCCTTGTTGAAAGCTCTGGTACTGTTAAATGTTAAAACTTGACAATAGTTCTACCATATTGCCTCAACCTTCATTTTGAAGCTCATGACGTTTACCATACTGGCCCTGACCCTAAATCCATGCTGTACATTTTCACAGAGCATAGTGGACTCTGGAGTTTCCCTAGCAACCGGCCTCTAGACCCAGCCAATCAGCTTAAAGGTTAGACAACTCTGCCTTGTCTAGATAGGCTTACAGTTGCAAATGTGCCTGTTTGTGGTTTGACTTATATAAAAACTTGCCCTGAAAACTGCCAGGATTCCCAGCTTGGGTTCTGACTCATGGCTATGTCCCTACTTAATCAGTTCTTGAATGTGCTTTCAGTAAGCCATCAATATCTGACAGAGATTTCTGTCTGAGACAATCCTGTGTCTAATCCTGAATCTCAACAGTACCAGGTACTGAGTCTCTCTTCTGGCTAAGCTACACTAAGGGTTTCCTCCTTGTTTGCTCATCTTGGAGTACTTGGAATTCTCTCAATTATAGGCTACAGTAAAATTTTCCTCCCTTCTCACGTCAATGGGGAGGTTGCCTTTATCCCTCTCATTCTCACCTCAGTCCAGCCTGTCCAACAGACAGGGACCTAAACTTATTTGCTTTTGAAATCAAATTTTGCCTCAATGCCCTTAAGACAAATCAATCCAAATGGCCATATAATGGTACCCTATAGCCTACCTTCTTATGCAAGAATCAAAGAAGTTAACTTTTGGTTCACCTACTATCTTCTCCCCTCACAATCTGACTTCCAATATACAAGGGTCTCTGAACACCGTTCCCTTCCCTAGTTCCGGCTCTTTAGGTAACACTGGTACCTGATGATGATGATATACTTACCTTTCAGATAAGCTCATGTCTCAACATTTCAAACTGACTCAAATGCTGATTTGATATCTAAACTTGCTCCTCCATCTTCTAGCTCTTCCTATCTAATCTTTTCTGGGGTAGCTCTTACAACAGATGTTTAAACATTCAAGAAATCTCTTCTCTACTCAATACAATAGCCTGTCCTAATAAGGTTAGGAAATTGCTCTATATTAGGCTTCCAAAGTCTGATTCAATCCCCTTTATCTTCCTTATTCCTTTCTCCTTCACCAGTGCTGAAACCTATACATTTTTCTATATGACCAAAAAGAAGATTACTATAAAAGTTGGCCAGAAACATAAAATTACATATATTACATATGTTGTCCTGAAAATACCATGGAACAAATATGGATGTTTCTAACTGGCAATCAGCTACTGAATAACTTTCTTTCTCAATACTTTGGGGAATGTTCATCATGTGTCCTTCCTGGGACAAACTCATGACTGTCTTTTTTTGCGTTGCTCATTGTCTTATTAGATATTCTCACCCCACCTCTCATTAATTATTGTAATTCGAATAAAACTGTCACCACTTATGTCTCCAACATCTGTCTGACAGACCACTGAACTCACAAGAACTGAGCTCCTACAACCAACATACAAAATGCCTTGATTCTCTGTGGTGCTCAAAGTTACCAGTGCCTACCCTATGAATAATCTGGGACTTGTGCCATGGCATCTTCTTTTGCACAGTTGTGAGGGGTGACTGGTGAAGATCCCTCGCCAGCCCGCATCGCTGGATTGATAGAAGCATGGCATGACAAACAAATGATTCAAGTCCTACTCCTTCTTCCAGTCCTGGGTATAACTCCTGGCTTCACCACTGGAGTAGCATGAAGAACCTCGTGTTTCTACCCCAGGGAGGAATGTGACTTTGATGTAAATCAGTCAGGTAGAGTAAAAAAATGAGATCTGACAAACCAGATTGGTCTCTATAACTGTACAAAACAGTTGGATTCTTGTGGCCGGTATATAATTGACAGTTCAATATGGAGTTTGTTACTGTGCTTCTTAACCCTCTTCTTTCCCCTTCTCTCTCTTTCTCTCTGGTTGTCTCTGTCTCTGCCTCTGTCTCTCTGTCTCTGTCTGTCACTCTCACTCTCTTTATTTATTTATTTATTTATTTATTTATTTTACATACCAATTACAGCTTCCTCTCCCTACTCTCCCTGCAGTTTTGCCCTTTACCCCGTACCTCCACCATACCTCCTCTCTTTCTCCTCACAGAGAGGCCTTGCATCGATATCAAACTACTTTAGCATATCAAATTGCATTAGAACTAGATTCATCTCTGATTGAGCATAGAAAATAAAATTCAGTTAGGAGAAAAGCAGCCCAAAAGCAGGCAGCAGAGTCAAAATCAGATCCTGGTTCAATTGTTAGGGGTCTCACATAAAGACCAAGATGCATAGTTGTTACATATGTGTAGGGATTCAAGGTTCATCTTACATTTGCTCTCTGGTTGGTGGTTCATTCTCTGTGAGACCCTATGGGCCCAAGTCCCTGTATGTTTTCTCTTTGAGTGCATTAAGCCATCTGGCTTCCTCAATCTTTCCTTTCTAACTCTTCCACAAGATTCCCTAAATTTCACCTAGTGTATGACTGTGGGTTTCTGTATCTGATTCAATTGTCATCTGGGTAAATCTTCTCAAAAAACAGTTATCCTAGGCACCTATCTACAAATCCAGCAGAAAATCATTAATAGTCTCATGAATGGGCATTGTCTCATACCACGGGTGCCAAGATGGGCCAGTCATATCTTTTTTGGTCATTCTCTCAATTTTTGTGTCATCCCTGCACATCTAGTAGGCAGGACAAATATTGGGTTGAAGACAATATGTGGTTGAAATGGTGTCCACATCACACAAATGGATGTCTTGCCTAGATACAGGAGGTGGCTGTTTCAGATTCTATAAGCCTACTAGTAGGAGTCTTAGTCAGGGTCACCCACATAGGTACCTGAGAGTTTCCCTTGTTCTAGGTTTCTAGCTCATACCCAGAGATACCCCCATCACAGTTCTTTCTCTCTCAGTTCTCTCTCCTTCTGCCCTCCCAAATACTCAATCACCCCTGTCTTCCACTCCACGCTCTCCTTCACCCAAAGCTCCCTCTCTCCACCCCATTGTTTATTTTATTTCAGTTAGACTCCAATAAACCCAATTTAAAAATGTTTTACGGAGCCAAACAGAAAATTCTTAACAGAGGAATCTCTAATAATCCAGAGTCACTTAAAGAAATGTTCAACATCTGTAGTTATCAGGGAAATACAAGTAAAAAAATGACTCTTAGACTTCACATTATAGCAGTCAGAATGGTTAAGATTAAAAACTCAAAATATAGTACATACTGGTGAGGATATGGAGTAAGGGCACCCCTGCATTGATGGTGGGAATGACCAACAATGACTGCACCAAAACTGAGACCTATACCATGGGAAAGAACCAATATTGACACTATTAATGATACTCTGTTATGCTTGAAGACAGGAGTATGGCATAACTGTTGACTAAGAGGCTCTATCCAATAGCTAATGGAAACAGATGCAGAGACCCACAGTCAAACATATGACAGATCTTGGTAAAATTTTTGGAAGGGTTGGGAAAAGAAGACAGGGACTCCACAGGAAGGCAAGTAGAGTCAACTAATGTAGACCCCTGGGGGCTTTCAGAGAATGAACCACCAATCAAAGAGCAAGCAATGGCTGGTCTTAGGTTTGCAGCATAAATGTAGCAGATGTATACCTTGGTCTTTATACATTCCTCACCCCTGTGCTTCTGACAAGTGGGGCATGGACTGTCCCCAACTTTGTTGCTTGCCTGTGGATTCCATACCCAAACTGGGCCATCTAGTCTGGTCTTAGTGGGAGAGGATGCATCCAGTCCTGTTGTGATTTTACATTTTGGGAGACGATAATCAGAGGAGAAAGGAAAGAAAGAATAGAAGAAGATCTGAGGTGATACTGTGAAGCTATAGATAGGTGTAAAATTGGAATGTAAAGTGAACAAATAAATTTAAAAAGAAAATCAAAAATATTTTTTAAACAGCAACAAAATTACAAGACCAAACAAACAAAAAAACAAACCAAGAATATTATGACATTTGCAGCCACATGAATGGACCTAGAAAAGATCATCCCAAATGGGGTAATGCAGACACCAAATCACACACATGGTATGTATTCACCTATAAGTAGAGAGTAACCATAAAGTAGCAGATAACCATGCTACAATCCACACACCATTAGAAGCTAAGAAACAGGAAGGTCCTACGGGAGGATACTTAATCCTCACTGAGAAGGAAAAATAAAGAAGACATCTCCTTTTCTTAATTCTAAGAATCACAACCTGCCTTTAATTTATTTTTCTAGATTTTATTCAACAATAGATCCAGATGTTTCTCTTTAAACAAACTTTAATCAAAATCCATTACAGGATTATAAACCCCTAGCTATGCAGCCAGCGTGCATTGACCCTGGGATTATGCCCTGGTCATGATGGTCAAGTCTACTTAAAGGGCTTTCTGACCTCTGTTCTGCAGGAAGCAGTGTAATGTCAACATCACCCTATCTCCCTGCACCTATCATTTAAAAGGGGTGGTATAAGGCTTTCAAAGCATATGAGTGTCTAGGCCATCCCCTGAGGATCTTCAACCCTGTCTCTACTCACAGAACTCTCTTATTGCACCAAAGGCCAGATCCTGCACCCCATCTTACAGAGTAGAACCCCAAACTCTGAATTTGAAATGTTACCAATCCTAATTCTGAAATGTTTATCATTGAAATACCTGCCCTGCAAAAAGAGTTCGATGAACCCTGCCTTCTGCCCAGTTCCCTGCTGCTTCGGGAGTGATTAGAGACTCTATGAGTAAGCTGAGAGAAAGACTAGACAAAATAAAAAGAGACAGAGAAAAACAAAGATGGTTTGAGGGATGGTTTAACAGATCCCCATGGCTGACCACTTTAATCTCCTCATTAGTGGGGCCCCCTTTAATTTTGCTTTTGCTTCTTACATTTGGACCATGCATCCTTAATAAGTTGGTAGCTTTTGTTAGAGCAAGAATGAGTGCTGTGCAGATTTTGTTGTTGCACCATCAGTATAGAGCTTTACAAAGTCAAGAAAATCAATATTATGAAGATACTGAGATCTAGTTCTATGATTAGAACTAGGCACTAGAAGACATGGGGAATGAAAGACCAGGATAAATTCTGACCCTCTAACAGGTAAAGTAGAAGACCCCTAGCAGATAGAGTAGAGCCAAAAATGTAGGATAGCAGGTTCAGTGGCTGTTTCAGGAACTAGCTTACCATAAAGAATTTATGGCTTTAAGGTCAGGGTGACTCTGGTTCAGAAACTGATTGACCATAAAAACATAAAAGTTAAATAACACATCATAAACAATCTTGAGAAACCGGATGTTCCTCTCGTGATTCTTCACTGGTAATTTTCACCTTATAGGCAATCTTGAGAAACCAGGTATTTCCCTTATGATTCTTCATTGGTATTTTTGGTATTCTTCAACCGCCCCTGGGTTGTGTTTTGTTTCCTTTAAAACCCCCATCTCCCAGCTATTTAGGGTCAGAATCCTCTACTCCTTGGGAAGTTGTGTTATCCCGAGACTTGACTGAAGGTCTCCCCCTGTGGGGGTCTTTAAACACAAAATCTGAATGTAAGGGACAGTCTATGACACCATGATATTCTTATTTTACACATAGACATGAAAATAAAATTATAGATAAAAAAGAACACAATGACCTAAATTGTCTGTAGCTGTGATCATGAACATATAAATGAAACTAAAAGCCAAGCATATTTATTATTCATCATTTTGTCAATGACTTTTTAACATATAAAACCATTTATTTTTTGCTTCACAGTCTCAGCCAGGGCTCTTCTAACTGTAGAAATTAAAGCCATTTGATCAAAGAGTATTTACAAATAACAAAATGTCATTATTTTATTGCTTTAAATATTCTTGAAAGAAATTGTGACTTTATTAAAAATCTTCAGCTAATGACAATAGCATTAATAAGTGTTGCTTTTGTTTATACTGCCAGGTCTGTATCTACTCATGAAATGAATCTTTTCACAACACACTAACAGTGACTCTCTGAAGGAAACATTGAAAGAGAGTCCTTGCTATGAATCAGGATCATCCTATCAATAAAATATCAACCTAATAAAGTTATGAAATTTGCACCAATATGTCCTAATATCAATACTTACTCTACTAATTTTGTTCTCTGCTTTTTTGATAAAGATTAAATGTTTTCTATATTCTCTGTAAAATATGACCTTCAGTAACTTTCAACTATTATCTCCACGTTTTTGCCCATTCATGACTTGTGCATTTTACTGCTGGTCATCTTTAACTAACCCCACCATTGGTATTACTGCATCTGTTATATGGTAGACGACTCAATAGGATTAACTAGTGAAGCTGGTTTGTTTCTAGTTTAGTGCCATTATAATTGCTAGGCCTGCAAATTGAAATTTTGCAAAGGCAAATTCTTTCAGAATATGGACTGACAAGAAACAAATGGTAATTCGTGACTATTCAAAATTTAAGCAACAGCCCTTAAAATATAATCTGGATTTTAATGATTGAATTTCTGTTATCTATCCTGTCTGATTCATGGACTTTTATTAGATCAACCCTAAAAGTGATTTGAGCAGATTAAAATTATGACACTTCATCTCTATAATAGAAACTCATTTCAATTCCACAACCAGAATATTAGAATGAACATAAAATGCTATGAAAAAGGATTTCCTCAAAGAACAATGCTTAACAAATCTGAGCTGGCTGTCAAAGGAAGACAAAGAAGTGTCAAAGACTCATTTCATGACTGCAGATTTATTATCATTGAGATTCAATTATCTAAAAAAAAAAAAAAAAAGGAATTCTGTTTTCAGATTCCTTCATGTCCTGAGGACCATGGCTTGTATTTCGATTAAATTACAAATGAAAAAATAAAATTTTTCTCTTGTTTTCTCAATGACCAGGACAGGTACCTGGTACACATGACTAACGTGATGACATGTACAAACCTGTACATCCTAAAGATTTAAAAGTGTAATGCTAATAGCATGTTCATTGTTGTCTAGTAAATATTTCGAACATAAAGAAACCCAGCCTTACTGATTGTCTTGAGTTTTCTAGACTGTAATTTAGAAATTAAATTATGGCAACTTCAGGACACAGAGCGGAGCATGGCCCATCTGCCACCCGGAACGGCGGCTCATAGAGGCTGAGCAACTGGTGGGTGGGAGACCTGGGCTGCCAGGGAGCAGAGAGATCTCTGCAGAGTGCACACGGAAAGTGCACCCCCTCCCTTCCCCTGCCCTGCCATGCCCAATCCAGCGATCCAGGAACAGAAATTGCGATCTTCTGTTTTCACCCGGTGGAGACTTCAGGACGCAGAGCAGAGCCTGGCCCATCTGACACCTGGAACGGCAGCTCATAAAGGCTGAACAACTGGTGAGTGGGAGACCTAGGCTGCTGGGGAGCGGAGGGATCTCTGCAGAGTGCACACAGAAAGTGCACCCCCTGCCTTGCCCTGCCCCGCCCTGTCTGAATCAGCAACCAGGAATAGAACTTTGGAACTTCTGTTACCACCCGGCGACTCTGAAGCATAGAACAGGGCTCGACCCATCTGCCACCTAGACCAGTGGAGATCCAGGGACACAGACCAGATAAAAGGGAAAGGCAAGAACATATCACTGACAACAAAATGGCAAGAGGAAAGCTAAAGAGTATATTCCAAAAAAACGAAGACAACCTGGCAACAGCAGAACCCAGCTCTCCCATAACAGAAAACATCGGAATTCCAAACACTCCAGAAAAAAAAGACACAGACCTGAAATCATACATGAAGATGCTGATAGAGATACTTAAACAAGAACGGGAGGAAGAGCAAAAAGATTCAGAAGCTTTTAAAGAGGAAACAAGAAAAACACTCAAAGAACTCAAAGAACTAGAGGAAAACAGAATCAAAGAGATGAAGGAATGGAAGAAGGAATTTAAAAGGGAAATTGACACAATAAAGAAAACACAAAAAGAGATAACCCTAGAGGTAGAACACCTAAAAAAGAAATCAGGAATCACAGAAGCAAGCATTTCCAATAGATTACAAGAGATGGAATAGAGAATCTCGGGGGCAGAAGACAACATTGTAAACATAGACAAAACAGCCAGAGAAGATGCAAAAAACTAAAAGCTCCTAACCAAAAATGTCCAGGAAATCCAGGACATCATGAGAAGACCGAACCTAAGAATAATAGGAATAGAAGAGTGAGAAAAGTATCAACTAAGAGGCACAGTAAATATCTTCAACAAAATCATAGAAGAAAATTTCTCTACCCTCAAGAATGAGATGACCACAAGCATAAAAGAAGCCTTCAGAACTCCAAATAGGTTGGACCAGAAAAAAATACGTCTCGACACATAATAGTAAAAACATCAAGTGCCCAAAGCAAAGAAAGAATACTAAAAGCAGTAAGGGAAAAAGGCAAGGCCAATCAGACTCACACCCGATTTCTCAACAGAGCCTATGAAAGCTAGAAGAGCCTGGACAGACATCATGCACACCCTAAGAGAACACAAGTGCCAGCCCAAGCTGCTATACCCAGCAAAACTATCAATCATCATAGATGGAGAGATGAAGATATTTCAAGACAAATCAAAATTTACACAATATCTGACCACAAACCCAGCACTACAACGAATTATAGGTGGAAAAACCAATACAATGAGGGGAAATTCAGCCTAATAAAAACAAGAAGACTCCTAAACAAGAAAACTAAAATAAGAAAAAGACACAGACACAACTCAACCCACAAAAGCAACAATGGCAGGAAACAGAAACAACTATTCCTAGATATCTATTAACATAAATGGACTCAACTCCCCAATAAAGAGACATAGGCTATCAGATTGGATACATAAACAAAATTCAGCCTTTTGCTGAATATAGGAAACTCAATTCAGAGACAAAGACAGACACTATCTCAGAGTAAAAGTGTGGAAAAAAAAACTTCCAAGCAAACAGCCCCAAGAAGCAAGCTGGAGTGGCTATTCTAATATTGAATAAAGTAAATTTCCAACCAAAAGTTATCAAAAAAGATAAGGAAGGACACTTTTTACTCATTACTGGGCAAACCGGTCAGGAGAAACTCTCAATCCTTAACATATATGCTCCAAATAAAAAAGCACCCACATTCATAAAAGAAATCCTACTAAAGCTCAAAAAATATATTTCATCTTACACAATAATAGTGGGAGACTTTAATACCCCACTCTCACCAATGGACAGATCATGGAAACAGAAACTGAACAAGGACACTGCAAAACTAGCAGAGACTTTGAACAAACTAGAATTAAAAGATATATACAGAACATATTATCCTAAATAAAAGAATACACCTTCTTCTCAGCACCCCATGGTACCTTCTCGAAAACTGACCACATAATTGGACACAGAGCGAGCCTCAATCAATATAAGAAGATTGAAATACTCCCATGCATCCTCTCAGATCACCATGGTCTACCACTGGTCTTTAACAACAACAAGGACAACAAAAAGCCCACATACACATGGAAAATAAACAACGCTCTGTTAAAAGATAGCAGGGTCAAAGAAGAAATAAAAAAAGGAATTACATATTTTCTAGAATTCAACGAAAACGAAAACACAGCATACCCAAACCTTTGGGATGCAATGACAACAGTACTGAGAGGAAAACTCATAGCCCTAAGTGTTTCCAAAAAGAAGCTGGAGAGAGCATACATCAGAAACCTGACAGCACAGCTAAAAGCCCTAGAACAAAAGAAAGCAGATATACCCAAAAAGAGTAGATGGCAAGAAATAATCAAAATTAAGGCAGAAATAAACCAAATAGAATCAAAAAGAACCATTGAAAAAATCAACAAAACCAAGAGTTGGTTCTTTGAGAAAATCAACAAGATTGATAAACCCCTAGCCAGACTAAATAGAGGGCAAAGAGAGAGTATCCAAATTAAAAAAATCGGAAAGGAAAGTGGCAACATAACAACTGAAACTGAGGAAATTCAGGAAATCATCAGATCCTACTACAAAAACTTACACTCCAGTAAATTGGAAAATCTGGAGGAAATGGACGAATTTTTAGACAGATACAAGATCCCAAAGTTAAACCAGGATAAAGTAAACCATGTAAATAACCCAATAACACCTAAAGAAATAGAAGATATCATCAAAAGCCTCGCAACCAAAAAAAATCCCAAGTCCAGACGAGTTCAGTGCAGAATTTTATCAGACATTTATTGGGGATATAACACCAATACTTTCCAAACTATTCCAAAAGATATAATCAGAGGGCATAGTACCTAACTCATTTTTTGAGGCTACAATAACCCTCCTACCTAAACCACAGAAAGACCCTACAGGGAAAGAGAAATTCAGACCAATTTCCCTTATGAACTTTGATGCAAAAATACTCAACAAAATCCTTGCAAACCGAATCCAAAAACACATTAAAATGATCATTCATCATGACCAAATAGGCTTCAACCCTGGGATGCAGGGATGGTTTAATATAAGGAAATCCATCAATGTAATCCACCATATAAACAAACTCAAAGATCAAAATCACAAGGTCATCTCACTAGATGCTGAGAAAGCATTTGATAAAATCCAACACCCCTTCATGTTAAAAGTCCTGGAAAGAGCAGGAATCCAAGGTCCATACCTAAACATAATAAAAGCAAAATACAGCAAACCAACAGCCAATATCAAACTTAATGGCGAGAAACTTTAAATAATCCTACTAAAATCAGGGACTTGACAAGGCTGCCCACTCTCCCCCTACCTATGCAACATAGTCCTGGAAGTTCTGGCTGGAGCAATTAGACAGCAAAAGGAGATCAAGGGGATACAAATCGGAAAGGAAAAGATAATAACATCACTCTTTGCCAATGACATGATAGTGTACTTGAGTGACCCCAAAAATTCAACCAGAGAACTTCTACAGCTGATAATCAAGTTCAGCAAAGTGGCCGGATACAAAATTAACTCGAACAAATCAGTAGCCTTCCTATACTCAAAAGGCAAACATGTGGAGAAAGAAATTAGGGAAAAGGTACCCTTTACAATTGTCACAATAACTATGAAATACCTTGGTGTGACTCTAACTAAGCAAGTGAAGGACCTGTACGACAAAAACTTCAAACTTCTAAAGAAAGAAATTGAGGAGGATCTCAGAAAATGGAAAGATCTCCCATGCTCATGGATTGGAAAGATCAACATCTTAAAAATGGCCATCCTACCAAAAGCAATCTATAGATTCAATGTAATCCCCATCAAAATTCCAACCCAGTTATTCATGGAATTGGAAAGATCAATGTGCAATTTCATATGGAATAACAAAAGACCTAGAATAGCTAAATCCATCCTTAACACCAAAAAAAAAATCTGCGGGAATCACTATCCCTGACCTCAAGCTATATTACAAGGCAATTGTGTTGAAAACTGCATGGTACTGGTACAGAAATAGGCGTATGGATCAATGGAATAGAATAGAAGATCCAGAAATGAGTCCTCATGTATATTGTCACCTGATTTTTGACAAAGGAGCTGTAAACATTCAATTGAAAGAAGACAGCCTATTCAACAAATGGTGCTGGTCCAACTGGCACTCAGCATGCAAAAGAATGAAGATAGACCCTTCTTATCTCCTTGTACAAAGCTCAAGTGTAAGTGGATCAAAGATCTCCACATTAAACCAGATACACTGAAACTATTCGATGAGTAAGTAGGGAAAACCTGAGAACACATAGGCACAGGAGAAAATTTCCTGAACAAAACACCAATGGCTCAAGCTCTAAGGCCAAAGATTAACAAATGGACTTAATGAGATTGCAAAGTTCCTTTAAGGCTAAGGACATCCTTAAGAAAACAAAACGGCAACCAACAGAATGGGAAAAGATCTTTACCAACACCACATCAGATAGAGGCCTAATATCCAAGGAATACAAGGAACTCAAAAAAGCTAAACACCAGAGAATCAAATAACCCTATTTAAAAATGGGGTACAGAGCTAAACAAAACATTCTCAGTTGAGGAACACTGAATAGCAGCAAATCATCTGAGGAAGTGCTCGACATCCTTAGCCATCAGGGAAATGCAAATCAAGACAACCCTGAGATTCCACCTCACACCAGTCAGATTGGCCAAGATCCAAAAATTAGATGACAGCAGATGCTGGAGAGGCTGCGGAGAAAGAGGAACACTTCACTTTTGTTGGGGTTGCAAACTAATACAACCACTCTGGAAATCAGTCTGGCGATACCTCAGAAAATTGGATATAGTACTACCTCAAGACCCAGCTATTCCACTTTTGGGCATATACCCCAGAGACACTTTAATACACAACAAAGATATATGTACCACAATGTTCATAGAGTTCTATTTATAATAGCCAGAAGCTGGAAGGAACCCAGATGTCCTTCAGAAGACGAATGGATACAAAAATTGTGGTACATTTACCCAATGGAATACTACTCAGCCACCAGAACAATGACTTAACCAAATTCTTAAGAAAATGGCTGCATCTAGAGAATATCATCCTGAGTGAGATAACCTAGTCACAAAAGAACAGACATAATATGCAGTCACTGATATTGGGATGCTAACCCCAGAGGCTTGCACTCTCCCAGAAACAACTCACAGACTGTATGAAGTCCAAGTAATAAAGAAAACAAAAAAAAAATATATTTACAAAACAAGAAGAGTTTGACTATTTCCATGTTGCGTTTTGTTTTGCATGTACTTTACACTCTTTTTAACTATTAGGTTTTCAATGCATACTATCAAGCCTTTAAAAAAATCAAGTACTGACTAAAAAATATATTCACATAATTTTATTTAAAAATTATTTTAATATCTGAAAAAACAGTACTGACAAAAATGTATAATTTTAAGCAAAAAATGTTTAAAATCTGTACATTTATCTTTGTTTTGTAAAATAAAGTCATTTTTAAAAAAAGAAAGAAAGATCTAAACATCAAAAAAAAAAAAGAATTTCTTCATCTATTATAACAGACTGTGGATTAATATCCAGAATATACAATGAAATCAGAAAAAAAAAGAAATTAAATTATGGTCTATAACTGCATTCTCAGATGTTTTTTTTAGCTTTGATGTTCCAGATTGTAAACACTGTAGAAATTCTGTGAGCCTAGATAGTCAATAATAATTTTTTTCTTGAATGTGGACTTGGCCATACTATTATGAGAATTAGATAGAGTCAAAATCGGCTAAGTTTGAGCATTTGATAGATTTCTTTTGGTAAGGATGCTGACAGTACAGGGTAACTGTTCACAAAGTAGTACCTATTTTTCTTTTCCTTTTAGTTTTCATTTTTATTGTATATTATCTGTATTTATATTCAAATGTTATCTCCTCTCCTCTACTCCCATACTCCCTGCCCTCACTTTGCCTCAATGAATATAATCTCACTCTGAAACACACATTCCTCTTCAGCACCTTGGAATTCCCCAGCACCGGGAAAGTCAGCCTTTACTGGACCAATAGTGCTTGCATTTGTTGTCTGTATATGGGATGGATCTCCAAGTGGGACAGTTTCTATATGATCTTTTCTTTAATCCCCAATCCTCTATTTGTTCCTGTATTTCTTCCTATGAGTGCTTTGTTTTCCATCTAAGAAGAACCTATTTTTCAAGGATAATTTTCTTATAGATAAGATTAATTTAGTATCTCTTCTAGTAATATAATTGCTGTGGAGAGTAATGTTTTACAACATGGTAAGTGGCATAGACTTGAATTCACCCCATTATGCTTGCTTAGTATGTGTGGAAAAATAAGTGTGCTCACTAGCTGATGATCCCTTGACATTTAGGTGGAATACAATTTCCTTAGCCATAACTGTTAATAGATCTAATAACAATCTTTTCCCTAATAGAATTACTTAGAGAATTCCTTCTGATAAATACAGATGACAAACCTGCTCCTATGGTTGGAACATAGGGGAAGCAGCTTTCATCTGTGTTTTAAATATTGTGCTCTAGGAACAGTCAGTAAAGATGCTGCCAGAATATTCAAGAAACCTTACTAATAAATTCAAATAGCAAAAATATTAAAGGCTTCTATCATGACCTACAAGTTACTGTTGTTTCATGTTATCACTCAGCATTTTAAACACACACACACACACACACACACACACACACACACACTCACACACACACACACACACACACACACACACAACACATGCCTTTGTTCTGTGCACTCTGTTTGTTTTTCAGAAACAGTCTCCCACCCAGCATCTTATATTGGCATTGTGTATTCCTCCCGGGTTCCTCTGAAGATACTCCTTTAAATACCTGGATACTGCATGCAGAGCTGCAGATGGATAATTTTGGCCCGAAAACAAACTACCACTGCTCTCATATGATTCCAGTTGAAGCTTAAGTGTCAGCTTTAACATCCCATTAATATTAATTTCCTCCTTTTCTTCTTCTTCTTTTTCTTCTTCTTCTTCTTCTTCTTCTTCTTCTTCTTCTTCTTCTTCTTCTTCTTCTTCTTCTTCTTCTTCTTCTTCTTCTTCTTCTTCTTCTTCTTCTTCTTCTTCTTCTTCTTCCTTCTCCTACTCCTCCCCCTCTTCCACCTCAGCTTCCTCTTCTTCCTCCTCATCCTCTTCTTCTTTTTATAATATGACATTGGTAAACTATAGTTCCTTGCCTCAGACCATTTGAAACATAATTTCTGCCATGAAGCAATTCCTACCATCACAACACTGGCTCACTTTAACCCCTTCCCCCCTTCCCTTATATCCTATTTCTTGATTTTTCTACATGATTATTTCAACTCCCAGAATTGACTAATGAATTCACTAAGATGTGTCACATACCTCCTAATAAGAAGAAAATGTATTTTTAGTTAATATAACTTTACATATCTCTACATGTATTTATACACCATAAAGTGAGATAGGGCCAGATGTAGCATATGTTGTTGAGCAGTATTTTGCATACACATATTCATATTTCTCTTTGATAGACTCATAATTGGATCAATACAGTGCACCCTATAAGAGATAAATATCAGACCTATCACATGACACTGTATCATAATGATAACAAACCAAAGGCAATGCATTACAAACTGTGGAAATGGGACCTTCTACTTGTATTCTGTCTGTGCATTCATAGCTAACCTTTTTCCAATGATCATTAGTGAGTGGTGACATCTGTTAGAAATGATTCTAACCACTCTGCTTCTGATTCAAAGGCACATAATAAAGAATGTGAATGAATATTTCAAATATGTATAAATTTATTTACGAAGCTGAGTGTACCAAAGTATTTAAAAAGCCCTGGGTGGCACACACGAGAGTATTTTTTGTGTGTGTGTGTGTAAAATATGTCTGAGAAAAAACATACACATTTTGATTCTATTAAACAACAGTTGTTTCATTGTTAAAACAGAATACATTCTTTGTCATATATTTTCAGAGTAGTATATGTCATTTTCATAATTAAACAGAGAACTTTAACCAGACACAATTAAATACACTCAATAAAGGTGAAAGCCCATCAAGATTCTATCTACATGTATATAAAATTAATTTATATTGACTTCTTAATTCCTTTTGTATTTAAAATTTGTTCATTCATTTTATTCACATGGTACAGTTAACTTTGTTTAATTTTTATAATTATTAAATTATATGTTTATAGAAAATATACATGCACTTTCAAATTTTTCTTTGTTATAATTCCAGGATAAGTTTCAAAACTGATTTCAGTTTCTTAAATATTTCACAGACACATATAAATTAATATCAACAGCTGCAAATAACTTTTTAAAAGTAGAATTGCTAAAATATGTCTGTACAACTCCATTACAATTTATTTCAACGTTTTATAATTTTCTACTTTAGGTCAGATATAAACATTTAATCAATCTTTTTTCAATATTTTCCTAAAATAATTCAAAATAAATTATACTTTAATTATTATGTAATATTACATAACTAAATATATAATGCACCAAACCATGGTTTAATGATAAATTTGATATTACAATAGCCTTTTAATTTATGTAACAATATGAGGACCATTGGCATCATTTTATTTTTTAAATAATGTATGAAATAAAATAAAAATGTTTCATGGACTGGAGCTAAGAAAAGGCTGAAAAATTAGCAGTCCATGCATCTCTTGCCAATGACGTTGGTACAGTTATAAAAACATATGACAGTCTCATTCACAGGTAACATCCTTTTCACAAGATCAGACTCCCTTTTCTGACTTTTGAAAGTAACTGCATATATGTGATGACTATATATATATATATATATATATATATATATATATATATATATATATATATATATACATGCATAGTTAAGGTGTATGCTTATATATTCAGCCTTACATTTAAGTTAGATACATTTCTAAAAATTATGCTGTGTGAGGGTAGACCATTAAATACTATTTAAAGCAGTGTGAATATATTGATTAAATTTAAAAACACTGCAAATTCAGTCTTATTGTTGCCAAGGAATACTTCAAATTATATTATTTTATATAAAAATGATACTAGTACCTAAAGTAGTCCAATGCCCAAAATTTATACCCACCAATGTGCAAATCAATGTATCTACTTATATGGTGACTCAACCTGAAATTATAGTTTCCATATCAAATCAAACTTTGGCCAAACTGATCCATTTTAGAGGTGGTATAAAGTGAATAAGACAACGTGAGTTACATACAATGACAAAGCTGACTTTTTTCATCATCACAATACAGTCATTTTTTCAGGTAGAGTCCTTAGACAACCTTTCTCCATCAGTATGTCTCTGAATAGACTATTATAGTCTTTTCTAATGTATTTCCTGTACTTGAAAATAGTCATAACCCTGTCTTAATATATAAAATGTAATTATTCACTTTTATTCATCACTGAAATGCTAAGTATATGTCTTTTAAACTATCATTTTTAAAGATGAATTAAATAATCATTATATATATTTTCCTTTTTGTTAATATCTTGCTGTAATCATTTTCATATCTGGACAAATATATATATATATATATATATATATATATATATATATATATATATACATATATTTCTGAACCCAAAGTTGTACAAAGTTGTATAAGTGTGTGAATATATAAACACATAAATATAATTATATATTTTTATATATATATATATGTGTACTCCTCTTTAAACAATTTATAAAAGCATACACACTTATATGTATATACTTTTCTGTGCAGAAAACTTTAGTATCACTGCAGTTTGCTATAGAGCCTTGTTTGGAAGGACAGTCAGGTCACCTCCTATGCAGACACATGGGATTATCTTTCATGGGTGATTGGTTACAGAATTAATAGAGTATACAGGGATGGTTTTGCACAGCTCTTCATAGAGAACGGCCATAGCCTATCAGTTGCTTAGAAGTTTATCTAATTGTCATGCACTGCTGCACATTATCTTTTTCACCATGAAAATCAATAATGGCCTCTGTGTTATCCTAGGTTTGAGTTTGAATATGTTTAGGCAATAATTGTCTGTGTAGCAGAATTATGCGAACAGATAAACAGATTTTGAATCAATTAACATCTATAGTGCTGGTTTAGTTTATTGAATTTTGAGCCTTTGTTTCTCTGTCAAGTGAAAACAAAAATATAAAATGCAAAAATTATTCTATAAGGTTTTCAAGGAAGATTTAATCTTATGCCAATGCTTTATAAATGTTAACTGGGCCAGATAAACTTCTAATTGTTTCCTTTCTCTTTGAGAATTTTTTACATTTCACAGGTAGCTAGTAAGTATGCTACTCAAATGACAAAAGGACATATTGAGCCACATAAAACCACTATAGATTATAATGGTTATACATGTGTACCTTTCATCTTGAAGGACGTACAATAAAAGGGAAATTGACTTAGAAATTGTGTGTAGCTTCTGAAACCCCAGTGTTAATTGAGCATAGATGATGTAGATCCATGCGATTGAAGAAGGTAAATGCTTAATTACTAGGGTTTTTATGCATCTGTATGAGTTACAGCAATATATGGAACAGGATACGAATATAGTGTTAGAAGCATGAATCTTGAATATCCTTTAAACCACGTAGAAATGTGAACCCTATGAAACCTGAACATACTGCAAGGGAGCTTCAGTAAATAGTTGAGAGCTAGAAGTCTAGTAAAAACTTTTCAGCATGAGCCCCATTGTTGTAAAGGAAGCTAAAAAGAATTCCTGTTGTTATGGGGCTGTAGTCCAGCTGCCCTGAGGAGTGGGATATAATGTTCTCATATCCAAGGTCTGCACAGACTGCAGAGCCATTTTGAAGGACAAAGTGAGACCCTGCCCCAAAATAAAAATAGGAAGAAGACAGGGAAGTGAAGAGCTAGAGTACTTTTCTAACATGCATTGGTACTGACATAGGAAATATATAATCTAAGTTAACACTTCATTAAGTATTACTTATTTAACCTACTTAGGTTTATTGAGAATAAGTTAATATTATATAATGAATAGAAGAATTTTAATGTCCCAGTTACTTGATTTCACTATTTAATTTAAAAGAAATTTTCACTGGGATACTGTTTTATGAAATGGATTTAGGAAATATTACCCCTTACAATTATAAGTTTTAAATTTGAACCAGTTTCCAAAAATCAAACCTTTTTTTTTTCATTTACATGAGAAAATTTCCCACTTGGCTTGGCTATTTAAATACTTGGTCTTCAGATAGTGGTGCTGCTTGGGGAGGGTTGGGAGATATGGTCCTGCTTGCGGAAATAGGTCATTTAAGTTCTCACATAACTTCCAGTTGACTGTACTTCATGCTTGCAATGGAGAGGGGAGCTCCTAGCTCTCTGCTTCTGTTGCCATGCCTACTGCCTCCAGCCACATTTCTTCATCATGGTGGACTCTGATCTTTCTTGAATCATGAGTCCAAATAAAATCTTACCTTTATAAGTAGCTTTGCTCATAATACTATTTTAACTTTTAAAACTATTTGTTCTCTCTATTTTGTGATCATATACATCATACGCAGTGCTTTTCTTGAGGAGCATGAAAATGGCATAACTATTGTCACATTGTCCATTTTTTCTGTAATTTTGTGCTGAGACCTAAACACTTGAAGTTAGCTCATTAGCAATGTTTCTTGGCAGGAAAATCTTGTCTTTTCTTCATTGAGTGGATATTTGTAGATATTTCCTTATAACCTAACTTGTCAATTGTAGATCAGTGAATAGTTCTCAGATCTAGGGGTAGCCGGATGTTGATGTTGAAATGTAGTATCAGAAATAGCCTTGGTTCAGCCCTGGCAGATAAAAATTCTAAGACTTAGAGAAAACATTCTGTGTAGTTAGAACATCTTTATAACATCTATTCACAGGTGTTTGGAGGAGGAATCCAGGACTTCCCAGAAGGGAAGCAAATGTTCCTGTAAGGATGGAAGAAGTCTGGGAAGGAAGGGTTGGAAAGAAAGTGAGCAAGGATTACATATGGTCCTCAGATGTGCCTCTTGTATATGTTTGTGTCTGTGTCTGTGTGTGCATGTGTGTGTGTGTGTGTGTGTGTGTGTGTGTGTATGTGTGAGTGTGTGAATTGTGTGAATTGTCAGCAGGAATCTTGGTGCTTGACCTAACAGGAATTTGGACAGAGCAGAAGAGGTGAGCAGGATACCCCCAGTCCTCAGGTCTTGAGGGAAGATTTGAGCATATGACAACATTTAACATTTTATTTAACATTATTAACATTTTAAAACTACATTTGCACAAGTGTATGTTCACAATCTACAGTTGTGTGCATAAACCATAAACATGGTGCTTGAAAAATCTATGGCTTCTCTGAGGTTTTTACCCTTCTAGATGTCAGGAAAACTGAAAACTGATAGTGCAGGACATTTCTAGAAAAAAAAAAAAAAAAAAAAAAAAAACAGTAAACCAAAGGATTTCAAATTGGGAGGAGCTTCCCAGAATTTTGTGATTCAGAGAATTTCATTCCTGTGTGTTCTTATCAGTATCTGTTTTCTTCTGAGTTTCTCCAGTCTTGAGGAGAGAAATTTGATGAAGGGATACTATTTTGGGTTGAATATTCTGAAATCTCGCACACGCTGCATAATGTATGGCTACAACTCTCTTTATTCAGCTTCTCTGATGAAGGCTGAGCAGGACAGTGACCAATGAATAAAGCAGCATGTTACCACTTTAATTCCATTGAAAGCAAAAAAATTTCAGATTCTTTCAAACTAATTTGATACCATACTAATTTGAATGAGAACATCAAGAGTGTGTCTCCAGAGCCCCAAGGATCCAACCTCTGAATATATCACAAAGAGTTTCGTTTTCATTTCATGTCTTCAAAGGTGGACAACACTAGACCTTCTTCTTACCCTTCTCTTTTTGGTAAATTAAATTATTGCTGTGAGTTCAGTGGATTCTTATGTTTTCTTCCTTATAAGCATAAATCAGAAAAAGATTTTTGGAAACTGCCTTTCTTTGACCTTCCAGGGGATAACATACTTCAAGAGGAGCAGCACCATCTCCTTGATTGTGAACTTATAATGAAATATTGATGCTGGCTTCCATTCTCTTCTTGGTTTGTCTAACTGAGTTATCTCCAGTTAATTTAAAAGAATACATTTAGTAGAGGGCAATATTGGTAATGTCTGCATAGTATGTTAAAATTGACACTATTATTTTAATATTTATATTATATTGTGTAACATTTATGCAGCATTGAAATAGTATTTTAAATTAGAATGTTTTACTCTGAGAAGAAAAGTGTACAAAACACTGTTCTTTGTGATGTATTCTCTTCAATACAGAAATATAAAGAGAGATATATAATGTGTAGTTGTGTGTAATACTTTCATATGTATGTGTGCATATAGTAAATATGCATGTGTGTATGATATGTATATGAGCTTACTGACCACATTTATATTTTAATGTGTGTATCAGAGTTATATAAATACCTTTATATATATATATATATATATATATATATATATATATATATATATATATATCTAGAAAAAAGGACCACATATATACTTCTCAGTAATCTAATGTTGTAAACCTAATGTGTTCTTATAATTACATATTATACAGATTCAAGGAGTAATACTTTTAAATGGGTCTTTTTTTTTCCATTTAAAAAAATCTGTGAATGCATTGAGTATCCTGGGAACAAAGGAAGCAAAACTTTGGCTGCATAAAAATTTCTTGAAATTTTCAAAATTCACTTAATATACTCTCATCTCCTACATAGGGCAGTGAGAGTGGGAGGAAGATCCAACTTTTAATTTCTTCTAGGGGAGAAAGAAGATGGAAATGTATGTCTACGGTTCGTGATTTTGTAGTAGGGATTAATTTAGAGACTAATTTCTATCCAGCTTTCATTGATAGCAGTTGGTAGGCATCTGGATTCACTGGGAAGAGAGTAGTAGTTTATATTATCAAATTCTCTCTTGACTATCATCATCTCAGGCAAAGCTCAAATCTCGATGCCTTTATTAGAGAATCCCAACAATTACAGGCTTAATGACAATCCCTGCCAAATGCTCTAAATTCACAAATGTTGATGAATTTCTGAAGTGATAGTTTGAGAGTTTGTTGCTGTTGCTATTGTGCTTGTTGTTGTTGTTGGTGGTGGTGGTGGTAGTAATGTGTGTGTGTGTGTATGCACGAGCATGTGCCTATGTGCATGCATGCATGTTTTCCTATTTTGAGATAAGGTTTCATGTAACCCAGACTGGCCTTGCGATTGCTGAATAACTGAGGTTGGCCTTCAACACTTTTTCATCCTTATTCTACTTCTAGAGTCTTAGAAATATAGATGCACACAACTACTGTATAATCAAACTATTTTTTAAGGCCAGTAATTTTGTGATACCAAAAGAAGATGTCTTGCTTTATTTCTGATTGCTGTGCTAAGACAGCTTACAGAGGAGAATTTATTGGGAGTACAGTTTCAGAGATAGTCTATGACAATCATAAAAGGATAAATGACAGCAGGCAGGCAACATTCTTGAGCAGTAGCTTAGAACTTACATATTGATAAAACCAGGAAGAGAAAGAGAAGTAACTGGGAGTGGCATGCATTTTGGAAACCTTAAAACCTACCTATAGTCATATATCTCTTCCAACAAGGCCACACATATTCCAACAAAGCTATACCTTCAAAACCTTCTCAAACAGGTCTATCAGCTTTGAACCAACTAGTCAGGTATATGAGTCTATGAAGTTTGTACATATTCAGACTACCATCGAAGGCAAAGATACTGTAAGAATTAAACTAAAGCCATAGTATTTTGATAAGTACAGAAATTGCAAAAAAAAAAAAAATTACCAGCACAGTGTTCACAGTGAAATATGAACATATAAAACACACTAATGTTGCAACAACATAAGTATTTTATATATGTGTATGTATACATATATATGAATATTTATACACACACACTGAAATAACACCAATGCTTGGAACAACCAACACACAAAAAAGATACGTTGTCATATTCTACTACATAGATGAATTTGAAGGCAGTGTACTTAATTAGTTAAGTCATTCACATAGGATAACTGTTGTAGGACTGTATGTAAATGAGGAATATAAATGTAACAAATTTACAAAGGTGAATAACAAAGTACATACCAGGGGAATGGAAGAAGTGAAATAATGAACTGGTACCATTCACTAGGAAGAAAGCTCTATTCACGAGTAAAATGTCCTAGAGATATACTATACAGCGTCATATACTTAGAGGTACGTCATTATGCTTAAAATTGTTGAGGATAGATTTTTGTGTTGTGTGCTTTTAGCCTCTATAAAAAATGTACTCATTTTTATGTGATAACAACAGGATTTTACAGTATTCTTTGAGCATGTTATTTTTTGTGCATTCTTTTCTGCTATTAAAGTCCTGGGATTTAAATAAGAGCCTAAGAGTAGACTTACATTTCAAAGACGTTTAGAACAGTTTGGAATCCCAAATAGCCACCATAATTTTAGTAAGCACTGTTCTTGAAGGAGTCCCATGCTTGTAGTTTGTCCCTGAGTCTGAGAATATTGAAGTGAGGTTACCTCTAGGGTACAGAGCTACTTAAAGGAACGAGGTCCTGGAGACCCTAGTCTCATAAATGCACCAATGAACCTTACCACAGGGTTCAGCTCTACTAGGGTAGGGTAGTTTGTAGGAAAAGTTTTTATGAGAACAGTCTGCTTCTTCCCCATCTGCTACTTTCTTGTCTTGATTCTGACATGTTTTAAGGACCCAGGTGTCTCTCGGCAGAATGCTGTACATACTGTTCATGCCTTCCAGTCATCAGAATTATAAACTACTTTATCAAGTCGCTGCACATCAATGCTTTCATATAAAAATATGAGATGGACTAAGGTAGTACTGTAGAAAAATATATTATTCAGAAATCTTGGTTTCCTACAAGGGACTCCCACAGTCTTTTGTAGAGTATTTATAAGTGGGTTTTAATCAGAACTTGTAAATTATCCTGAGATTGCCTGAATTTGGAATATGAAAGACAGTCTGAATTTTTCATGTGCTTTTTTTCTGGACCGTATATAGATTATAAGCAGCCTGTAAACCTACAGATGTTTCTAGATAAATGGATATACCAGAAGATTTTCTAGCATGTCTTACACCCTCCCTATGTAATGCAACTACTTCCTCTACAAATAAAAAGGTATTTTATTAATAGTGTTTTGTGAACAAAATTTTGGCATCTCTGGACAGTTGCTGGCAGGAATTTTTACTTCTCCAGGACAATTAGAAGCTGATCAAGGCAGGAATCTGACTATGGTCGTATACTCAGGAAACTGTCCCATATTAAGAACATTTGCATTTGAAGCTCAGCACAGAACACTTAGCTCAGAGTATGTTCAGCAGATGGAGGTGTAGCAGTCTTTGTCTCTTGGGATCTCCTCTTGTCCCTGATCTTCAAACCTGGCCTCTGAAAGATATTTACAGGATTTTTTATTATTAACTTGCTTGTTCCCTGACTCAGAACTGAAGTTATCTTTCTGCATTAATTAAAGTAGTTTAAAAGAGGACTGAATAAAGAAGACTTCACTTCAGCCTCAAGACTGGCCAAAGTCATGTTATAGGTTTGACTATCTCTTTATTCTTTTAATCCTCACTCCTGCCTGGGAAACCTGTTGTTTGAACAAGCTGGTCTTGGCAGTGTTTTGGTAGTTGGTGATCATTAATTTATTTTATTTTATTTTTATTGAATATTCTCCTCATTTACATTTCAAATGTTTCTCCTACTCCCATCCTTCCTCCCCTCCCTTGCTTCCATGAAGATGCTCCCTCTCCCAACCACCCTCTCCACCTCAGCACCTTGGCATTCCACTACACTGAGAAAATGAGCCTTATACTGGACCAAAGTTCTCTTTTCCCACTGATGCCAAACAATGATATAATTTTAACTATTACTTGATAATAAATTAATTATTAAAGTAATATTAATAATGTTTTAGTAATTGATAACAATTATTGTAGATTATTTTAGTTGTAATGCAGTTAAACATATAGCTTATTTAAATTGTAACCTAAATTTTTAATAAAGCATTTTTTCATATTATTGTTATAGAAACCTGAACGTAGCTTAACCATTTTCCATAATTTGCCTTAAAATTTAAGACTGAATGCTAGACTCAAAAAAATAAAATAATGTACCATTCATATAATTCATTTTTTCAGAAATCTGAGAAGCCTTATTATTCAAACATACTAATAACTGGGAATTTTGTGGTGTCTGGTAAGCAGAACTATGTCTATACATAAGATCATGTGATTGAAACCTATTTATGTCAGAGAGAGAAGGCGGGCATAACTTGACTAGTCTTAGTTGTCAACTTAACTATATCTTTAATCAATTAAAGCTGAAGCAACTGGGCATTTCTATGGGATAATGGATTAATTGAGGTGGGAAGACATACCCAAAAGTTTGTTTTACACTTTCTGTTTCCTAACCATATAAAAAGACATAGAAGAAGAAAGTTTTTAAATTTTTCCCTTTTTCTCCTAATTGACAAGTTCTTCTATTCTGCTGTTAAATCATTCATTCACCTGTGTTGGAACCTACTTCTTTCAGAATCCAATGTAGACAGAAAACCAACAACCCTTTAGAGATGCTGGGGACTCTGATTCTAGATTAGAAATGCTGAGATATCCAATCTTGAGGAATAAAGAAGTCTTATCTTCTTTCCATTTTCATTGAGAGTCAGATCTTGTTGGAGTATTAAGACTGCAATCTGTAATTCACTATATAAATAGTCTATATAAGTGTGAGTGTGTGTGTATGTTTGTGTGTGTGTGTGTGTTCATTCTCTCAGTTCTGATCCTTTAGAGTATTGTAACAAGCATTGATTCCACTGATTTTATTTAAATATATCAGGTATGTGTCATAAAGTAAATTATAAAGGATTTTAGCATATAACTCTAAAAATTAATAGAGTACAGCCATAGACAGCTACAATTTACTTAGAATAAAAAAATCCCACATTCAACTCTACCCTTGATACTTAAACACAGGCAAACTGCATATGGGCTCTTACTATAAAAGAATTGGGGTTGTTAACCTTTGTGCTATCTTTGTTTATCTTGTGTTTATTTAAAGGTGATAACATTGGTACTGAGGGGATGGGGGACACAGAGAACTCTACAACAAAGCTTGAAACTTTCATGCCATTGACACATTCTCTAAGCCAGCAGGTGTGTGTATCAAAGTCTTCATGAATTTGAAGAAAAGGTAATTGGGGGTTTTCTGAGTTTATATCTACATAAAATACAAAGCTTAGCTGATCAGATACAGGTAACACACTTGTAGTTCTTTGAAGTATATTCCTGCCAAAATCTTAAAGTCATACAAATTACTTCAAATCTTAGACCAGGAGAGAAATATTGTATCACCAATGACATTAGAATTGCTTCCACATCACTCTTATTCCCCATTAAACTCATGTTTGGTTTCCGGTTTCAAAACGTAGTACAAACAAAGAGCCCTCTCACTAAATGACCAGAGTCAACTTATGAAAGAGGCTGCTTCGTACTACTCCTAAGGGGATACTGTCTTGAGTTCACGATAAAAAGCCTTGGATAGATGGCATTCCAAAGGGCACTGAGGTAACACTGTTATTACTTGTCTGAGATTACTGAGGAAATACTCGAGAACAAAGTTGAGGAGGAGCAAACACATCTGCGTAGGAAAGATTCAGAAATGACAGGACATAGTTAAATTGATTTCCGGCACATAACAACACACTGCCTACGTATTACTACTATACCTTCTGATGACAGTCTATATATGTCACAGAAGGACTGAATAATTACAACAACAAACATCTATTCAAATACATGTTAAACAGTAGCATCCATGGAGAGCTCATGCATTATCAACCACAGCTTGTGTGACTCTAACTATAGTTATAGTTAAGCCACTTTCCTATTGCGAAGAAACTCAAGCCGTGCTGGAGAGAAACCTTAGTAGAAAAAGATGCTTGCAGACAAGCCTTATACCTGAGGTTAATCCCCTGCACCCAGAAGAATTGGATCCTGCATGTTGTCTTCTGATCTCCATATGTGGACTATGTCATGTACACTAAAATGCATGATTAAATACATCACATACAAGCTTTTCAAAAGATAACTCAAAATTATAAAACATCTCCATAATTATGCACTTCTAACAAAAAGTCACGAAAACTCAAAGAGACTTCTTGTAAGAGGCAACACCTGATTGTTCATCATAATGACTCAACTAAACTTTCCGTCTCAATATTTTCTCTCTCAAAATGTGAGCAGATGACAGTTTCACATTCCCTTTCTGCTTCAGGCATAAAACCCAAAAGAAAGAAGCTTTGCTTATCTGATCAAGCTGTCTATTTCTTGTCATCAGAGACATTCCCAATTACTAGGTCAATGTCTCTCTCATAGGTTTAGTCAGCTACCGATTCAACAAATCACTCAAGAAAATTTCCTCTCAGTGTGCAAAGAAATGTGTAGGTGGTTTGAGTTTCAAGAATGAAACAAATGTCAGGCCTTCCACCAGAGGTCAATAAAGAACTTCGGCTGAAAAGTAGGTTTGATTCATCTCAGTCTCCTTATACTCACACAGTACAAAGTTTTATATTCTGGATTATTCATAGATATCAATTCCAAAATTTCACTTATATAGATTTAGAAATGTGTCAGAAAAGCCTGCATATCTAAAGTCAAAAAATGTTTAAACTAATTAAAACAATTATGCCAGTCACAGCAGAGAGCCAATTCTGAAGTGATTAACGCTGATCTGTTTGTTAAGCTTTTTTCCCTAAAAAGATACAAAGTGTACCCCTGTTCCCTCTGCAGATGAAAAGAGGACATTAGGGTTAGAACACTGCCATCTTCACATGGTATGATGAAGCAGCAGGAATCCTTCTGCTTCCTGACACCATGAAGGCAGCTCTTGTGGGGAGGCAGGAGTCCATGTCCTCAGCAGAGTGCCTCTACCTAGAGCTTCATTTCCCTCCCTAATACATCCCTTTGCTTCTTTCCCAATATCTTATTGTATTCACTGTATTTATTGGGATATACTTGTCTTTCTTAAATAGATTTTAACATTATTCAGACCCATAAAACATAGCAATGAACTATTTTATTAGTAAATTCATAGTTTATAGGTTGCCTTCACTACTAACCCAGATTTTATTTATCTATTTTACTGGTTATTTCTATTTACAGTTCAAATGTTATCCCCCTTCCCACCTTCCCCAAGTTCCCTATCTGCTCCTTCCCAACCCCCTTCCGCCTCTATGAGGATTCTCCGTTCACCCACTCCTGCTTCAGCAGCCTAGCATTTCCCTATCCTGGGTCATCAAACCTCCACAGGACCAAGGAGCTACCCTCGAAGTGATGCTAGATAAGGCAATCCTCTGTTCCATATCCAGCTAGACCTATTGATATCCTCTTTGTACTCTTTGGTTGAGAGTAGAGACCCTGGAAGCATTGGGGTTCTGGTTGGTTCATATTGTTGTTCTTCCTATGAGGTTGCAAACCCATCAGCTCCTACAGTCCTTGCGCTAACTTCATTATTAGGGTCCCCATGGTCAGGCTGATGTTTGGTGTGTACATCCACATATGTTTTGGTCTGGCTATGGCAGAGCTTCTCAGGAGAGAGCTATACAGGTTTTCTGTCAATAAGCATTTCATGGCATCAGCAATAGTGTCTAGTTCTGGTATCAGCAGATGGGATGGATCCTAAGGTCTCTGAATGGCCTTTTCTTCAGTTTCTGCCCCATTCTTTGTTCCTGAATTTTTTTTCGTTCAGAAGAAATTCTGGATTAATATTTTTGAGGTAGGTGACCCCATTCCTAACTGGATACAGTCTCTACAGGTTTTATCTCACCTTTATTGGGTAATTTGGTTGAAGTCCTTTCTATTGGGTCCTGGGAATTTTCTGGGTCCCTGGCATCTGGGACTTTCTAGTGGTTACCCTAAAAATATCATCATTAGGGAGGTAACAGAGTCACAAAAGATTACACATGATATGTGCTCACTGATAAGTGGACATTAGCCAAAAAGAAGCTCAGAATACCCACAATACAACTCACAGATTATATAAAACTCAAAGAGAAAGACAATCACACCACTAGCCCAATTTTAATCATTTACTTTAATGCAATAGTTTTTATCATCATAATCACAACTATGTCCCAGAAATCCAATATATATATATATATATATATATATATATATATATATATATATATATATATATGTATAGATGTATAGATGTATAGATGTATAGATGTATAGATGTATAGATGTATAGATATATAGATATATAGATATATAGATATATAGATATAGATATATAATGTGTGTCTGTGTATTCTGTGTATATAACTCTGTTTTGTATATTTTTATATAAAAGTATGCCTTTTAGGTACTTCTTTATTTCATGTGTCTAAAATCACATGTCACTTAAATCTAGTTTGTTTTTTTTCTTTTTAGCATGGACTAGATCATTATTCCTTTTATTGTTAAAATATACTGTATTACATATGTCTCCTTTGTTTTATTGATTTGATAGACATATTTACATTTTTCAGCAATTCTGAATAATACTGTGAAGATTAGCATGTGAGTCTTTGTATATACATGGATTTGTTCTTCTATACTTTCTTAAAGTTAAAATGAATAGCAAACATGAATCCTGTTTTCTGGACAATGCCATGATATTTTCCTAAGTGGATACAGTATTTTCTGTACTCACAGTTCACCGAGCTTGGCTCTTTCTTGTGCTTATTCACTGTTCGTAACCAAGCAATAATGGAATGTGCTGAGAAATTTTGAGTTTATTCTTTTTCCTTTTTAACTAATAAATATTTGACCTATTGTACATTTTTCATTTTCTAATAGAGTGTAAGCTCTTAGGGAGTAGGCACATTATGGTTATTTTTTTCTAGTATGGTGGTTGTACAGAGCAGGTGTTCAATTTCATTTGGAAATTAAAATACAACCATATAATAAACACCGCAGAGAACTGAAAGTGATTTTTTTGAGTAATACTACATTACCTTAATTTATCCAAGCTATATTAGCATGCTAATAAACTAAGTAAAATATTTCTTGTTAGATTCTAGCTCACATTAGAGTCTATTTGTTGCTGAGACAGGGTCTCATTTAGCTTTAACAAGTCTACAGTTATCTATGTAGTCAGGGATAAACTTAAAATCACATATTCTTGCCTCTACCTCCAAAGTGGTAAGATTACATGTATGTATCATTATATAATCATATTACACCTATCTCCAAATTGAAATTTGAATAATTATTTTCATGATGTCTCAGTGGCAATGTAGAATAAATGTAAATTTACATTGCGAACGAAGCTTTGCTGTGACTGTGCTCTGCAGTTACATGAAGATTCTTCCTGATTTCTGCTTCTACTTCTTCAAGCTCACTGGTACCCAGTTTTTATCTTGGGCTTTATCTGAACTAGTTCTCTGGTAGCTTACACTCTCACTTGTTCTGCCTAAAATATAAGTCACATCATCAAAAGTATGTTGGAATTAGATAACAGTTTCTATAGACAGTTCTCTGAAGGAAATGTTATACATGAAGTAATAGCTACCATTTTGAAAATGTAGAAAAAAATGTATTCCAAAATATGTGTGTGTGTGTTTGTGTGTGTGTGTGTGTGTGTGTGTGTGTGTGTGCATGTGTAAGCATGATGACTATTCTAGTGTTCTATGAGAATTATATGAGGCTTAAGATAGGCCATGTGCTTGTGATTCCTTCTTTTACATATGAAAACCATGAGATACAAAGAAGCAAATAATTCATTTGACATTTCATAATTATTAAATGTAAAGCACTTGAATTGTTACTCAAATGTGTCTAGTTCAAAATCTTTTCCCTTGCTAAACACTAGGATTCTTTCTACTTGCCTAAAACCACAATGGTTCAAAATATAGACCTCAGTTGTTCTAGGATAGGATGGCCTCTCACTGCGATATTACATGATTAAATTTTTATTTCCAAAACCCTCAAAAGATTGTATTTAGGTGGCTGTAGACTATGGCTGCCACCTTTGTGCTTGGGTCCCAGCTGTATTCTCAAATCAAGGTTTCCATTAGGTTGAAAACATGAAGCTGGAAGGTGATTGCTGGCAGGAATCAGATAGACGTGCCTCCTCAGGGGATCTGCTAGAGTCATCCAACTAAGCATGCTTGCAGCTAATCATTAGACTTAGCATGGAGACTTTGGTGAGGGTGCTGGGGGGTTAGAATGATGGAGTTGAATGGGGTTGCAGCCTCATGAGAAGAACAACTTTGTTGACCAACCAAATCTTCCACAGCTCTCATGGACTAGAACACCAACCATTAAGCATGCATTCAGAGGCCCATGGCTCCAGTTGCAAAAGTAGCAGAACATAGCAGTGTCTGGCATCAATGTTAGAACAGGCCTTTGGCCCAGGGAGGGCATGTTTTCCCAATGTAGGGGAATGCCAAGGCATTGAGGTAGAGAGGGAGACTGGGAGTTAGTGCACCTTTGTGAAGACAAGTAGAGGGGCTTGAGGGATATAAACTGGGTGGGCTAAGGGATAACATTTCAAATGTAAATTTAGAGAATATCTAATAAAAATTAAAAAAAGAAAACATAAACAGTAAATGGCCTGCATTAAATAAGCCTCCTTCCATCTTTCTACATCTCTCAACCATGTTCAAAGATAATCTGAAAGAATCAAAATTGTGTAGACCATTATCTCATTGTCTCAAGGTTATAAAACATCAATGGAGAAAAATGATTAGGCCCTTTGGCACCTGGAACAGTAGAGATCCAAGGATACAACCCTGCTAAGACTGCTGTGACAAACAAAAGCACAGAGAAGGCTAGGCAGAGCACACAGAAAACACAGCCCTCCAGTTCAGTGGAGCCAGAACTCTAGAATAGGGACTCAGGTTATGCCCAGAAAGCATTGGGCACAGACCAAACACCTGGACCCTTTGATACCTGGAACAGCAGAGATCCAGGGACACAAGCCTGGTGAGACTGCACTGTGAGTAACCAAAGCACAGAAAGAGCTAGGTGGAACATGCAGAAAATGCAGCCCTCTGGTTCAGTGGAGCTGGAACTCTGGCATAGGCAATCAGGATCTGACCGGAAAGCCCTGGCTCAAAGTCTAGACTCACAGGCCCACAATAAAATATAGTCTCTTGTCATCAGGATCCGGGGTTTGCCTGGGAAAGACAGTGATTGAAGTTTAACTCTACAGACCCTCTTATACCTGGATCAGAGGAGAGTCTGACACATAGGCCTAGGCGAGCACATCATCAGGTGTCCTCAGAGAGCAGAAACTACTGTGTTATAAGGAAAAGGGTTTGTTATGGCCCATAGAAAGAGGCAGGTCCCTGGTAATAAGTACTACTCAAGACCTATGGGTACAGGACTGAGCTACCAGAACAGCCTCACTAGAGCTCCCAAATCGGAGCCCACAAAGACAAAGCTGACTCACTGCTACCAGAACTCACTGCTTTCCCACTAAAAGACAAATATTCAGAAGTGGTTTTCTTCCTGAAACCACGGGCACTCAGGTCCACTGGAGAGACGGGTACCAATCACTGAAAAGAAGGCTAGGTATAATCATAGACAACAACATGGTAAGATAAAAACAAAAGAACTAAGGCAATGGAAACCAAGAAAACCTGGCAATATCAGAACCCAGCTCTCCCACCACAGCAAGCAGCAGATTGTCAAACACTCCAGAAAAAGAAGACTCAGACCTGAATATGAATTGCTCTTGTATTTGGAGCATATATGTTAAGGATTGAGCGTTCTTCCTGACTAATTTTCCCTGTAATGAGTAAAAAGTGTCCTTTCTTATCTTTTTTCATAACGTTTGGTTGAAAATCTACATTATTCGACATTAGAATGGACACTCCAGCTTGTTTCTTAGAGCCATTTGCTTGGAAGGTTTTTTTTTTTTTTTTTTACAACCTTTTACTATGAGATGGTGTCTGTCTTTGTATCTGAGATGAGTTTTCTCTATACAGCAAAATGTTGGATTTTGTGTATGTATCTAGTCTGATAGCCTATATCTTTTTATTGGGGGAATTTGTGTTAACAGATATTAAGGAATAGTGTTTGCTGTTTCCTGGTATTTTGGCTTTTAGATGTAGAAATGTGCCTGTGTGTTTTTCTTCCTTTGGTTTTATTATTTAGGTATTTTCTTGTTTTTACCAGGAAGTAGTTTCCTTACTTGTATTGGATTTTCCACCTATAATTCATTGTAGTACAAGGCTTGTGGTCACATATTGTGTAAATTTAGTTTTGTCTTGGAATATCTTGTTTTCTCCATCTATGGTGATTGATAGTTTTGCTGGGTATAGCAGCTTGGACTGACACTTGTGTTCTCCTAGGGTCTGCATAATGTCTGTCCAGGATCTTCTAGCTTTCATAATCTCTGTTGAGAAGTTGGGTATGATTCTGATTAGTCTACCTTTATATGTTACATGACCTTTTCCCCTTACTGCTTTTAGTACTCTTTCTATGCTTTTGCCACTTGGCTTTTTCAATATTATGTGTTGGGAGGAATTTCTTGTCCACTCTATTTGGAGTTCTGTAGGTTTCTTTTATGCTCATGGTCATCTCATACTTAAGGCTAGGGAAGTTTTGTTTTATGATTTTGTTGAGGATATTTACTGTGCCACTTAGTTAATATTCTTCGGTGTCTTCTATTCTTTTATCCTTAGGTTTGGTCTTCTCATTGTGTCCTGGATCTCCTGGACATTTTGGGTTAGGAGCTTTTTGGCTTTTCCATCTTCTCTGATTGTTTTGTCTATGTTTTCAATGTTGTTCTCAGCTCCCAAGATTCTCTCTTCCATCTCTTGTCATCTGTTGGAGATGCTTGCATCTGTGACTCTTGATTTTTTTTTTTAAGTTTTCTACCTTCAGGGTTGTCTCTTTTAGTGTTTTCTTTATTGTTTCCATTTCTATTTTAAATTCCTTCTTCAACTCCTTTATCTCTTTGGTTCTGTTTTTCTCTAGTTCTTTGATTTCTTTCAGTGTTTTTCTTGTTTCCTCTTTAAAACCTTCTATTTCTTTATGCTTTTCCTTCCGTTCTTGTTTAAGTATCTCTATCATCATCTTGAAGTATGATTCTGGTTCTGAGTCTTATTTTCCTGGAGTGTTTGGCATTCTGCTGTTTACTGTGATTGGAAAGCTGGGTTCTGGTGTTGCCAGGTTGTTTTGGTTTCCCTTGGGTACATTCTTTCCCTTTTCTTTTTCCTTCTTCTTGTCTGTGATTATATGTGGTCTTGTTGTCAGTGATTGGTTCCCATTTCTGCCATGAACCTGGCCTGAATCCATGATTCTCCACTGTTCCAAGTGGCAGATGGCCTGAGCATTTGTTCTGCACACAAGGTTTCTCCAGGTGGAAACCAAGTCCCTACAGCAGAGTCCCTGCTCCCCTGAACAAATGGGGAGGGCGCGTGCTTTCTGTGTGTTCAACCCAGATCTCCCTGTGCCCAGGCTACTCACAGTGCCGTCTCACCAGGCCTGCACCTCTGGATCTCTGCTCTTCCTAGTGACAGATGGCCTGAGGGCCTGTTCTACATGTATGGACCCACAGGATGGATGGAAACCAAGTCCCTGAACCAATTGAGGGGGTGTGCTTTCCAGGCGTTTGGCCCAGACCTCTCTGTACCCTGGCTACTCGCAGCGCAGTCTCACCAGGCCTGCGTCCCCAGATCTCAGCTCTTCCTGGTGGCATATGGCCTGAGCACCTGTTCTGCAGCACTGGCCTTCAGGCTGTTGTTTGTTAATATCATCTATTTGTAATTCTAGTACTAATTCAGAGTAAAAAAAGGTTTTTTATTTCTTTATAAAAAAACTGAGCCTCAAAGTTATCTTAACAGACTTTTCAACTGTTTCTTTCTTGAATAAAACAACTATTTTTAGTAGTTGAAACAAAAAAACTGGTATTTTCATGGGGATAAGGTAATAGAATATCTATCATTAAGACACAAACTTTGTTAAGCTATATCCATAAGTAAGATATATACCTTACCTTACAATAAAGGATATCCGTTCTTTCTCTAATACAACTCTCACCTAGTCTGAGGAAAGAATGGTAAAATGAAGTTTGACATTGGAAAACAAGCCTTTGAGTTGAAGACAACACTTAGTCTTCAAATACAGAAAACCAAACTGCAATAAAAGCGTTCAATACCACCTAGCTACAAACCTTATGATCTACATGAGCAACCTGTCTTCAAAATCTTTTACTGTAATGGTGGAACAAAGGTTTTAGAATAAACAATCACTTTTAGAATGTAATGCCACTCCATGAGAAGGAACTCTTTTATTACAAATCTAAGGTGGTCATAGGCCTAGGGAAAAGACTTCTATTATTATTCTGCTGAAGGAAAAAAGCAACAAAATGTCTCCTAATGGCATATTGTTATACCTGTGGAACATGGAATACTCAGCAGAGAAGGTTTATTTTTTTTTAATTTTTTTTTTTTTTTTTGTGGAAGATAAGTTTTAACACGAGGACCCACAAGTGAGTGACTTTCAACCACTTTCAATCAACACCCTCCTCCGGAGTCTCAGGGATCCTAGTAGACAAAGAGGTAGAAAGATTTTAAGAGCCAGTTGTGATAGAAGACTCCAAGGAAATACTGTCTTCAGAGAAACAACAGAACTAATACACATGTATGAGGAAGGAAATACTGAGGCAATTCTAACAAAGCCATGCAGAGGTTTAGAACTGATGAAGTCACAGTGCTGAGAAGGGAACTGAATGTAGACTTCCAATCCTAACCAAGAAGCTATTGTTAGTGATATTTTTGAGCAAAGGATAAAGTAGTTTTACCCACTAATGTGTCAAAGGATATATCAACCACACTCCAGAGCAGACCTCATCTCAAGACTTAATTGGCCAACACCAAAGAAACTTCATGTTTTGGTTTTTAAATAGCTTTTCTATCTCTTTTTTTTTTGTTTGTTAAAATTTTGTTTTGATATTTGTTGTGTTCTTCTGTTTCTTTTAGTTTTATTATAGTTGCTTTTGTTTGAGACAGACAGACAGACACAATGAAGTTGTATGGGCAGGAAATTGAGAAGGATCTGAGAGAGCCTGAGTGAGTAGAATAAAAAAAGATCAAAATATCATGAAAATTAATAAAATGTTTGAAAGGCTCAAAATAAGAATTACAACACTAACTTGCACTATTCCTTAGCTCTGTAGCTAATTTATAACATCAGGTTTAAAAAATGGCACTTACTAATAATGGCAAAGCTTTCTTTGAAAGTTTCATAATTCAGTGACAAGAGTAATCCTAAAGAAATTCCACTCAAATGTGATGATTTTATGACTACTGAAAATCATGTAAAAGGCCAGGGAGGTGTTTCAGTGAGTGTTTGCTAGATTAACCTGGAGACACATGGAAAGCTGGAAGGAGAGAACCAAAAATATAACTTTGTCTCTGACATATAGGTATATATAATGGCAACCTTACCCATGGGAAATGCACACACTCAGCTCCACCCCACATGTGACTATACATTTTGGAAAAAGAATCATATGAATCTTTAGTGTAATGATGAGAAATATAATTATCTTTATATAATAGAGTTAAATATTTCAAAGTTTCATTAGGACCTATGACACTAAGCATAATATCTAAAATTTTTGACTCATGACCAGAAAGGTTGATATAGTTATGACCAAATATGTTTTAATTAAAAAACACAGTTGCATACTTTATACAGGAGATTTTGCATACATGTATTTTCTAATGAGAATAACATTCTGCTACATTTGTTTTTTTTTTTCTGTTTTGTTTTGTTTTAGATCATGTTAACCTCTTAAGAAAAATGTATCACAAGGAGGTTTTGAATTTGAGTAAATATTTATTCTACAATAGTTTATGTTGCTAAACTTTAGAATTCTATTTGGTCCATGAGGAATATGCTATTTACATTTGTATGTGCTCATCCTCTCACCAACATCAGACTCATTCCTAGTTATTTTACACCTGTGTGACTCTAGACTTGAAAATACTTTAAATATCTCCTTCCTGCAAATCATCTTTAACATGCTAAAGTGTAAATTCAAGTAATCATAAGCAAATAATTAATTATTAATTCATGTTTAAATTAGCATGTGTCTAAGCCATTTTCTACATCAGGTGTATAATTTTGCCACTTTTTACTATTGGCTTGGGAATATGTCCATTCAACATGATAGTTATAATTCTACAACTAAAAGGCACTACAGTTCATTGGAAAATTACTGTCCTGTTTGTGATAGTAAGTAGTACTGGGTTACTAAAGGTTTGTTTCAGTTGGAGATGTCATCAAATTTCACTCAAATTTTTCACACAAAATATTTCTCCAGAAAACATACGGAATAAACTAGTTACAAATGATCTAACCAACTGTGGCTAGGGAAGGAACTGATATTTATTACCTGCCTTCAATGCGATGAACAGAGATTTACATTTAGTTCTTAAGCCAATATAATTGAATCACTATTTTATATCTATCCAGATGCTTTATATATAAACAAATGTACTATAGTTTACAGAAGACACCTAGATTTTCTTTAGCCATATAGAAAGTCTGTGAACAAAATGAGAATGGAAACTTGAACAGGAACATTAAGTCAATCCTAACAGAATACAAGGGTCAAATATAAAATCACACATATTGAAAACAGGATAGAAATAGATCTCAAGTTGTGCTAGTCAATGGTTAACATTTCCTTCAGTCACTGCTCCAATTTTAATCTCAACATTTCCTTTAGATAGGAACCATTTTGTGTCAAAATTTTTTAAAGTAAGTGTGTGGTGTACCCATCCCTACACTGGGGTCCCTGTCTTAGTTAGATGTGCTCTCTTTAAGTTTCATCTCCCCACTGTTAACATTTTTGGTTAACAGATCTAACTCGTGTGGACACCAAACTCTGACATTATTACTGATGCTATGTTGTGATTGCAGATATGTGACTAGCATTTCTGTCCTCAGAGAGGCTCTACCAGCAGCTAATTGAGCCAAATGCAAAGAGTTACAGAGAACCATTGGACTGAATTCAGAGATCTCTATGGAATAATTAAAGGAAGGATTGAAGAAGCTGTAGGGAACAGCAACCTCATAGGAAGAACAATAGTGTCAACTAACCTGGACCGTCAAAAGCTCCCAGAGACTAAGGCACCAGCAAAAGAACATATAATGCATACTCAGGATAGTCTGAGTCCCACAGCCCATATGTGTCAGAATACTGCCTTGTCTGGCCTTCATGGGAAAGAATAAACTTAAGAGAGATGCAGGACGTGGTCAGGGAATACCCTTGCAATGACAAAGTGTAGGGGCATTTGGTCAAGAACTCTGGGAATGAGGGCCAAGAGGTAGGGGTGAAATTTGGGATATAGATAAGTTAAAGAAATGCTTTAAAAATTAATGAAACCCTATAAGAGAAAAGGAGAAAAAAATTAAAAAAAAAAAACCAGAATAGAAATAGAGAAAGAAAACAAAATCCAGTACAAAGGCAAAGGTTAAGCTTGCAAAATCTTGGAAGAAAGTTTCCTTAACTTAAAGAACACTGTGGTTATCAAGGTACAAACAGCATACAAAATACTACTCTAAAATGACTGGACCAAAAATTCTGCTCTGCACAGTATAGTTAAATCACTAAATACACAGAAAAAATATTAAAAGTTACGAGGAACAAAAAATAGTATCATATAAATGCAGATCTATTAGAATAACATCTAACTTCTCAGTAAAGTCAGAAATAGAGGAGGACCAACGTAGTTGTTCTACAAGATTTAGAGAGCAATAGATGACAGTACAGACTAAACTACCCAGCAAGAATTCTCAACTGTAATTGGTAGAGAAAAAAACAACATTTATTGATAAACCAAATATATACAATATCTACAAATCAGTCATACAGAAGATCTTAGATGTACACACAACTTTACCCTGAGGAGGTTAATCACACTCAGGAAATCAAAAGGTATACAAAATCCCAGATCAGAAAATAACTAAATAAATTTTAAAAAGTAAGAATGGAAGAAAGGAGAAGATAAAGAAGCAAAAGAAAGTATAAACAAACAGGAATCAATAAATACTGCTCATTGATATGTCTCATCATCAAATGTATTGATTCCTTCATAAAAAAATAAAAACTCTCAGATGAATAAGCAGGGTTCATCCCTCTCCTGCATCCAAAAATACACATTAAAATTAAAGGAAGACATTACTTCAGGATATAATGATAGAAAAACTAATTTCAAGAAAATGTACCTAAGAGGCATGGTGGTATAGTCAAACAAAAACTATTCTGAAGAGAAAAGGAAGGATACTATTACATCACATCAAAAGAAAAATTCCACAAGGAGAACAACGCAAATTTTCATATTTATGTACCAAAACTTACTTTATAAAAGAAACATCACTGCACTTTGAATTATACATTAAACCTCAAATACTGATTGTGTAGAATCTTAAAAGCTCACAAGAGAATAAAAGCAAAAGATTAAGTATAAAGAGAAGCAGAATCATGAAAAGCCCTACCAAGGAAGTAAACAAGGAAGGGAAAGAATGAAGGAATAAAGGAAGGAAGAAAGAGAGGAAGGAAGAAAGGAAGGAAGGAAGGAAAGAAGGGAGAAAAAGAGTGAGGGAGGGAGGAAAGAAGGGGGAAGGGAAGGAAGAAAGTTAGGGAGACAAGCAAGCAAGCAAGAAAGAAAAAGAAATCACACCCCAAAAGAATAGATAGTAAGAAATAATCAAACTTAGGACTGAAATCAATAAAGTAGAAGTAATATCAACTAAAATACAAAAAATCAATGATACAAAGAATTGGTACTTTGAAAAAAAGATCAGTAAGATCAACAAAACTTTACACAAATTAACTAAAAGGTAGAGAGAAGATTCAAATAAACAAATTTAGAAATAAAAACAGGAGTCGTAACAACATATACTGAGAAAATCCAGAAAATCTCCAAGATAATCTTTAAAAACTTGTACTCAATCAAATTGAAAAAAAAAAAAAAAACACAAATAGATACTTCTCACAATACATACTACCTACCAAAATTAAATGGGATAAAAAGTTTGCAAAGGAATATAACCCTACTGAAATAGAGACAATAATTAAAATCTACTTTCAAAATAGTCCAGATGCATGTGATGTTAGCACAGAATTCTTGCACAGTTTCAAGGAAGAGTTAATGCCAATACTATTCAAATTACTACACAAGAAAGACCATAAGAAATACATCTAAATTTGTTTTATCAGCCCATAATTGCACTGAAAACTAAACCACAAAATTCAACAAAGAAAGAAAAGAACAGACATCTTTCCCTTATGAACATAGATGCAGTGATATTTAATAAAACACTTGCAAACCAACTCCACAAACACACTAGAAAGTTCAACCACCAGAAATGCAGGCATGTTTCAGGATATGTAAATTTATAAATAAATGTACTCACAGTACAAACTACCTGAAAAACAAAAACATGCATTATTATCTGGGTTCAGGAAAGTCTATGACAAAATTTAACACCTCTTTGGCATAAAAAAATACTTGAGAGATTAGGGATACAATGGATACATATTAAGTCAGAGTAAATATCAACTCAAAAGAAGAGAAACTAAGCATTTCTGCTAAAATTAGAAATTAAATAAGATGGTCTACTTTATCCATATGCATTCAATATTCAACTTAGAACTAAAAGTCTTTATTGGAAAAATAAGACAACTGAAATAGAATTGTAAAGAAGGAAAATAATGTATCAGTATTTATAGATGATAATACAGGAATAACCCTAAGAATTTCTGTAGGAAACTCCTACAGCTGATAAACACTTTCATCAAAGTGGTAGAATTTAAAATTAACTCACAAAAATTCACGGGCTTGCTATGTTTAAATGACAGACTGAGAATGAAATCAGAAAAATAACACCTTTTCTAGAAGCATTTAAAAATATAAAATATTATAGGCTCACTTTAAATAAGCAAATAAAAGATTCATGTGATTAAAACATTAAGACATTAAAGAAAAAAAGTAAATATTCAGAACTAGCAAGGTATTCCATCCATGTTCATGAACAGATGAGAATGATATCATAAAACAGCCACCATATCAAAAGCAATATATAGGTTTAAAATAATAGCCATCAAAATTGCAAAAATTATTCACATATTGGGAAAAAACAATGTTAATCTTAAAAAAAAAAACAGAAACTAAAACAACAACAACAACAACAACAAAAAAAAAAGCCAAACCAAAACCAAATCAAGCAACCAACCAAACAAAAACCCCAGGATACTTGAAACAATTCTGAACAATAAAAGAATATCTATAAGTATCATGATCCCCAAGTTCATGTAGTATTAAAGACCTAGTTAACAAAACACCATGGTATTGACCCAAAACAGACAAGTTGATCAATGTAATCAAAGTAAAGGCCTAAGCATACCCCACACAACTTTGGGCCCCTATTTTTTTTTTATAAAGAGGTCAGAAATACAATGTGGAAAAATGTGTTCTGCAGGAGCAGACAATTTAACAAGCAAACAATTTAACAGAATCCAAGATGAGCTAAAAACTATAGTGGCTTCTGTACAAACATGCACCAAACAGAAGCTAAGTTAGCTGGGGTATCTTGATGTGAGTTTCCTAGAATAGGGTTGGATAAATTTTCATGGGGTTATTCATCAAGGAGATCAAGTTCTAGCTAAAACTGAAATGCTCTCAGCAAGAATACAGGATGAATGGACCTCTGCTCTGTCTTCCCCTATCACATATGGCAATGTAAAGGACCCAATGTCTCAGATGCATGGAAATTGGCAAAGCTTTCTTCTGTAGGTGAGACTCAAAGATGTGACAAAGCCCTTCTCTGGTCTTAGTCCAAAGTTTAACAGGGTGGACATAAGCCAGGAATAGCAGCTTCCTATTCTGGATATATACAACCTGAAACTGCCGTCCTCAGAGCAGTATAGCAGACTATCTATCCTCTGTGCTGTTATGTAAGTAATTGGCCGAGGTTCCACGTGCCAGTAAAGCAATGTACATATTCAAATTTTCAAATGCTCAATTTTGGTTTGCTGACTTGTGTAAATCACTGGAAAAGTGTTGATACTCCATCAGAGTGCATGGTTCTGTTGACTAGCTTTTTAGGACTTGTGTGCCTGTGTGTCTGTTTATTCTTCCTTGGGTTTCTAGGATCCTACCATGTTGCAAACAGAAACTTTATTCTGTTATAGTTGATATTATCACTGGTAAATTGATAAGTGAGTATGAAAATGATGCAGACAGAGCAGTGAAATCAGCAAAGACTACAAGAGTTAATGTGAAGCCTGTCTGTAACTTTATATTGTTTGAGTGTGTGGGCCTGCTTTATTGCTTTTGATGACTTTAAAGACAACCACTCAACAAAGGCTTCTGAGACTTACTCCTCAACCAACCTGGAAATAATAAAAATCACTCTTTTGCAGAGAAAAGCTTTGCATATTTACATGAAGATATTGGAAAAGCCAAGTATTGGCCTTAACCTTTAAACTCGCTGTGTCATGAGTAAGCCTGACAAATGATGGCTTTGCAGTCTCAAGGCATTAAGTTGTCATACAAATGTCAGAGAATCCTGGAAAAAAAAGAACTTCTATATTTTTTGCACAGTTTCTTCAGTATAAGTACAGGCCTGTTCAAAAAAATAGGTCCATTTCTTTTTTTTTGAAGAAACAAATTAAGCTAATTGTAAAAAAATATAAAACCATCATAGCATGTTAAATAATCTAAATTTCAAATTCTAGATTTTGACATGCTGAATGTTAATCAGTAGAAAATAATAAAAAACAATAACAGTAGCAGTAGCAATAATAATAATTTCTAGGATAACAGAATGTCACATTAATAAATAATAATGATAATAATAATAATGATAAATTATCTGAATTTCCAGAAACTGTGTGTTACATTTAATTGCGTCTGATTAATATGGCCAGTATCTTTATAGATAGAAAATTTGTTCGCAGAAATACATATAGCAGAATGATAATAAAAAGGCATTGGGAAAATAATACAAATAAACATAAGATCTTGAAGTTAACTGGGTAGACAAAATACACTGGAGACATGTTCCATCACAGCCCTCAACAAAACCTGCTATTGCAACCACTGATGTTGAAATTCTTACCTCTGTAATGGTGAAATGTGTATTTCTAGGTTTGTAGATTCTGACCCAGGGTTTCTCACCATAGCCACTTCTGTCCTGAAACTCACAATGTAGACCAAACTGACCACCTGACTCACAAAACTTAGAGTTAGTGAGTATCCCCTCAGTGTGATATCACCAACATAACATGTTACTCTATTTTAGGAATAAGCATATGTCAATGATGCCAATCACATGTGCCTTCTTGTTTCTACACTTGTCCACAAAACAATAACCTTGATTCAAAATATTGCCTTACTGTGTGTGAAAGATGCCTCCAGTTGAGTTGGCCTATTTTATTATATCAGGATGTACTCTTTTCTGTACTTAACTTGCAATCATGAGATCAGCACACAACAGGGGATGCAATTTTGGGTGTCATGCCTCTGGTCACTTCAATTAAATACTGTATCAGTTAAGTATTTCTTACAAGTTGTCTGTTCTGGATGATCTTCAAACACATATTGGTCTTTTTTCTGTAAAGTGCATACACCTTTTAACCTTCACTATGTAATCTAGCTACCCGGTGAATGATGTAACAACATTCAAAAGTTAGCAAAAAATCATATAAGTAAGTTTTAGTAAAGAGAAAACAGTACAAGAAATACAAGGCAAAAAAGCATATCTGTTCAGTTCTATGATTCATCAGAAATGGTAACAAACTGAATTAAGCCATGTTGAAATCGAAGAATAATGTTTTCCTCAATATTTGTGTGCACATTCAACAAAATCTTAACTCATATATCTGAACTAATTTTAATTTGAATGTTTGGTATTCACAAATTTTTGCTTATCAAGGGAGTATTTCATTGGCAAATATGCAAAGTTCTTCCCCTGAGGTGAGCATTAAAGAGAACAGAACAAAACCAAGCAGCAACAGCAAAACCAGGGAAGATGAATTCTTTTCCACAGAGTTGAGAAAAATATTGGGATCAAACAAATTTGCAGAAAATAAAAACAAGAAGAATTCTATGATGCAAGACAATCATAAAACATGTCATTACCAGTGAAGCAGAAATAGTTAGAGTGAGTTGTATTTGTGATAGAGATCAGACAGCACAGGAAATCATGAGTGAATATTATGTCTGGAGCAGGGGTTCACAAACCTATTCTCATGTCAAACTGGAGTGCTTTCAAAAGCTGCCAATACAAAGAGTCAGACTCAGAACTAACTAAACCACAAGTTCTACATGTGCCTCTTATTATTTTTGATATTAATTTTGCAGTGGGATTCTAGTGCATACCCGATGTAGAGAATCAATGAGTGAGAACAATCACAGATATTCATGATTTTTTTTTTTTGCCACAAATAATACTATTTCAGTCTAATAGCTATCTGAACACACAGTCGTTACAAATCAAAACAACTAGTCCAGTTTTTAAATGTTTGGCAAAGTGCTGACTTCAAGTTTCTTTTATGACTTATTCATTCTTGTATTATTCATGTGTATCTGTAGATGTATGCCATGTATGTGAGTTCATGAAGAGGCCAAAAGAAGATGTCAGATCCCCTGGGGCTGGAGTTACAGGAGGCTGTAAGTTGCTGTCATTGATGCCAGGAGCCAAAATTCAGTGCCCTGGAAAAGAAGCAGATAGTCTTAAATGCTAATCCGTTTCTGCAATACACCAACTTCAACACTGATGTTATTAAGCAACTCACTCAATTTATCTTTATATGTGTGTAAAATATACAAACCTTTGACAATCAGAAAGAAACACACAAAAAAAAACTTAAGCAAAACTGCAATTTAGCATATTTTAAGGCTTAATGTTGGCTCTCTTCAGTTCTAAATTCACTTCACGTAAAAATTTTATCTTTTAACTGCTACTTACTTTTAACAATACATACATATGTATGTGTTTGTATGTGCATATGTGTGCATGTGTATGTTTTTGTAGGTATATACACATGTGTGGGATTTCTTTTAGAGGTCAGAAAAGGGTTTCACATCCCTGGAGCTGGAATTATAAGTGATTATGAACTGTTTTGTGTATGTGCCAAAGGCTGAACCTGTAACTTCTGCAAGAGTAACACATATCATTAACCACTAACTTATCCATCCACCTGGCTACACTTTTAAGATCTATTTAATTTTAACTAGAATGATAAGGAAAAGTGCAATAAAATACTATTTTAGATACAAATACTCTAGTAATTAAAAATGTTACTAAATAGGCAAAGTGTACTGTGCATTGAGTTTCAGTTTTATTTTGTAAATCATAATGCCATGCGTGAATTAGAGCTCATCATTCTCATATACCTTTAATTTGTTTTCACATCTCTACATACTGTAAAATCTGCTGCTACTAACATGTGGAAATTTAGCAAATGTGTATTTAAATATCCCATTATATAATTAGGTGAAGATTATGTTCATTTACTTCAAGAAGTTCATGTGTTTTTTTATGGTTTTATTGGAAAACATTTTAATGATATGTAATCTTACAAAACTTACTTTGTAAGTATCTACATCTTAATGGTTTTATTTAGACTTGTAAAGCTCAACTGTGTAATTTAATATCATTCTTACCTACTGAAAAGGCAACTCAGGTTCATTACTTACCATGTTTTCAACTTCTGAGTGCTTAGTTACCAAAACCTTCATTTCTTCAAGTGGGGCTTTGTATGTGGTGGGGGAGGGCGTGTTTTGTTTTGACTTTTCTTTGGTCATTTGAATTAAATGGAATTATACAAATGTACACTTTAAGAATTGACTTCTTTCAATTAACATGTCTTCAAATTTATCTACATCACAGTATGTTTTAATGATTTATCATCTTTTTTGAAGTGTAGTACATTTTATGTGTAAGCCTTTCATTGTCCTAGTCATGTTTGTGACATTAGATGTGTCCATTCTGAACTTCTACCTTGGGACTGCTAACATTGTTTACTCTGCCAGTGCACCCAGTAGGAAGACCAAAGATGTCAACTGCCCTAGATCCTCTGAAGATCCCAGAGGCTAAACCACCAGCCAAACAGCAAACATGGGCTGGTCCCAGGCCCCTGGCATGTATGTAGCAGAGGACTGAATCCCTTGTCTTGCCCCAGTGGAAGGGGATGAACATAGTCCTGTAGAGACTTGATGCCCAGAGAAGGGAGATACTGGGGGATGCACCCTAACACTGGGGATGAAGTAGACAGTCCAGGACAGGAACAGCATTTGTGGTGTAAATAAATAAAATAGTTTCTAAAAGATTACTTTGATAAATAGCAGAGGCTTCAATTAAATTTCTTATCTATATACTTGAAAGTGGTATTGGTGCCTGACTTTCATCTTAAAAAAGTAAGAGATTATTTTCCCAAAATGTTGTACTGTTTTATTACACTGCAGAAAACATGGCTTTTAGAATGTTTACATCCTTTTTATTAACTCTTTTATTTTCTCTTGTTTTGACCTTCCAAGTATGTATGAATTAGAACTTATAGGTTACTTTTCATTATCATCATCATTTTAATTATTAGTTATGTAGGGCTGTTTTTGCATATCTATAATGCCCTTGAGTACCTCCCTCACCCAATTAACATGTTCTATCTTTTCTCATCATTTATCTTGTTCTCTTAGAAAGTCTTCCTGCTACGTTTATACATGTGTGACTTTATTTATCTATAAAATATAGCAAGATTACATTAGAGAAACCATGCTGCATTACTTAATATAAATATGACCAGTTGCATTATTTTTCTGTAAATTAAGCAACTTACTTTTATTTTTATCTGGAAAAATAATGTAGTGAACATACAATTCATTTGTTCCATAAGTGTCCCAGGTTCCATCTACTCATTGGCTATGGGTCTCTGCATTCATCTAATTTAGCTGCTGACAGGAGGCTCTCAGAGGACAGCATATTAGACGCCAATCTGCAAGCATAACTGAGCACCATTAATAGTGTTAGAGATTGCTGCTTACCTATAGAATGGGTCTCCAATTAGGCTGGTTATTGGTTGATCATTCCCCCAATTGCTGCTTCATTTCCTGTCCCTACATTTTTTTGTAAACAGGATAAATTTTGGGTTGAAAGTTTTGTAGGTGGGTTGGTGTCCCTCTCACTCTACTGGTGTTCCTGCTTGACTAGAGGAGGGGGCCTCTTTCTTTTGTTGATGGACTGTACTTTGATTCCAGGTTTTAGCTATGTTGGAATGTTTCATGATATAATTTAATATCCAGTCTCATCATGGGTACTCTAGTAGTAAGTCTCTGATAAAAATTTTTTCTCTCATTTTCTCCTATGCTTAGAAATACAAAATTTTTAATTTACTTAAAGTAAAATTTATTATTTCATTATACATTGTCATAAAATTATATATATATATATATATATATATATATATATATATATATATATACATATATATGTATTACAGCATTATAATGTTTATTTTTGTTGTCTGTGTTTGGAAAGAATTTTTAAATTTTACCTCATATTATGACTGTATGAGAAGGCCACCTTCATTCTTTTCTATATATATATATTTACTTTGGGTTTTTAAAAAAAAATATATTCCTACTTTTTTCAAGCTATATGAGGTCACTCTCAATAAACAACTGGCCAGATATATTGAGGTCTAGTTCTATTATCTTGACTATTAGTCAATCATCTATGTATCTACGATAATATCAATATCTAACATGAAACTCTTTGATTACTGTCTGTTTTTGTATGATGGAAAGGGGAATTGCAAAACCACTGATTTGTTCTTTTTCAAAAGTTACTTAGTAATTCTGGTTTTCTTGTAATTTTATTTGAATCTTAGAATCAGGTTCTCAGTTATAAAAAGCAGGGGCCAATATGAATTTTGTATTGTTTCAATTTTCTATAGATGTAGAAAACCAAATTTAAAGCCATTTTGTAAATGGATATCATAATATTATACTTTCAAATCCCTGATGTGGGGTTTATCTAATGTACTTCAGATTTCTAATTTACTTCAGTATTTGTTACTATAAATCCTGTCATGTTTGTTCATAATCGTAAAGAGAATTGTCTCCTTGATTGGTCACATCAAGTTCAGAGAGACAGTGTGGTTTTTGTATTCTGTAAACCTACATCTGAGTTTTATTATGTCTGTCATAATGTAGAAAATACTTTGATCAGTTATTGTATAATAAAATATTATTTTATTTACATTTCAAATATTATTTCCCTTTCCAAATTCCTCTTCATATTCCCTATCCAATCACCCTCCCACAGCTTCTATGAGAGTGTTCACCCACTCACCCACCCCATTCCTTCTCCCCACCATGATATTCCCTTACACTGAAGCATAAAGCCTTGGCAGTACCAAGGGCTTCTCCTCCCATTGATGCCCAACAAGCCATCCTCTGCCAATTGTGCAGATAGAGCCATGGGTCCGTCCATGTTTACTCTTCAGATAGTGGTTTAATCTCTTGGAGCTGTGGTTGGTAAGTGTTGTTTTTTTTAGGGGTTTCAAACCTCTTCAACTCCTTAAATTCTTCCTCTACTTCCTCCATTAAAACCCTGCTCTCAGTTTTATGGTTGGCTGTGAGTATCTGCCTCTATATTTGTCATGGTCTGGCAGAGCCTCTCAGGGGACAACTATATCAGGCTCCTGTCAGCATGCACTTCTAGGCATCAGCAATATTGTTTGGTTTCAGGAACTGAATACTAGATAGATACCCATGTGGGGCAGTCTCTGGATGCCCTTTCCTTCAGTTTCTGCTTCAAGCTTTCTTTTCATATTTCCTCAAAGAACATTTTCCCCTTCTAAGGACTGAGACATCTACAATTTGGTCATCCTTCTTTTTGAGATTCATTTGCCATGTGATTTGTATCTTCGGTATTCTGAGCTTTTGGGCTAACAGCCACTTATCAGTGAGTGTATACCAGGGTGTTTTTTGTTTTGTTTTGTTTTAATGTGTTTTATGATTGGGTTACCTCACTAAGGATGATATTTTCTGGATCCTACCTAGGAATTTCATAAGCTCATTATTTTCAATAGCTGAGTAGTACTCCATTGTGTAAATGTACAACATTTTCTCTATCCATTCCTCAGTTGAAGAACATTTGGTCTCTTTCCAGCTCCTGGCTGTTATAAATAAGGGTGCTATGAACATATTGGAGCATTTATCTTTGTTGTATGTTAAAGCATCTTTTGGATACATGCCCAGGAGTGGTACAGCTGGGTGCTCAGGGAGTACTATGCCCAATTTTCCAAGGAACTGTCAGACTGATTTCCAGAGTAGTTGTACTAGCTTTTAATCCCACCAACAATGGAGGAGTGTTCTTCTTTCTCCACATTTCGAGTTTTTGCTGGCACCTGAATTATGATCTTAGCCATTCTGACTGGTGTGAGGTAGAATGTCAGGGTTGTTTTCATTTTTATTTCCCTGATGACTAAGGATGATGAGAATTTATTTAGGTGCTACTCAACAATTCAATATTCCTCAGTTGAGAATACTTTGTTTAGCTCTGTACCCCATTTTTAATAGTAACCCTAGATCCACTTAGACTTGAGCTTTGTACAGGGCAATAAGAATGGATTGATTTGCATTCTTTTACATGATGACCGAAAGTTGGACCAACACCTCTTGTTGAAAACTTTTTTTTCCACTGGAGGGTTTTAGATTGTTTGTCAAAGATCAAATCACTATAGGTGTGTCAGTTCATTTCTGGGGCTTCAATTCTATTCCATTGATATTCCTGCCTGTCTCTATATCAATAACATACAGATTCTTTAAGTCAAAGGACACTGTCATTAGGACAAAAGAGCAACCAACAGAATGAGAAAAGATCTTTGCCAATCCTACATCAGATAGAGAGCCAATATCTAATATATTCAAAGAACTTAAAAAATTAGTCTCTAGAGAATCAAATAAGCCTACTTAAAAATGGAGGACAGAGTTAAACAGAATTTCCAGTTGAGAAATATCAAATGGCTGAGAAACACCTAAAACTGTTAAATATCTTTAGTCATCAGGGAAATGAAACTCAAAACAACTCTGATATTCTACCTCACACTAATCAAAATGGCTAAGAATAAAACTCAGGTGACATAAGATGCCAGTAAGAATGTGGAGAAAAAGGAACACTCTTCCATTGTTGGTGGGACTCTAAGATGGTACAACCCCTGTTGAAATCAGTCTGGCAGTTATTCAGAAAAGTGAATATAGTACTATCTGAGAATACAGCTATACAACTCCTGGACATATACCTAAAAGATGCTCCAACAAATAACAAGGACACATGCACTACTATGTTTCTAACAGCCTTATTTGTAAATACTAGAAGCTAGAAACAATCCAGATGTCCCTCAACAGAAGAATGGATACAGAAAATCTGATCCATTTACACAATAGTTTACTACTTAGCTATTAAATACAACAAATTTGTGTAATTTGCAAACAAATAAATGGAACTAGAAAATATCATCCTGACTGAGGTATTCCAGTTACAGTAGAATACACATAGTGTGTACTCACTGATGAGTGGATATTAGCCGAAAAGCTCTGAATACCCAGGATATAATTTACAAACCATGTGAAGCTCAAGAAGAAGAAAGGCCAGAATGTGGATGCTTAAGTCCTACATTGAGAGGGGAAGAGGGTGATAGTAAAAAGTAGACAGGGGACCTGGGAGGGACAAAGGAGAGATAGAAAATAAAGGTGCCATTATCAGGTATTGAAGGAGATTGGTGAAAGCCACAGAGGGTCAGGAAATAAAATAAAGATATGTAGCAGTAGGGGATGAGAAACATGTGATAGTCACTTGAGGCTACCAGACTCCAGGAAAAGAGGAGACTCCTAGGACCCAATGGGAATGACTTTATCTGAATGTGCAGAGAAGAGGAGATTAATCTCCCTTAGAGACCATCTCCAATAGATAGGCACAGCCCTCAGTCCAGGGTTGGGGTCACCCACCCATCTTAAAGTTTTTAACCCAGAAATGTTCCTGTCCAAAGAAAGAGCATGAACAAAAATTGGCGCAGTGACTGAAGGAAGAGCCATCTGGGAACTGCCCCACCTGGGGATCCATATTGTCTGTAGACACCAAAACAGACACCTGGCCTTTCAAAGATGCACTTGCTGACAGGAACCTGGTATTATTGTTTTTTAGGAGGTTGGGACAACAACTGACAAATCAGATGTAAATTCTTCTAGCCAACTATCAGACTGAGCTCAGGGACCCTGGGAGGGCACCTGATAGAAAGACTGAAGGAGCAGAGTAAGATTGTAACATCATAGGAAGATATACATCTGCTGGCTGGATCACATAGTGGTCCCAGGGACTAGACCACCAATCAAGGAGTGTACAGAGAGGAATCCATGTCTTCAGATCCATATGTAGCAGAGGATGGCGTTGTCTGATAACAATGGAAGGCGAGACCCTTGGTCCTCTGGATATTTGATGCTCCAATATAGGGCAATGTTGCAGTGGTGGGGCAGGATATGCTTGGTGGTTTAGGGAGCACCCTCCTGGAGGCAAAAAGAGGACGGAGAGAGTAGATATGGGATGGGGGTAAGTGGAGGATAACCAGAAAGTTGGATATTATTTGAGATGTAAACAATGGGAATGATTAATATGATAGAAAAAGAATAAACGCGAATATATAACTTAACTCCTAAAAAATGGATAAATAAACAAAATGCCCACTATTATTCACTCTATTATTCTATTCTATTTTTTAACCTATTTTGCTCTTAACTTTATAATTTATCTTATGCTTACTTTATCTTCATCTCTATTTCTTAATTTGTAAATGTGAACTATTAATTTGAAATTTAACTTTCTTAATATGGAAATTCATAGCTATATATTCTCTGTACACAAAACATAATTTTACTTAAGATTAAAAACACACTTTATAGGTTTTATCATTTTCAGCTTTTCTTCTTTTATTGTTTTATGTATCTTAAGATATTCTGTAATTAAAATTTTGAGTTGCTGCTTGATCTACTGATTGTTTAAAGTGTTTTGCCTCATTTGAATATCACTATTTTAATTTGAATAATTTATGTGAAGTCTAAATATTTCTGATTTATGTCATTTAATACTTATTATGACTTCATTTGTTGTACATTAAATGGCCTACCACAGGTATTTTTAATGTGTATGTGACCTAGTCTTCCTGTACATAATGATTTAATTTAATTTGTGCTTGGTGTTTTACAAGTTCTTCATAACTAAATTTATATTCTGGCAATTGTTCCCTACATTAAGAGATACATCTTTTGTTATCTATGTGTATGTGTGTGTGTGTGTGTGTGTGTGTGTGTATGTGTGTGTGTGTGTGTGTGTGTGTGTGTGTATGTGTGTGTGTGTTTGTGTGTGTTTCTCTTTTAGTGTTTCAATGTTTATACATAAACAACCCATAATGATTTAATTTTTTAAAGTACTCTACATTATCTCTCTTGATATCCCTTGACCTTGTTCCCCTAACTGTTTGCTTGTATGTTAATAAACTTGCCCTTCCCTTCACAGGTCCCCAGGTAACGTCAGCTCAGCTGCTAGCCTATCACATTTCCATTTAACAACTCCAAGATTATTTTTGAAGAGCACCTTATCATAGTTTATTTTATTGTTTGACTATCTTCATTTTAGTAGAATATTTGTAATACAAGATTTAAATTTAGTCAAAATATATATTTTGTTCTAATTTTTGGGGTTTTGTATTTTTTTACACAAGCATAACTTCTGCATTTGTTGACTCTAACGAAGTAACTTTTATTGCTAGCAGGTACATTACATTTGTATTTCATCATAATTCATGAATATATGGTTCCACTAGGAGGTGTATTTTTGCAGTCATTTTTTTTGTTTAACAAAATGTATAAATTTAATGAGAACTAAATGAATATACATTTTTTCTGTATGTAATGGCTTTTATTATTAAAACCCATTTTTTACTCTCTACCATCCCCCTGTTGAAATAATTAAGGACATTACCATCTCTCACAAACACTCTTCTATCATCGACCATTTAATGTTCCTTATATGCATAGTCTCCTCTTCATTTTCTGGTAACTGTGAAATATTCCTCATTATTCAATTCAATTGCTATTAGTAAAAATGCAACCAAATAGATACATGTTTGGGTTATTTATATTGAATTGTAATTTTAACTTAATAGTATATCTTTTTCCAAATGTTAAATTTGCCTAAATTTATGTATCTATCTAAATATGTACCATTCTATATTTGAATAGAATTTCATCATATCACTATTTTTGACAATGTGTATTTATTAATAAACAAATTCTAGGGCATTTTTGTTTATGACTACAGTTTACATTTAGCTGTGTCTCCTATTCTATTATTTTACATAAGAAATTCTTAGTATGGAGCCTTGCAAAACTCCTACACACATTATATAACGTTTCTGCTGGTGAAATATTTGCTAACTGAAAACAATTCTAATGAAATCAGGCAGTGAAATATCAGAATTTTATTAAAAATTTTGTTGATAGTGTGTGTGACTCCAGGAGCCAAAATAGCATGTGTTTGCAGGATAGTTGTTATGATGTATAGATATAGATATCATTCTTAACCATTTATAATTACCAAAATCACATAATAAGATACTTATTGATATAAAGCAAAGACAACATGTTGTAGAAGCAGGTCCTTCACACATAGTTCATTTCTTATTATACACATAAGTAGCCATTTTAAAAGAAAGGGAGTAGAATTAAGGGTAACCAGTTGGAAGATGACAGCAGGGGTAAAACATTCCAATGACCTTATCTTGTTCAACTCTATTGTTTATGCTCTGTGGTCTTAATGTTATATATATATATATATATGTATGTATGTATATATATATATGTGTGTGTATATATATATATATATATATATATATATATATATATATATATATATATATATATATAATATATTGCCTGTGAGAATCAAACTGCACTGACACTTTATGTCAGCATCATTCCAAGGATCATCTGTCTTTGTACCAAATGCCCATGGACTCATTCCATGGTTTACCTATCATTGCAGTTTAGTTTCTGTTTTGGATTATTAAAGGAGCCATGTGGTGTGCTATCTATCATGGTTGTATAGGTATCACATACTGTAGATGATGAGTCAATTATAAAATTCATTTAGGGCTTCTAGAAAGGGTAAACAACAATGTATTCACAGTATTCCAGATGGCAAATTGGTACCCTGTTTATTTCATACTTTCATGCAAAAGTCTTTTGTGTAAAGTGCATTCCACACAACAAGGTAGTTTTCAAAAATACTGCATTCATTTATGATAGTGTTTCTATAATTTCTAAAAGAGCATGGAGTAAAAAACCTGAATGATTAAAAAAACAAATACAGAAATTTAGTCACTTTATTTGATTGCATTATAGTTAATGGATATTTTTTTAAAATTTAAAGCCATATCAGCTATTTTGTTAATGTTGAATTATGAGTCATAATTATCTCAAGATAAAAGTTAAAAATACTTTTTAGGGCATTCTGTACTCAGTAATAGGTTTAGCTATGATCCCAGGACAAATATACCTGGCTGTCTCAGATACTGTTTTATTAGGCTAAGTAAGCTCTTAAAAGAATGACAATAAACAATCCTTTCAACATGATACTCCAAGACATTGCAAATCCTCATGCATAGGAGTAAAAGACTTTTGGTCTCAATTCACTCAATATAAAAACAGAAGCTTCAAATTGATGGCAATGCGAAATCTAGAAACTAAAGTCTCCAAATTCTATTAATAAGGAGAAAAGATATTATAGAAGAGAATTAATTTAAAATAAAATATTCAAGAGATAAAAAATATATCAGAGCTTATTGTTAAAGTGCATACTTCAAAAGTATAAACACAATTTTATTGAAAACTGAATTGAATAGATATTTACCTAGATAAAAAGAGATACACATAAAGATTTTCAACATTGTTAATTAGGTAAAGGTCAAAATCACGTAAAAGTACAACTTCAAAAATTTTAATTTATTATTATTTTATTGGAAAATTTCTGCCTTTACATTTTAGATGATAACCCTTTCCCAAAATCTCACCCCCCCCCCCTTCTCTTCCCATTGCCTCCATGAAGGTGATCCTTCTCCCATCCACCCTGTCTTACCTGAGCACCTAGGCATTTCCCTACACTGGGAAAACAAGGCTTTGCTCGACCAGAGGCATCTCCTACCATTGATGTCAGAAAATGTTATTCTCTGCTGCTTATATACCTCAGTCCATGGGTCTTTCCATAAGAACTCATTGGTCGATGTTTTAGTCCCTATGAGTTGTGGTGGGTTTGAATAGTTGACAATTTTTTTTTTCTTCACATGGGATTGCAGAACTTCAGCTCTTTGGGTTTTTCTCTAGCTCCTTTATTGGGATCTTTGTTTTCAGTCAGATGGTAACCTACAAGCATCCTCCTCTGTATCAATATGGCGCTGTCAGAGCCTCTGAGGAGGTATGCTTATCATGTTCTTTCCAGTAAGCACCACTTGGCATCAGTAATACTGTTTGGGTTTACTGGATGCATGTGGGGTGTTTCCCCAAGAAAGGCAGTCTCTGGATGGTCATTTCTCCAATACCTGCTCATCTCTTTGTCCCGTTATTTTCTTCCATGAATATCTTGTTCTTCCTCCTAAGAAAGACTGAGGCATTCACTGTCTGGTCTCACTTCTCTTTGAGCTTCATAACTTCTGTGCATGGTTTCTTGAATATTCCAAGATTTAGGGGCAAGTATCCACTTAAAATTGAGTACATACTATGACTGTTCATTTGTGATTGGATTACCTCACTCAAGATGATATTCTATAATTCCATCGATGTTGCATATATTTGATAGCTGAATATTACTCCATTTTTATATATACCACAATTTTTGTATCTATGCCTCTGCTGAAGGACTTCTGGGTTTCTTCCAGCATCTGGCTATTATAAATAAGTCTGCTATGAACATGGTAGAATATGTGTCCTTATATGTTGGAGCTTCTTTTGGGTTTATGCCCAGAATTGGAATAACTGAGTCCTCAGTGAGTACTATGTCTAATTTTCTGAGGAACCACCAGATAGATTTCCAGAGATGTTGTACCAGCTTACAACCCGCCACGAGTAGAGGAGTGTTCTTCTTTCTCCACATCTTTGCCAGCATATACTGTCATCTGAGTTTTTAATCTTAACCATTCTGATTTGTGTGAGGTGTAATCTCAGGGTTGTTTTGATTTGTATTTCCCTGATGACTAAGAACATTCAACATTTCTATATGTATTTTTCAGCCATTTGATATTCCTCAGTTGACAATCCTTTGTTTAGCTCTGTATTCAATTTTTAATAGGATTACTTGGCTCTCCAGAGTCTAACTTCTGGAGTACAATGTATATATTGGATAGTAGCCCTCTATCAGATGTAGGATTTTCATAATCTTTTGGTTGCTGTTTTGTCTTTTTGACAGTGTCATTTGCCTTACAGAAGCTTTGCAATTTCATGAAGTCACATTTGTGGATTCTTGATCTTAGAGTATAAGCCATCAGAAAAATTTCCCCTGTACCTATGTCTTCTAAACTCTTCCTCAATTCAGTTTCAGTGTACCTGGTTTTATGTGGATGTCTTTGATTTACTTGGACTTGAGCTTTGTACAAGGAGATAAGAAAGGGTTGATTTGCTTTCTTCTGCATGCTAACAGTTGAACCAGCACCATTTGTTGAAGATCCCTTTTCCAGGGAAAGTTTTTAGCTCCCTTGTAAAAGATCAAATGACTATAGTTGTTTCAGTTCATTTCTGGGTCTTCAATTTTATTCCATTGATCTACCTGTCTGACTCAGTACCAATATCATGTAGTTTTTACCAAAATTAAACTAATACAGCTTGAGGTCAGGGATGATAATTCCTCCAGAAGATGTTTGTATAGTTGAAAATGTTTTTTGCTATTCTGGTATTTTTATTATTTGAAATTAATTTGGAAGTTGCCTTTTCTAACTCTATGAAAAATTGAGTTGGAATTTTGATGGGGATTGCATTGACTCTGTAGATTGCCTTTGGGAAAGTGGCAATTTTTACTATGTAGATTCTTTCAATCCATGAGCAAGAGAGATCTTTATATCTTTTGAGGTCTTCTTCAATTTCCTTCTTCATAGACTTGAACTTCTTGTCTACAAATCTTTCACTTGCTTGATTATAGTCACACCAAGTTATTTCATATTGTTTGTGACTATTGTGAAGTATGTCAATTCTATGATTATTTTTCAGCCTGTTTATCCTTTGAGTAGAGGAAAGCTACTCATTTGTTTGAGTTAATTTTAAGTCCATCTACTTTGTTGAAGTTCTTTTATCAGCTGTAAACATATTCTGGTGGAATTTTTGGAATCACTTAAATATACAATTATATCATTGTCAAATAGTAATATTTTGAATTGTTCCTTTTCAATTTGTATCCCTTTGAAGTCATTTTGTTTTCTAATTGTTCTGGCCAGATCTTCCAGTACTATATTGAATATGTAGGGGGAGAGTGAAGGCCTGGTCTAGTTTCTGATTTTAGTGGGGTTGCTTCAAGTTTCTCACAGTTTAGTTTGATGTTTGCTATTGGTTTGCTGTATATTGCTTTCATTATGTTTAGGTATGGACCTTGGTTTCTTGCTCTTTCCAAGGCTTTTATCATGAAGTGGTATTGAATTTTGTCAAATCCTTTCTCAGCATCAAGTGAGAAGGTTTTGTGTGTGTGTGTGTGTGTGTGTGTGTGTGTGTTTGTGTGAGTTTATTTATATAATAGATTATATTGACATATTTCTGATACTGAACCATTCCTGCATCCCAAGAATGAAGACTAGTAGATTATGGTGAATGATAAATTTGATGTCTTCTTGGATTTGGCTTACAAGAATTTTATTGAGTATTTTCACATCAGTGTTCAAAAGGGATATTTTCTGAAGTTCTCTTTTCTTGTATGGTCTTTGTGTGGTTGTGGAATGAGAGTAATTGTGGCTTCAAAGTGAGTTGGGTACTGTTCCTTCTGTCACTATTCTGGGGAGTAGTTTGGAAAGTTTTGGTATTAGGTCTTCTATATAGGTCTAATAGAATTCTGCACTAAACCCATCTATTCGGTCCTGGCCTTTTTTTTTTTTTTTTTTTTTTTTTTTTTTTTTTTTTTTTTTTTTTTTTTTTGTTTCAGAGGCTTTTGATGCATGCTTCTATTTGTTTAGCTATTATGTTTAGATAGTTTATCTGATCCTGATTTAACTTTGATATCTGGTATCTGTCTAGGAATTTGTTTGTTTCCTCCAGATTTTATAGTTTGGTTGAGTATAGGTTTTTGTAGTAGGATCGGTTGATTTTCTGAATTTCCTCAGTTTCTGTTGTTATGTCTCTCATTTCTCATTTTGTTAATTTCAATACTCTCTCTGTGTCCTCTAGTTAATCTGGCTAAGTGTTTATCCATCTTGATGATTGTTGATTTTCTGAAAGAGCCAGCTCCAGGTATTGTTGATTCTTTGTATAAGTTTTTTTTTTTTTTTTTTTTTTTTTTGTTTCTACAAAATTTTGACTCTGATTGTGATTATTTATAGCTGTCTACTCCTCTTGGGTGTATTTGCTTTTTTTCTTTTTTTGTTATACAGCTTTCAGCTGTGCTATCAAGTTTCTAGTGTATGCTCTCTCCAGTTTCTTTTTGGATGCATTCAGAGCTATGAGTTTTCCTCTTAGTTCTACTTTCATTGCATCCCATAGGTTTGGGTATGTTGTGCTTTCATTTTTACTAAATTCTAAAAAAATCCTTAATTTCATTCTTTACTTATTCCTTGACAATGTTATCATTCAATAGCATATTGTTCATTTTTTTCCATGTGTTTGTGGGCCATTTCTTGTCTTTGTTGTTATTAAATGCCATCATTAGTCCATGTCAATATGATAAGATACATGGATGTATTTCAGTTTTCCTATATTTGTTGTGGATTGTTTTGTGACAGACTCTATTGTCAATTTTTAAAAAGGAGCAATGAGTGGCTGAGAAGAAGGTATATTTCTTTATTTTAGGATAAAATGTTTTGTAGATGTCTGTTAATTTTCATTGGTTCATAACCTCTGTTAGATTTGCTGTGTCTCTGTTCTGTTTCTGCTTCTATAATCTGTCCATTGATGAGAGCAGTGTGTTGACATCTCCTTCTATTATTCTTTGTGGTTCAATATTTGCTTTTAGCTTTGGTAGGGTTTCTTTTAGGTATATAGGTGCTCTTGTAATTGGAGAATAGATGTTCAGGTTTGAGAATTCATTTTGATAGAGGTTTCCTGTGATGTGTAAAAAGCGTCCTTCCTTATCTTTTTTGATAATGTTTGGTTGACAATCTATTTTATTCAATTTTAGAATAAAATCCATCTTCTTTCTTGGGGCCATTCTTTGGATGGTTTTTTTATACAGCCTTTTAGTCTGAGGTAGTGTCTGTCTTTATCTTTGAGATGAGTTTCCTGTTTGCTGCAAAAGGCTGTAGCCTCTGTACTCATCTAGTGGGAAAGTCTATGTCTCTTTTTTGGTGAATTGATGTTAAGAGATATTAAGAAATTATTGTTGTTGTTTCCTGCTGTATTTATTGTTAGATGCAAAAGTATGTTTGTGCTTTTTTTGACTTTGGTGTTTGTTTCCAGAAGATTAGTTTTTGACCTTCCTAGGGTAAAGTTTCCCTTTTTGTGGTGGAGATTCCCATCTAATATTCTTTGTAGTCCTCGATTTGTGGATAGGTATTGTGTAAATTTGCTTTTGTCCTAGAATATGTTGGTTTCTCCATCTATGGTAATTGAAAGTTTTGCTGGATATTGAACGTGGGTCTGTATGATGCCAGTCCAGGATCTTCTAGCTTTCATAGTCTCTGTTGAAAAGTCTCATGTAATTCTGAAAGATCCACCTTTATATGTTACCTGTCCCTTTTCCTTTACTGCTTTTAATATTCTTTCTTTGTTTTCAACATTTGGTTTTAAGACTCTTATTTGTCCAGAAGAATTTCTTTTGTTGTCTAATCCATTTGGGGTTTTGTAGGCATCTTCTATATTTGTGGTCATCACTTTCTTTGGTTTAGGAAAGTTTTCTTCTATAATTTTGTTGAAGAGATTTACTTGGTCTTTTAGTTAGATGTCTTTGCTCTCTTCTAAACCTATTATCCTTAGATTAGGTCATCTCATTGTGTAGCAGACTTTCTGGACATTTTGGGTAGAATCTGTTTGATTTATCATTTTCTCTGACTGTTGTGTCAATGATTTCTATGTTGTCATCTACTCCTGAGATTCTACCTTTCATCCTTTGTATTCTGTTGTTGATGTTTGTATCTCTGCCTCCTGATGTCTTCCAACCTCAGAGTTGTATTCTTTTGTGAATTCTTCATTGTTTCTACTTCTGTTTTCAATTTCTTCACCTGTTTGTTTATGCTCTCCTGTAGCTCTTTAAGTGATTTTTGTGGTTTTTTTTTTTTTTTTTGTTTTCTCCTCAAGGGTTTCAACTTGTGTGTGTGTGTTCTCCTGCCTTTCCTGTCCTTCTTTAAGTCTGTTATTTATGAGCTCCTTAAGGATCGCCATAATCATCATGAAGTATGATTTTATGTCTAAATCTTAGTTTTCGGTGAATTGGGATATCCACTGATTGTCATGTTGGGAGAAAAGGGTTCTGATGTTGCCAGTTTGTATTTGTTTCTGTTTCTTATATACTTTCGCTTGCCTCTTGCCATCTTGTTATTGGTGATCCTAGGTGATCTTGTTGTCTCTTACTGGAGCTTGTCTCTCCTTTGGGTCCATGTGCTTGTGGTCTCCAGAAGGAGATTCTTCCTGGGTGTTCTGCTCTCTGGGTAGTTCAAAAACCATTTCCCCATTTTGATGCAACCAGGCTAGCTCCAACCTTTGGCCAGAAGTGTCTGTTTCTAGGTATCACTGCACCCTGCATTCTGAGAATCTCGTGGTGGCCCCTTTCAGGATGGACAGTGGGGAGGGAATGTGGGCTCATCCATGTGCTCAAGAATAAGAGCCCTCCTGTGGCTCTTCAGAATGCCCAGCAATCTTTTGGTAGGCTGGCAGTCCTGATACCTGGTCAGCTCTTTATAAGCAGGCTGTGAGTCTTGATGGCAGCGTGTCTGATCTTTCTGTGGCTCTGGGCCAAGATGGAGACTGGACCAGTCCGATCCCAGACTGCACAATAATTCTTGCGCCCCAAGAGTTTCCAGAGGGCCTCTCCAGAAAAATAAATGGAGAGAGATTTTTCTGTGGGTTTAGTCAAAAGTGTGCTCCTGTGTCTCTCCTTAGTACGCAGTTCTCTGGGGGCAGGCTGAAAGTCCTGATGGCGATGTGCCTCAAACGTACATTTTCAACATGACACAATTCAAAACAATATGAAAAAGCTGAAACAACACAACCAAACGCAAGCAAGTATACATATATTTTACATGCTTATATACTGAAAGGGGGGTGTAGAGAAAGAGAGAGAGAGAGAATGCTGATGCCTTGAAAAATGCTGTCAGATTTTGAAACTGAATCATGGGTCCTCCCTTGAAATATCCAGCAATTAGATGTGCATGTATAAACCAACACAACTGGAAACACTTGTCCATATACATATTAGCACATAGAAATTCATAGTGACAGTATGTTTAGGGACCGTAAAATCCTTCAAATAATTCAATTACCCCTTAAACAATGAGAAGAAAACCAACACTTAGTTATTACATTAAATAGCATATTAGTTATCAGAAAGTACAAAACATTAGTCATTAATACATGCTATACAATAGATCAACCTTGAATATATTAAGTCAAGTTGGCTTAGTCATTCAGAAATAAGACTTCATTCAAAGTATATTAAATACTTGACTGTACACAGGTGAAATCGATTGTTGTCTGTCAGAATATTATACCAGATAGCATCAGAGTAATCAGAATTACTAATAATAGCATCAGAAGAGGCCACATTAAAAATTTCCAATCAATCCAAGCATGGTGGTGTGGAGCTTCACACCATTATCCAAGTACACTGGAGGCAGAATTATCTCTGATATCCAGGCCAGCCTGGTCTACATAGTTCCAGGACAGCCAAGGCTTCACAGAGAATTGTTCAAAGAAACTTCCCAAAATAAAATGGAAAGAAAAATAAGTTCTTATAATCAAACTGCTCTGACTTTGTCTCTGAGTTTAAACTTGTGCAATGATCTACCTTGATTAGCATTTTCTGTAAACTATATTAGAGTTGACAGAACTCAAGAACTTCTTGATCTCTGTAATGCCTATCTATGATTGTGCTTTCATTTCCCAGAAACGTGAAAATTGTTATTGCAAGGTATAGATGTACTGATACACAGATATAGCTGCAGATGAATTGTGCAGACATATATGATGATTCTGTATCCAAATGATAATGTAATTTGGATTTAGCAAGGAAACAAGTCTAGGCATCAGTCAAAAATGAAGCTATTATAATAGTCATTTTCTATCTATTTTACAATAGAGATCTAATATCATATGTAACTAGTTGTCATCAAAGAAATGTACTGTTTGAATTAACAGTACTCATTATATAATTCCCTTTAAATATTATACTTTTATGTGGCCGTTATGATTATATGGCATTCAATACTAGATGCATCAGCAGTCAATAGCACTGACTGCTCTTCCAGAGATCCTGAGTTCAATTCCCAGCAAACACATGTTAGCTCACAACCATCTATCTATAATGGGTTCTGATGCCCTCTCCTGGTGTTTCTGAAAGGCAGTGACAGTGTGCTCATATAAATAAAATAGCTAAATCATTTTAAATAAAGAAATGGGTGTTTAGAAATGTTAAACAGTGCCAAGTGTATGAGAAAAAAGCAATTCAGTTATTTTGTCATATACATTGACAACAAATATATGACTGGAATTAAGATGGTGATAAAATTTAAATTACTGACCTTTCTACATACTTAAGTAAAGAAAAATGCCTAAGTGTATCTTTGAAACAGACTATTTTTACACATATAAATAAAGCAACTTTCTACACAAGGTAAGTTTACAGACCTTTCTCTTTGCACTTCTTTATGAGAATGCACACATTTGACAAACCATCAGGTAAAGGCCACGTCCTACTCTTTGAAGATAAAAATAAAATTACTCAAATTTATTAGTTTAACCTTTTCATAATTTATAAGTAGAGAAATGCTTCAAATTCTTATGTTGCATTTTACTTTTGTCTAATTAAATACTTAATAAAATGTACATAAAAATAATAAATTCAAAATTATTTAAAAATGAACTTGGGTATTCATATTTTTCTGGGGCTAGTATTTAATTATCAATGACTACATATTATTTTTGTTCTTTTGTGACTGGGTTACCTCAGTCAGGATGATATTCTCTAGATACATCCACTTTCCTAGGAATTTCATAAAGTCTGAATACCCAAGAAACAACTCACAGACCATATGAAGCTCAAAAACAGAAAGGCCAAAAAGTGGAAGCCTCAGTTCTTAGAATAGATAGATAGATAGATAGATAGATAGATAGACAGACAGACAGACAGACAGACAGACAGACAGACAGATAGATAGATAGATAAACAATGTTATATCACCCTCTCAAAGTGTGGTACACCTAGATCTTAAGAAATTAATAACCCAAGAGCTAAGAAGATAGCCTTCTAAAAATTTTAGTATTTAAAAATCGTTATGTTTGATCTATACACAACAAGAAAACTTGGACTATTTCCATGTTACATTTGTTTTACTTGTACTTTATGCTTATGGTAAATAGTAAGATTACAATGCATACTATCAAACCTTTAAAAAAATCAAGTACTGACAAAAATATATTTATACAGTTTTATGCCAAAATGCTTTTAAAAATCTATACATGTATCTCTGTTTTTTTAAATAATGTTGTAAAAAAGAAATATTAAAAATAAAATTTAAATTTAAAAAATGAACTTATACTTGCTACTATTACACTCATAAAAATCAAAATTTATAACTCTAATCTAGAATTTTTTTCAATTATTTTATTTTGTGTGTGTGTGTGTGTGTGTGTGTGTGTGTGTGTGTGTGTGTGTGTTTGTGTGGGTGGGTGTGTATGTATGCATGTATGTATATACACATGCATATAGATTCTGAGGCAGTTATGTGTCACATGGGTGCTGAGACTCAAGCTCAAATTATATGCAAATTCATATGTAATCTTAAGCTGAGGCATCTCACCAGCCCCAGTAGAGTAATTCTTAAGTCTGATATAAAATGAGTTTATTTGAGTTGAGTTTAAACATAACGTAGGATGCTTGGAATACCCATCCACAGAACTTATAAAGCTCAAAAACAAAGAAGACCAGAACGGGATACCTCAGTCCTTTTAAGAAGGGAGAACAAATCAGGGGAGAAAATACAAGGTCAAATTAAGGAGCAGGGAATGAATAAAAGACCTACAGAGACTGCTTCACCTGGGGAACCACCTCATATGCAGGCACGAAACCCAAGCACTATTGCAGTTGCCAAGAAGTGTTTACTGGCAGGAACCAGACATGGATGTCTCCTCAGAGGCTCTCCCAGAGTCATATAGATACAGATGAGGATGCTTGCAGCTAAACATCATACTGAACACGGAGACCCCAGTGAAAGAGCTAGAGAAAGGACTGAAAGAGCTGAAGGGTTCACACCATTATGGGAAGAAGAACACTATCATCAGCCAAGGGTCTGAGGTGGAGAGAGTGATTGGGAAAGGGAACACCTTTACAGAAGCAAGTTGAAGAGGAGGAGGGAGGGGAGTATGGGGCTATAACATTCGAAATGTAAATTCTTAAAATATCAAAAAAATGAAAAAAAGTAATTTATGCTTTGTGATTAAACAGGCCTAAGAAATTAAATTTTTTATTCACCAACTTTATACTGAAAATAGTACTTGTGCAGGTATACATAAAATTCCTTTTCTCTACAGAAAACAAACTATTCAAAACTTTAGCAAAGACTTGTTTAATTTGTTGCTTTGTAAGTGTTCCTTATATGCTAAAAGTTTTTGACTGTGCCTAATTTATAGAATATAGTCCTCAGTTAATTTACAGTGAACTAGATTTATTGGTAAATCTGTCAGAAGTCAAACAACAGAAAAACATTTAAGAACCAAATAATGTGAAATATAGAAATACAAATTATTAATTTTATTTAAAACTGATAAGACTTTTAGTTTTTGCATACCACCTGAGTCTGGGGTCTTCCTTTGGAGAATTTCAGACCCTTATAAGGTTTTTCAAAATGGTGTTAAAATATATTTTTAATACTCTCAAAGAAAGAAAGAAAGAAAAAAAGAAAGAAGAAAAGAAAGAAAGAAGAAAGGGAGGGAGGAAGGAATATTTAATACAAATGGGCTGGTGAAATTATAGGCTTTAAAGTGATTATTGGGAGAGCATATAAGAGCATTTAATTTTCTAACACCCAAATAAGAGCTTGGCACAGCCGTGTATGCTGTCACCAAGTGCAGTGTTGAGGAAGAGGAGAACTGGATGGTGGCTACCAGGACCTTTGCCTGCCTTGGGAAATCATTCATCTCCACTTTCTGTGACAGAACCTGTTTTAGAAAAACTAAAGTACAAAGAGGTAGAAGGAGCCACCTGTCATGGGCATATTTACACAAACACACACACACACACACACACACACACACACACACACACACACACACATTACATATTGCATATATGCTATAGTTATTGAATGTTTACACACAAAAGTTAGTTCATATAATTTATATCCATAATAGAATTCTGAAAATACTTCATTACCTAATCAATACTCTACTGCCAAGGACAGCCTGGCTTGGAGAGTTCAAAGGAAGGGATATTTGGAAGCAGTGAGAACAAATGGCTTGAAACCAAATTTTGGGGAGAAGCTGGTGTCCTATACTCTGTCTGAGACAGCTCTCTGAAATGCTTTCTTTCTCTTTAACTTCTTTTCTTTGGGGATCTTCAGGCACTTTGTTTTCTAGACAGCGTTCTTGTGCTATTATCTGAAAGAATTTTTTCTTCTAATCTTTTTTTTTTCTTACAACTTTATTTAAGAAAGAGAGACACATAGACAGATTTTTAAAAGCATGGTGACATAAAACACTATGAATATATTTTTGTCAGTACTTAATTCTTGTAGATGTTTGATAGTATGAATTAAAATCTTCCTAGTTACCAAAAGCATAAAGTACATGTAGAACAGAATGTAACATGGAAACAGCCAGAGTTTTCTTGGTGTGTATAGATTAAACATAATGATCATTGAATTATAAAATTGCCCAATCTTCTTGGATCTTGAATTATTAATGATTTAAATTCCAGGTGCACTATACCATGAGAGGGTACACTTTACACTTTTTTTCTAAGAAGGACTGGGGCTTTCACTATTTGACCTTTGTTTATTTTTTTTGTTTGTTAGTTTTTGTTTTTGTTTTTGTTTTTGTTTTTACCTTCCTATGGCCTGTGTATTGTTTCTAGAGTATTCAGATCTTTCTGGGGCTAGTATCCAATTATCAGTGACTGCATATTATGTCGGTTCTTTATTGACTGTGTTACCTCTATCAGAATGTTATTCTCTAGATGTTATTTTCCTAGGAATTTTATAAATCCATTAATTGTATCTAATAACTGAATAGTACTGTATTGTGTAAATATAAGACAATTTTTGTATCCGTTCATCTACTAAAGGACATCTGGCTTCTTTACAGCTTCTGGATATTATAAATAGGGCTTCTATGAACATTGTAGTGCATGTGTCCTTATTGTATGTTAGAGCATATCTGGGGTATATTCCCAGAAGTGGAATAACTATGTTAATTTTCAGAGGTACTGTCAGACTGATTTCCAGAGTGGTTGTACCATCTTACAACCCCACCAATAGCTAAGGAATGTTTCTCTTTCTCTGCATCCTTGCCAGCATCAGCTGTCATCTGTGTATTTAATCTTAGCCATTCTGAGAGGTGTGAGGTAGAATATAAGGGTTGTTTTGATTTGCAATTCCCTGATGACTAGGGATGTCAAACACTTCCTTACATGCTTCCCAGCCATTTGATATTTCTCAGTTGAGATTTTTTTTGTCACTGTTTAGCTTTGTACCCTATTTTTAAATAGGATTATTTGATTCTCTGGTGCCTAACTTCTTGAGCTCTTTGTATACATCAAATATGAGACCTCTATCAGATTTGGGGTTGGTAAAGATGTTTTCCCAATACATTGGCTGCTGTTTTGTTTTCTTGACAGTGTCTTTAGCCTTACAGAAACTTTGCAATCTTATTAAGTCCCATTTCTAAAACCTTGGTCATAGAGCACAAGCCATTGGTGTTTTGTTCAGGAAATTTTTCCCTGTGCCTATGTGTTCTAAGATTTTCTCTACTTTCTCTTCTAATAGTTTCAGTATCCTTGGTTTAATGTGGAGATCTTTGATCCTTTTGCACTTGAGCTTTGTACAAGGAGACAAAAAAGAGTTTATTTTCATACTTCTGAATGCTGAATACTAGTTGAGCCCACACCATTTGTGGAAGAGGCTGTCCTTCTTCCATGGAATGTTTTCAGCTCCTTTGTCAAAAATCAAGTGACCATATGTGTGATTGTTCATTTCTGGATCATCTATTCTGTTCCATTAATCAACCTGCCTATCTCTTCACCAGTACCATGTGGTTTTTAACACACATGCCTTGTAATATAGCTTGAGGTCAGGGATGGTGATTCCTGCAGATGTTTTATTGTTGTTGAGAATGTATTTCAATATTCTAGGTTTTTTGTTATTCCAGATGAATTTGCAAATTTTCTTGAATTTCCTCAGTTTCAGTTGTTATGTCTCCCTTTTTTTCTGATTTTATTAATTTGAATACTCTCTCATTGTCCTCTAGTTAATCTGACTAAGAGTTTATCAATTTTGTGAATTCCCCCCCCCCCAAAATAAGTCAAAAATAGCTCTTGGTTCTTTTAGTTTCTATATGGTTAAATTCTGCTGCATTTGATTATTTCTTGCCATCTACTCCTTTTGGGTGTATCTGCTTCTTTTTGTTCTAGACTTTTCAACTGTACTGTCAGGTTGCTAATGTATGCTTTCTCTAGTTTTTTTGTGGAGGCAATCAGAGCTATGAGTTTTCCTCCCAGTACTGCTTTCATTTCATCCCATAGGTTTGGGCATGTTATCTTTCCATTTTTATTAAATTCTAGAAAATCCTTTATTTCTTTTTTTATTTCCTTTTTGACCATGCTATTGTTGAGTAGAGGATTGTTCTGCTTCCATGTGTATATAGGCTTTTTCTTGTGTGTTGATATTAAAACCAGCCTTAGTCCATTGTGATCTGATAGGATGCATGGGAGTATTTCAATATTCTTATTTCTACTGAGGCTTGTTTTGTGACCAGTTTGGAGAAGGTGTGGCCAGTTTTGGAGAAGGTGCCTTAAGGTTCTGAGAAGAAGGTGTATTCTTTTGTTTGAGGGTGGTATGTTCTGTAGATGTCTATTAATTCCAATTGGTTCATAACCTCTGCTAGTTTCACTGTGTCCTTGTTCATTTTCTGCTTCCATTATCTGTCCACTGATGAGATTCAGATGTTGAAGTCTCTCACTATTATTATTTCAGGTTCAATGTATGTTCTGAGCTTTAGTAGGGTTTCTTTCATGAATATGGGTTCACTTGTATTTGGAGCATATATGCTAATGATTGAGAATTTATTCTGCTAATTTTTTCCTATATTGAATAAAAGTGTTCTTCCTTATCTTTTTTGCTAACTTTTGGTTGAAAATCTACTTTATTTGATATTAGAATGGAAACTTCAGCTTGTTTCTTGGGTCCGTTTGCTTGGAATGTTTTCTCTCAGCCTTTTACTCTGAGATAGTGTCTGTCTTTGTCTTTGAGATGAGTTTCAGTATGCAGCAAAATGCTGGATTCTGTTTATGTATCCAGTCTGATAGTCTTTGTCTGTATATTGAAGAATGGAGTCTGTTTATGTTAACTGATGTTAAGTAATAGTGGTTGCTGATTCCTATTACTTTTGCTTTTCAAGGTCGAATTATGTTTGTGTATTTTTCTTCTTTTGGTTTTGTGCTTCTTATTTTCTGTTTTTTCTAGGATGTAGTTTCCCTCCTTGTGTTGTTTTTTTTTTTTTATCTATTATTCTTTTATGGCTGGATTTGTGGCCAGATATTGTGTAAATTTAGTTTTGTCCTGGAATATTTTGGTCTCTCCATCCATGGTGATTGAGAGTTTTGCTGGGTATTGTATCTTGGGCTGACATTTGTGTTCTCTTTGCATCAGTATGATGTCTGTCCAGGATCTTCTAGCTTTCATAGTCTCTGATTAGAAGTGGGGAATAATTCTAATTGGTCTGCCTTTATATATTACATGACTTTTTTCCCTTAATGCTTTTAGTATTCTTTCATTGTTTTGAACACTTGCTGTTTTGACTATTATGTGTGGGGAAGTATTTCTTTTCTGGTCCAATCTATTTGGGGTTCTGTAGGCTTCTTTTATTCTCACAGTAATCTCATTTTTAAGGGTAGGAAAGTTTTCTTCTATGATTTTTTGAAGATATTTACTCTGCCCCTTAGTTGATATGGTCCAGTGGAGGTGCTATTTCACAAAGTAGAGGATTACGAAGGCATTGAGGTGAAGTGGGTGATTGAGAATGGGAATACTGTCTTGGAAACAAGTTGAAAGGCAGCAGGAAGAGAGAGAGGGGTAATGGGATAACCTTTGAATTGTAACTACAGAGAGTATCTAATAAAGTACAAAAAAATGTGAAGACAAAAAATAAGAGAAAATGTTTTCAAACTTACTTTTTCGAGTTATTTTCTGCAGCCTTAATTGCTGACCTAAATGTCCCAGCATTTATCATTTTGTTGAGACATTAGCCACACCTTGGCTTCTGGTACCTATGCAGTCTCTGACTATTATGAAGTCATTAACATTCTCAAGGGGAGATCCTAGAAAGATGAACATATATATGTACAATATTATACTTTATGCCCACAGTAGCCATCTACAGTACTGGAGGCCCACAGCTGCTGGCCTTATCCCGGAGATAGGAACCTTGACACTCTGCCATTTTCAGATCTGAATGGTACTGTGGAACTCTGCATTTGAAACTGGATATTCTGACAGGAAGCCATTACTCAACCTTGTCAGTGAAGTACCCTGGGGCTTTCACCAGCCTTACACCCACTGCCTCAGTTCAAGGGTAGGCCAAGTTCCATTCTCCACCCACAGTTCTTGGGAGGCGCAGAAATACTCTTTAAAAAACCACAAAATATACAGACAGATAGTCATCTGACACTCTGGTCCCATTGCCTGTCTCACGCTTGCTAGCCAGTAGATTCAAAGGACATTATACTTAGCCAATGAATTTAAATTATAACCTTGCCGATGTAACCCATACAGCTAAAAAGTATAAAAACTGCTTGTATCAGTATTTCAGGATCACCTCTCCTCTGGATGTAGGCCACCCCACTGTAATGGACTAGTAAACGTCTTGCTTTTGCATTGATCGTTAATCTCTCATCTCATTCGTGGGAGCCTCAAATAGGTAAGACTCAATTTGGGTCTTACATTTGGTGTGTTGGCTGAGAAGAAATGAGACTCCCTGAAGGAACAGGAGAGACTAGTAAATGGAGGACATAGGAGGCCTCAACAGGCCTCAAGTTCAGGTACTGTACTGATCTCTTGTCTTGTCTGATTTTCTGACTTTCTCTGGTTCTCCGTTTTGGTTTGCTTCAGAGCATCTGTAAGTCATGACCATGGGAGTCTGAAGGACACTTCAGGTCCCATTTGGTACCTGTTTGCCTCTGACCAGCAGGAGCTGCAGAGGCATCTGTTTGACTCTGTGTCAGTGTTTGCTGGCAGGGTAGACTGTTTGCCTGTTTCTTGTGCCTGTGGCAGGGGCAATGTCTGTATGTTTGATTGTCTTAATCTATATTGATTGTAAGTGTGGACAAGAGCCAACTGAGTCTTGTTCTTTACCCTTGGTGGGGTGAACGGTCTATGTGTTGTTTGGATTGTTTTGTTCACTTCCAACTTACTGGTAAATATCTGTGAATCCTGTGGCCTGTCCATCTGTTTGTGGCCAGTAAGTGGCAAGCAAATGTGTCTTAAAGTTGGGGCCACAAAGATTATTGAAGACGCTTCACATGCCTGTGGCATTTGTGTCAGGGATATCCAGGATTTTTGTTTTGGTTTCTGGTGTATATGTGTGTGTGTGTGTGTGTGTGTGTGTGTGTGTGTGTGTGTGTGTGTGTATACACTTGGACTGACATTATTTTTAGATATGAGACAGAGCACCTCTACCTTTTTAAGTTTAAGCTTAGATTACAGGAGCAATGTTAAGAAGAGGAGAGTTTTCGGTCCAGGGGCAGGCAGACGCCTCGATCAGATTCTTTACACCCTGGTTGGAGAGAATCAGATGTTGGACACTCCTCCATGTGTCCAGCCCTTTTTGCCTAACTTTTCAACCCAGATCCTTGCTTTAAAAAACCCCGCATCATCTAAGAAAGAGATTCTACAGGTCTCTTCTTCCTCTGACCTTTTTCTCCTTGATCACTTTTTTTCTGATAATCCTAGAGGACTCAATGAACTTTTAGATTCTGTTCTCCCATCAGCCTACCTGGAATAATTGCCAGTAGTTTTACAGATTCTCTTTACTAGCATATTATTCTACAGGCCAGAAATAAGGTACCCAGGGCAAATGCGACTCTCACCCAGTTCCCTGATGACATAGAAAAATGATTCCCTCTTCAGAGACCAAACTGGACTACAACTCTCCTGAAGGTAGAAAGCATCTGAAAGTTTTATTACCAGGCTCTGTGGGGGTTACAGGATGATACACCAATTTGAAAAAGGTATATGAGGTTATATAGGGACCGGACAAGTGACTATGCCTTTTATAGACCAGTAGTAGTGGCAGGAAAAAAGCTTCAGAAGCTAGAGAGTCTATGGGATAAGTGTTTGTGGTATTAAGTACAGGGTGTTGAAAAAGTTTATTATAACAGGGAAACAGATGAGGAGAAGGAGCAAGAAGAAGATGAGGGAGGAGAGAGAGAGAGAGAGAGAGAGAGAGAGAGAGAGAGAGAGAGAGAGAGAGAGAGCAGGAGAAGAGGCAGGAAATAAATTTACAAAACATCCTGTCCATAGTAGTGAGGTACAGTGAATTAAGAATCAAGAATAGAAATCTATGCAGCTTCTTGTAGATACAGGGCTCAGTTTGCTGCCTGCTATGAACTGACAAACAAAATATCATGGGTTCAAGGTGCTAACAGCACCAAAAAATATTCATGAACTACTAAAAGGTCTGTGGATCTCAGAGTGGGCTGGGTATCCCAATAATTCATACTAATTCCAGACTGTCTCTGCCTCTTGTTGGGGAGAGACCTCCTGACTAAGTTGGGGGCACTCATAAATTTTCACTCTGATGGACCACAGGTTAGAGGGCCAAAAGGGGAACCCATATGGGTCCTAACCATCCAGTTGGAAAACAAGTATCAACTCTTTGAGCTACAGGTGCATCCACAAGTCTGGGTAGAAACTGTAGGAATGGGGTAGGCTAAGAACCAGCCGCCCCCATCTACACAGAACTCTAAAGCCCAGGCTAGCCTGATAGCAGTCCATCAGTACCCCAAGGAAGGGTGAGATGGGAGCACGCCACACATCATCCTGCTATTATAACTCGGGGTGCTGTGTCAGTGCCAATCAGCATGGAACACACCTCTCCTAACAGTGTGAAAATCTGGAACCAATGACTGCTGGACAGTTCAAGATCTTCGAGAGAAAAACAAATGGGGGGGGGGACAATCTCCACCTAAGGGTTTGTAACCCCTATAACCTATTGAGCTTATTGCCCCTATCCAGAACCTGGTATACAGTACTAGACTCGAAACAAATGTATCAATGAACTCATCTAGAGGTTGACGAATTTGTGAGGACCACCTTGTGGTCAAATTCTTTGGTGCCAGATTTGAGGTGTTTAGTGGGACAAATAGTAGATAATTGGGTGCCATGCCAGAAGGTGAATGAGTGTAGAACTCAGATAGCAAAAGGAAAGAGGTTGAGGGGATAGACCTGGGGTTTACTGGAAAGTGGACTTTACTGAGATTAAGCTAGTATGTATATAAATATCTATTAGTCTTTATAGATACCTTTTCTGGGTGGGTAAAAGACTCTCCACAAAGAGAAAAATGGTAGCAGTGGTAGCTAAGAAGTGTCTAGAAGAAATATTCCCTAGGTTTGGCACACCTAAGGTAATTGGATCAGACAATGGGCCAGCTTTTGTTGCCCGGGTAAGTCAGATATTGGCTTGTTTCTTGGGGACCACTTGGTTAACTCAGTTGACCGTGTAGACTGGTGCAGATTGATGCAGGTTGATGCAGGTTGAGTGATGCTTCTTCCTTTAGGCCCTTTTAAGGTTAGTAACATCCTGCCCCTCTTCAACTTGACCCCCTTCGAGATACTATATGGGAGCCCTGGACCTCTCTCCCTATTGGGGAATGTTTCTGAATTGACTTGCCATAATGATAATAAGTCAGACTTAAGGCTCTCCAGAAAATTCTAAAAGAATTCTGGGCTCCATTGGCCATATCCTGTGTTCCAGCTACCCCGGAGACTGCTCACACTTTGCAAATTGGAGACTCAGTCTAGATGAGATGATATCAGACCCCGACCTTCAAAACATGTTGGGAGGGACCATACCTGGCTTTTCTGACTACACCAATGACAGTGGAGGTGGACAGAATCGCACCCTGGATACACACCTTCCATGCGAAATGTGCTCTAACACCTGAGCTAACTGACATCTCCAGTTGGAAAATCAAAAAGACTGACAACTCCCTAAAACTCAAGATGTTCCAAACACCATAATGTGGCTACTAGTTAGTCTAATGGTCTACATCGAAAGAATCACCCGCTTGCACCCGGTGGCCCACTTTAACCCATGATTTGTGTAAATTAGTCACTGGGTTGGACTAGTGAGATATTCCCACTCAGGAACAAGGACAAGGACTACCAAAATGCAAGGGTAAGAAGCTCTACGCCTAGGGGTGGTCTAGGGAGGACGAGGATTAGAGTGTGGACAACCTCAGCTAAGAAGTAAGTGATACCTTGTCCCGGTTTATGTGTGCTCCTGGAATGAGCAGAATAGGGCATGGTCCCGTATGTACTGAGGAGCTGATGGCAAATTTTTAGTGTGTGGAATTTTAAAACTACTCCTCACTCTTCATGGGCTTTTACTGTAAGAAGAAATTCCAGATGTGTGGGGCTAACACACAGCAGCTGTTACACAATCCTATGGACCAGTAGGGCCTCCAGGTATTTTGGGGTCCTTGACATCCACCCTTATATCACCCAGGGAAGTAGTACCTGAGAAGAAGGGCCCTGTCCTAATTTCTCCTACAACCCTTTCTCCATCTGATATACTGAAGGAGAAAAAAAAGAGCATGTATTTGAGAAAAGAGAAAGAAAAAAAAAGAGAGAAAAAAGAAACACCTAAAAGACTAAGGCTATATCACTCTGGCTATGATAATGGGCTTCTGTGCACCATCCACTTGTGGATTGAGGCCTTGACTACATCCATCGGGGCCTAACTCTTTTATAGTCCCGGCACCTCTGCCTCTTGACCCACTATGCCAACCCTTATGGCATGGCCCAAGGTGGTGACTAGGAATACTGCAGTAACCAGAGTGTCCTTGATAATAGAGAATTTATTCTCTCATCAGAATCCCAAGGGCAATAAGCACCTACTTCTAAACCTTATAGAAAAATCTTTTCTATGTCTAAACTCACCCAAACTTTTCCTTACCACCTCTTCTGAGCTCTACTATGATACAGTTCCCTTATATTATGAGAGAAAAGATGCCTCAGGCCCCATAAGACAGAACAATAGAGATGAGGGCTGCCAGTGGAGGTTCCCATAATCTCTCACCTTGCAACAAGTGTCCAGACAAGGACTATGGATAGGCACTGTCCTCCCTGAGAAAAAGTTTCTTTGTAACTTTACTCATGTCTATGGCAGACCGGAGGGGTATTTGATTCCCCCTGAGTATACCTGGTGACCTTGCTCTTTAAGATTGATCACGTCTTGTGTAAGTCTACATGTCCTGAATCAGACCAAGAAGTTTTGTGTCTAGGTTCAGATGATGCCTAGGCTAGATCTACTGTTTTTACATCAAGGGGAGATCTGATAGGACCTTTGATCATCCTATGTTTGATACTAAAGCTTGGTCCTTGCATTTTGAATCACTTAATTGCTTTCATCAAGGAGCCTTAACACTGCAAATAATGATTGAAATGGTGGCCTAGAGAAAGTGGGGAATGAAAAACCCTAGGTCCTTCCACCAGTTTTACACCCAACACCTCAGGTCAAGGCTAGGCCAAGTTCCATTCTCCACCCACAGTTCTTGGGAGGAGCATAAATATTCATAAAAAACCACAAAATGACTGACTGATAGTCACTTGACCCTCTGGTCCTGTGGCCTATCACATACTTGCTAGCCAATAGATTCAAAGGCCAATACGCGTAGCCAATGAATTTGAATTATAACCTTGCTGATGCAACATGTACCACTAAAAAGCATAAAAATTGCTTGTATTCGTCTTTCAGGGTCACCTCTCCTCTGGATGTAGGCCACCCCACTGTACATGACTAATAAACCCATTGCTTTTGCATTGATCCTTAATCTCTCATCTCATTCAAGGGAGCCTCAAATAGGTAAGACCCTATTTGGGTCTTACATTTGGTGCATTGGCTGAGAAGAAATGAGACTCTCTGAAGGAACAGGAGAGACCGGTAAATGGAGGACATAAGAGGCCTCAACAGGCCTCAAGAACTATACGATTCTCTTTTCTTGTCTGATTGTCCATCTTAATTCAGCAGCATTAAGCTACAAATGCTTTTTTTTTCTTAATATTCTCTGATCATTCATGAAAATATAATAAAAATAAACAAGCTTTCTCTAAAGCAAAGTGATTTAACAAATACATAAATTAAAAGTATGAAATTAAAATAATCTGTTTTGCACTTGAAATTTTGAGTAGAAGCATACTTGGTAGATGACTTAGTGTAGTGGGTGTTATGTTCTTATGATCTAATTTCATTGTTTCCTTTCATAAAGGAGTATGTGTAGTAAGTGTACTTCTTATGAATGCAGTTACTAAATATATCTACAAATGTATTAGTACAACAAATATATCACTGAATGTATGTAGAACATGTTTGGATTTTCTCTTTTTGGTATGTGCCAATATGAGCCTTAGATCTTTCCCTATAGATTTCATGGTGCTGTTATTTTACATATCTCTTTTTCTTTTATACAATTTCTTATGAATGTTTAACTAACAGACCTGTGAATAGTTTCTCAAAACAACACAAAATGAGATCAGCATTCAAGCAGCAATTAAATATTCAAACCTCCCTCTGAGCATTTTTACTTTTCAATGAAACCTTTTCTTCTTGAAAGAATATTTCTTCTGCATCTAAAAAGACTGGGGATGACATTTGTAGCCAATTAGTCTCAGGTGGCTATTTGCTGAGGTTTTCCCACAGGGTGTAATCCAGACTCTGTTGATTTATGCAAAGCTTTATTTGAAATCCATTTAAGCGTCTGCAGCAAGGCCAGTAATCCGTGAGTAATCTCTAAAGACATTTTGCCCTAAAATTTAATTATCTTAGCATTCAACTAGCAATAATATTATAGACTGCTCTCACATGATTGAAAATGTATAACCTTTAACTTAAACATACATTTTATATATGCACCTGTGTGAATTTACATATGCATATGTGTATGTAGAGGTGGCCAGAAGAAGACATCAGATTCCCTCATACTAAAGTGATTATGATCAACAAGTGGGGGCATTCAATATTCAACCCAATTTTTATGCAAGATAGGTAAGTGCTTTTAACTTTTGAGCTGTCTATTTAACCAAAGTATAAATTTCTTAATGCTTAGAAATGTTGTGATAGTTAAAAATAAGCTCTTCTAACTAGTGTGATTCCTTAGTGTGTAAAGATGATTGCCATCAAGCCCAATGGAAAGAGTTTGATCCCAGAACTCACAATGTGAGGACTGAAAATTTTTCCACAAAATTGGGCAAAAAATTCCACGTTCTCACTATGGTGTAGGAACCTATGCACACACACAAAATGTAAAAATGACTATACATTTACTTACAAAAGAACAGCTTTTCCTGGTGATTTCAAATAAATATATTAAATCCAGTGAAGAGAATTATGATTTTCATATCAGGTAACAAAATATATAGGCCATAAGGTATTTGCCTAGAGCTTTGTTTTCTAGAATATTTTTTAACTCATACCCATGCACCCAGTGTAAACAATACAATATATTTTTCTCACTTTTTGGCTCAGCAAGAGGGCAGGGTGACTGCCATCAAGACTGAGTATCTGCCTGCACAAAGCTGAGCCCCCAAGAAGCCTTGCAAGCCCTCTCCCACCTGAGCCTGCAGTAAGCCACAAGTCTGCCACATACCCTCACTAGCTCATCAGGCAGAGACCACTTGATGATCTCCTGAGTAGATAGGGTGATGAACTGTAGGATCGGGTCCTTTCTGTACCAGTGACAGGGCTGGGTGACTGCCATCAGGACTTGGGACCCACTGCTAGACAGCTGAGACCCAAGAACTGCCTTGCAAGAGCTCTACCACCTGAGCCCACAGAGATAGAACAGAGTCACTGCAATCAGATCTCACTACCTGCTCACAAAGAGACAAACATCCAGAAGCAATTTTCTTCCTGAGCCTACTGGCCCTCAGATCCACAGGAGAGACAACAAGATCACCTAAAAGATGAAGATCTTTGAGAAGCCCATTAATAAATTCCTTAAATAATTACAGGAGAAATTACTCAAAGAGTGAAAGGAAAACATAACCAAACAGATAAATAAATTGAAAACAGAAATAGAAACAATAAAGAAACCACAAAAAGAGACAACTCTGGAGATAAAAAAAAATCAGAAGAAAAGAATCAGGAGTCACAGATGCAAGCATCTCCAAAAGACAACAAGAGATGGAAGAAAGGCTCTCAGAGAGCAAAGAAAACATTTAAAAAAATAGACAATATAGTCAGAGAACATGAAAAAACCAAAAAGTTTCTAACCCAAAATGTCCAGTAGATCCAGGACAAAATGAGAAGACCAAACCTAAGAATAATAGGTGTAGAAGAGGGCAACAAATATCAATTAAGAGGCACAGTAAATATTTTCAACAAAATCACAAAAAAAACCTTTCTGCCCTTAAGAATGAGATGACCATGAACATACAGAATGCCTACAGAACTCCAAGTAAATTAGACCAGAAAATAAACTTCTGACAAATAATAGTCAAAACACCGAATATTTGAAACAAAGAAATATCCTAAAACTGGAAGAGAAAAAGGACACATGACTTATGAAGTCAGACCAATCAGAATTACACCAGATTTCTCAACAGAGAATATGAAAGCTAGAAGATCCTGAACAGATGTTATACAACCCTTAAAAAATGCAAATGCCAGTTCAGGTTACTATATCCATCAAAACTCTCAATTACCATAAATGGAAAAACCCAGATATTCTCATACAAAACAAAATTTATACAATATCTGTTCACAAATCCAGTCCTACAAAGGATGATAAATGGAAAAATCTAACACAAGGAAAGAAGCTACAGCCAATGAAAATCAAAATAACAACAACAACAACAACAGCAACAGCAACAACAACAACAACAATAATAATAATAATAATAATCACACACTGAAATTCAAAGAAGAAAGCAAACACACATAATTCTATTGCTAACAACAAAAATAATAGAAAACAAAATCACTATTCCATAATTTCTCTTAACATCAATGGAATCAATTCCCCAGTAAAAATACATAGAATATCAGATAGGATACATAAACAGAATCCAGAATTTTTGCTGCATATAGGAAACTCATCTCAGAGACAAAGACAGACACTACCTTAGAGTAAAATCCTGGGAAGAAAACTTTCAAGCAAATGATCTTAAGAAAAAATCTGGAGTAGCTATTCTAATATCAAATAAAATAGAATTTCAACCAAAACTTAGTAAAAAAGATAAGGAAGGACACTTTTTACTAATCACAGGAAAAATGTATCAAGATGAACTCTCAATCCTGAACATCAATGCTCCAAATCCAAGGACAACCACATTTATAAAAGAAATCCTACTAAAGATCAAAGCATGTATTACACCACACACAATAAAAATGGGAGACTTTAACACCCTACTCTCAGCAAGGGACAAATCATGGAGACAGAGACTGAACTGAGACACAGAAAAACTTGCAGAGGTTATGAAACAACTGGAATTAATACACATCTACAAGCCATTTATTTCATCCAAAGAAAAAAGAGAGAATATACATTATTCTCAGCATGTCATGGTATCTTTTCCAAAGTAAACCATATAGTCAGTCACAAAATAGGCCTCAACAGATACAAGGAACATTGAAATACTACAATGCATCCTATCAGATCACCATGGACTAAGACTGGTCTTTACTAACAACAAAAACAACAAAATGCACACTTATACATGGAAACTGAACAATTCTCTGATCAATGATAACAGGATCAAGGAAGAAATAAAAAATTGAGGATTTCTTAGAATGTAACAAAAATTATACCACCACATACCCAAACATATAGGATGCAATGAAAGCAGTACTGAGAGGAAAACACATAGCACTGAGGGCCTCCAAAAAAGAATCTGCAGAGAGCATACGCTAGCAGCTTGACAGCACAGAAGAAAGCTCTAGAACAAAAAGAAACAGATACACCCAAGAGGTGCGGAATAGTCAAACTCAGAAGAGAAATCAACCAAATACCAACAAAAACAACTATACAAAGAATCAACAAAACCAAGGTCTGGATTTTGGAGAAAATAAACAAGATCAATAAGCCATTAGCTAGAATAACTAGAGGGCAATGAGAGAGTATCCAAATTTGAAAAATGAGCAATGAATAGTGAGTCGTAACTACAGAAACTGAGGAAATTCAAGAAATCATCAGATCCTACCACAATAGCCTATACTCAGCAAAACTGGGAAATCTGGAGGACATACATAAATTTCTAGACAGATACCTGATACCAAAGTTAAATGAGGATCAGATAAACCCTTTAACAGTCCCACTACAACTAAAGAAATAGAAGCCGTCATCAAAAGCCTCCCAACCAAAAAAAGCCCAAGACCAGATGGGTTTAGTTGAAAACTCTATCAGACTTTTATAGAAAACCTAATGCCTATACTCTGTAAACTATTCCACAGAATAGAGACAGAAAGACCATTACACAACTCATTCTTTGAAGCCAAATTATGCTCATACATAAACTACACAATGATTCTATAAAGAAAGAGAACTTCAGACCTATTTCTCTCATAAATACCAATGAAAAAATAATCAACAAAATTCTTGAAAACTGAGTCTAAGAACACATCAAAATAATCATGCACCATGGCCAAGTAGATTTTATCCCAGGGATGTTGGGACAGTTCATCACACAGAAATCCATCAATGTAATCCACCACAAGAACAAACTCAAAGAAAAAACAAAAAGAACCACATGACCTTCTCACTAGATGCTGAGAAAGCATTCAACACCACTTCATGAAAAAAGTCATGGAAAGATCAGAAATCCAAGGCCCATACCTTAACCTACTAAAAGCAATATACAGCAAACCAGTAGCCAACATCAAACTAAATGGAGAGAAACTTGAAACTATCCCATTAAAATCAGGGACTAGACAAGGCTGCCTAATTTCTCCCTACTATTCAATTTAATACTAGAAGTCCTGGTCAGAGCAATTTGACAACAAAAAGAAATGAAAGTGATTCAAATTAAAAATGATGAAGTAAAAATATCACTATTTGCAGATGATATGAAAGTATAATTAAATGACCCAAAGATTCCACCAGGAAACTTTTCAAGTAATAACTTCACCAAAGAGCCTGCTTATAGAATTAACTCAAACAAATCAACAGCCTTCTTCTACTCAACAAATAAAGAGGCTGAGAAAGAAATTAGAGAATTGACACACTTCACAATGGTCACAAAGACTATAAAATCCCTTGGTGGGACCCTAACCAAATAAATGAAAGATCTGTATGACAAGAACTTCAAGACTCTTAATAAGAAAACTGAAGAAGATCTCAGATGATGGAAAGATTTCCCATGCTCATGGATTGTCAGGATCAACATTGTAAAAATGGACATTTTACCAAAAGCAATCTATAAATTCAATAAAATTCCCATAAAAATTCCAACTCAATTTTTTAGAGTTAAAAAAAGCAATTTGCAAATTCTTCTGGAAAAACAACAACAACAAAAAAAAAAACTATAATAGTAAAATCTATTTTTAAGAATAGAAACAATTCTGGGGGAATCACCATCCTTGATCTCAAGCCATATTACAATTTTCCTCAGAAAATTGGACATAATACTACCTGAAAATCCAGCTATTCCATTCTTGGACATGTACCCCAAAGATGTTCCAAAATATAATGAGGACACATGTTCCCCATGTTTATAGCATTCTTATTTATAATAGCTAGAAGCTGAAAATAACCTAGATGTCCATTAACGGATGAATGAATACAGAAAATGTGTTACATTTACACAATGGCATACTACTCATATATTAGAAACAAAGACCTTTGTAGGCAAAATTTGTAGGCAAATGGTTGGTACTAGAGTCTATCATCCTGGGTGAGGTAACCCAGTCACAAAATAACATAAATGGTATGTTCTCACTGATAAGTGGATACTAGCCCCAGAAAGCTTTGAATACCCAATACCAAAGAAACAATTCACAGAAATAATTAAGCACAAAAAAAGGAAGGCTAATATAGGGATGTCTCAGTCCTTTTTAAAATAGAGAACAAAACTCTAATGGGAGGAAATGCAAGGTCAAATAGAGGAACAAAGATTGAAGAAAAGATCATTCAGAAGCTGCCTCACCTGGGGATCCACCACATAGTCAGGCAACAAATCCAAGAACTACAGCTGATCCCAAAAAGTAATTACTGGCAGGAACCAGACAGAGATGCCCCCTCAGAGAATATGCTAAAGTCAAATACATACAGCTGAGCATGTTTGCAGCTAACCATAGGTCTAAACCAGGAAACCCCAATAAGGGTGCTAAAAAGACCTAAAGAGCTGAAAGGGGTTGCAACATCATGGGAAGAACAACATTGTCAAACTACCAAACACTCCAAAACTCCCATGGTTTAAAATACCAACCTTTGTGCACACATTGAGAGACCCATTTATCCAGTTGCATGTGTAGCTGATAATACAAGAGACTGGCATCAATGTGAGAAGAAGGTTTTGGTCCAGGGAGGGCACTTTTTTCTAATGTAGGGGAATTAAAAGGCAATGTGATGGAGAAGGGGATCAGAATGGAGTGCACCTTTGTGAAGGCAACTGGAGGGAGATGGGGGATGGAAACAAGGAAGGATAAAGAAATAAGATCTCAAATGTAAATACCAAATATCTAATAAAAATGTAAAAAATCTGTTCTCTTTTCTATTTTCTTTGGCTACTTTCTCATATATGCTGCAGTTTACATGGTTACAGTGAGAATAAAGTACATGTAAAACAAGATTTAACCTGGAAATAGTCAAAGTTTTCTTGGTGTGTAAAGATTAAGCATATTGGTTTTTCATTTTCTTTTTCTTTTTCTTTTTCTTTTTTTTTTTTTTTTTTGGCCTTTGTTTTTCTTGAACTTCATATAGTCTGAGTTGTTTCTGGGGGTATTCAGAGCTTTCAGGGAATAGTATCAAATTATTAGTGACTGTAAATTATATCTGTTTTTTCTTGTGACTGGGTTACCTCACTCAGGATGAAATTCCCTAGATCCATCCATTTTCTTGAGAAATTCATAAAGTCATTGTTATTGATAGGTGAGTAGTATTTCATTGTGTAAATATACCACAATTTTTTAATTCATTCATCTACTGAAGGAGATCTGGGTTCTTTTCAGCTTCTGGCTATTATAAATAGGGCTGATATGAATATTGTGGTGCATGTGTCTTTGTTGGTTGTTGGAGCATCTCTGGGGTATATGCCCAGAAGTGGAATAACTGAGTCTTCAGGAAATATTTTTTGAGGAGCTGTGAGACTGATTTCCAGAGTGGTTGTACCAGTTTACCACCCCACCACCAGTGGAAAATTGTTTCTCTTACTCCACAACCTCGCCAGCATCTGCTGTCATCTGAATTTTTAATCTTAGCCATTCTGGTTGGTGTGAGGTGGAATCTCAGGGTTGTTTTGATTTTCATTTCCCTGATGGCTAAGGATGTTTAGCACTTTGTTAGATGTTTCTCAGCCATTTGATATTTCTCAACTTACAACTTTTTGTTTGGCTCTGTACCACATTTTTAATAGGGTTGTTTGATTCTCTGGTGTCTAGCTTCTTGAGTTCTTTGTATACCTAGGCTTCTATCAGACTTGGGAATGGTAATGAACATTTCCCAATCTGTTGGCTGCCATTTTTTTTTTTCTTGACAGAGTCCTTAGCCATACAGAATCTTTGAAATCTCATTAAGTCCCATTTGTTGATCTTTGACATTAGAGTACGAGCCATTGGTGTTCTGTTCAGAAACTTTCTCCTGTAGCTATGTGTTCTAGGGTTTTTCCTAATTTCTCTTCTAATAGTTTCAGTGTACATGGTTTAATGTGGAGATCTTTGGTTCACTTGCCCTTGAGCTTTTTCAAGGAGATAAAAAAGGGTCTATTTTCATTCTTCCATGTACTGAGTGCCAGTTGGACCAACACAATTTGTTGAAGAGGCTGTCACTTTTCCATTGAATGCTTCCAGTTCCTTTCTGAACAATCAAATGATCATATCTGTGAGGGCTCATTTCTGAATCTTCTATTCTATTCCATTGATCTATGGACCTATCTCTATACTAGTACCATGCAGTTTTTGAAGTCAGGGATGGTGAATCCCACAGATTTTTTTTTTTTTTTTTTTTTTTTGTTGAGGATGGATTTCACTATTCTAGGTGTATTGTTATTCCAGATGAAATTGCACATTGCTCTTTTCAACTCTATGAAGAAAAGAGTTGAAATTTTGTTGGGGATTGCAGTGAATCTGTAAATTACTTTTGGTAAGATGGCAATTTTTACAATGTTGATCCTTCCAATCCACGAGCATGGGAGATATTTCCAGTTTACTAAAATTTTTTTTCGAATTCCTTCTTTAGAGATTTAAAGGTCTTGTCATTCATGTCCTTCACTTGGTTAATTAGCGTCACACCAAGGCATTATTTCATAGTGTATGTGACTTTTTTGAATGGTATCTTTTCCTAATTTTTTTCTCTACATGTTTGTTCTTTGAGTAGAGTATGGCCACTGATTTGTCTCAGTTAATTTTATATACAGCCAATTTGCTGAACTATTTTTATCACCTGTAGAAGTTCTCTCCTAAAATTTTTGGAGTCACTTATGTACACTATCATGTCATCTGAAAATAGTGATGTTGTTACTTCTTCCTTTCCAATTTGTATCCCTTTGATTTTCTTTTGCTGTCTAATTGCTTTGGCTAGGACTTCCAGTACTATGTTGAATAGGTGTGGGGAGATTGGGCTGCCTTGTCTAGTCCCTGATTTTATAGGAATTGCTTCAGATTTCTCACTGTTAAGTTTGATATTGCTATTGGTTTGTTTTATATTGCTTTTATCAAGTTTAGGTATGGGCCTTGGATTCCTGTTCTTTCCAGGACTTTTAACATGAAGTGGTGTTGTATTTTGTCATATGCTTTCTCAGCATCCAGTGAGATGACCATGTGTTTTTTTTTTCTTTGAGTTTGTTCATATGGTGGATTACATTGATGAATATCTGTATATTAAACCATCTCTGCAACCCAGGGATGAAGTCTACTTGATCATGGTGAATGATCGTTTTGATAAGTTCTTGGATTCGGTTTGCAAGGATTTTGTTGAGTATTTTTACATTAATGTTTATAGGTAACATTGGTCTGAAGTTCCATTTCCTTGTAGGGTTTTTGTGTGGTATAGGATGGTTTAAGGGTTTTTGTGGCCTCGAAAAATGAGTTAGGTAGTATTCCATCTGACTCTATTTTTTGTAATTTTTTGGAGAGTATTGTTATTATGTCGTCAATAAATGTCTGATAAAATTCTGCTCTGAACCTATCTGGACCTGGACTTTTTTTGGTTGGGAGGCTTATGATGTCTGCTTCTATTTCTTTAGGTGTTATGTAATTATTTTGATGGTTTACCTGGTCCTGGTTTAACTTTAGTGTCTGGTATGTGTCTAGGAATTTATACTTTTCCTCCATATTTTCCAGCTTTGTTGATTATAGGCTTTTGTAGTAGGAACTGATGTTTTCTTGCATTTATGCTGTCTCCACTTTCTTTTCTGATTTTGTTAATTTGTATACTCTCGCTTTGTCCTCTAGTTAGTCTGGCTAAGAGTTTATCAATCTTGTTAATTTTCTCAAAGAACCATCTCTTGGTTTTGGTGATTCTTTGAATGGTTCTTTTTGTTTCTATTTGGTCAATTTCTGCTCTGAGTTTGATTATTTCTTGCTGTCTACTCCCCTTAGGTGTATCTGCTTCCTTTTGTTCTAGAGCTTTCAACAGTGCTGTCAAGTTGCTAGTGTATGCTCTCTCCAGTTTCTTTTTGGAAGCACTCAATGCTATGAGTTTTCCCCTCAGCGCTGTTTTATTGCATCCCATAAGATTTTGTATGTTGTATTTTCATTTTCATTAAATTCTATAAAATCCTAATTCCTTTCTTCATTTATTTTTTGACCATTATATCATTTAATAGAACTTTTTTTAGTTTCCCTGTGTTTATGGGCTTTTTGTTGTCTTTGTTGTTATTAAAACCAACCATAGACCATGGTGATCTGATAGGACCCATGGGAGTATTTTTTTTTTTTTGTTTTCAAGTTTGTTTCTTGTCTCTCCTGTATACCTTGCCTGTGTCTCTTGATCACTGCTGTTTCTGGTGGCAGATGCCTTGAGCATTTGTTTCCCATGCACGGGTCCTCCGGGTGGACTCTGAATCCTTAAGGCAGAGTATCTTCTTTCCTGAGACAATGGGGGGTATTTTCCGAGCATTTGGGCCAGACCTCTATGTGGCCTGGGTATTTGCAGTGTAGTCCCACCAGGCCTGCATCCCTGGATCTTCAGGATTTTGTATTTGTTTTCAAACAACCTTCTTGGTAAAATAAGATTGCATTCAGAACTTTAAAAAATACATCCACATCTTTAAATTAAATAGTAAAGGAAAATATATAACATAATCAAAATCCCAGAGTTATAAGCTACCTAGTTAAGAGACTATTTCTGCTTAGCTAAGAATGCTGTTCTTGCCTGGTTTATGATTTTCCAAGTATTTTCTCCATTACTTTTAAAATACTCAAAATATCCCCATAGAGTTTGTTCATCTTAAGATAAAATATATTCAAATATTTGTACATAGTTTTAGTCACAGTTCTTAGGGGGTAATAGTGGAACTCTTTGAGGTCAAGGCCTGCCAAAGATAGATACATATTGAGATCCTGTTTAAAATAGAATGAAATAAAGAAGGGCTAAAATATGTATTATATATATTTAATTAATAATTGAAATATCAGTTGGTGATAAGAAGATCTGAGTATCCAGGGGACAGAGAGATCTCTGCTGAGTGTGCATGGAAAGCGTGTCCCTGCCCTCACTGATCAAGGGACCAGGAACTCAGCATTGGGACCTATGTTTCCATCTGACGGTTTTGGGGCACAGAACAGGGCTCGGCCCATCTGCTTCCTGGACCAGCATTTCCCAAAGGTAAAGGTCTGGTGAGAAGGAGATCCGAGTATCCAGGGGGAAGAGAGATCTCTGCCTAGTGCGAATGGAAAGCACGCCCCTGCCCTGACTGTTCCAGGGACCACGAACCCAGAATTGGGACCTCTGTTCCCACCCTGCAGCTTTGAGGTACAGAGCAGGGCTGGGACCATCAACCACCTGGACCAGCGGACATCCAGGGACACAGACCAGGTAAAAGGGAAAGGCAAGAACATATCACTGAAAATAAGATGACAAGAGGAAAATGAAAGAGCATATCCCAAGGAAACCAAGACAACCTGGCAACACTAGTACCCAGCTCTCCCATCACAGCAAACAGCAGAATGTCAAACACTCCAGAAAAAGAAGATGCAGACTTAAAATCATACCTCAAGACAATGATAGAGATCCAAAAACAAGAACAAAAGGAAAAGCAAAAAAAAAAAAATCAGAAGCTATTAAAAAGGAAATAAGAAAAACAATCAAAGAACTCAAGGAAGTAGAGGAAAATAGAACCGAAAGATGAAGGAATGGAAGAAGGAATTTAAAATGAAAATTGACACAATAAAGAAAAGAGATAACCCTACAGGTAGAACATCTAAAAAAAAAATCAGGACTCACAGATGCAAGCATTTCTAATAGACTACAAGATATGGAAGAGAGAATCTCAGGGGCCGAATACAACATTGTAAACATAGAGAAAAGAGTCAGAGAAGATGCAAAAACAAAACAGCTCCTAAATCAAAATGTCCAGGAGATCCAGGACACAATGAGAAGACAAAACCTAAGGATAATAGGAATAGAAGAAGACAAAGAATATCAATTAAGAGGCACAATAAATATCTTCACCAAAATTGTAGAAGAAAACTTCCCTACCCTTAAGAATGAGATGCCCACAAGCATAAAAGAAGTCTTCAGAACTCCAAATAGGTTGGACCAGAAAAGAAATTCCTCCCGACACATTATAGTCAAAACACCAAGTGCCCAAAGCAAATAAAGAATACTAAAAGCAGTAAGGGAAAAAGGTCAGGTAACATATAAAGGCAGACCAACAAGAATCACAGCCGATTTCTCAACAAGAGACTATGAAAGCTAGAAGAGCCTGGACAGACATCATACAGGCCCTAAGAGAGCACAAGTGCCAGCCCAAGCTGCTATTCCAAGCAAAACTATCAATCACCATAGATAGAAAAATGAAGATATTTCAAGACAAATCTAAATTTACACAATAAGTGACCACAAACCCAGCACTGCAATAAATTATAGGTGGAAAACCCAATAAAATGAGGGGAACTACATCTCAGTAAAAAAAAGAAAACTCCTAAGCAAGAAAACCAAAATAAGAAAGAGACACAGACACAACTCAAACTACAAAAGAAATAATAGCAGGAAACAGCAACCACTATTCCATGATATCTATTAACATATATGGACTCAACTCCCCAATAAAGAGACATAGGCTATCAGACTGGATACGTAAACAAAATCAAGCATTTTGCTGCATACAGGAAACTCATCTCAGAGACAAAGACAGACATTATCTCAGAGTAAAAGGGTGGGAAAAAAATTTCCAAGCAAACAGCCCCAAGAAGCAAACTTGAGTGGCTCTTCTAATATCGAAAAAAGTAAATTTCCAACCAAAAGTTATCAAAAAAGATAAGGAAGGACACTTTTTACTCATTACCTGGGAAATCAGGAGGAACTCTCAATCCTTAACATATATGGTCTAAATACAAAAGCACCCACATTCATAAAAGAAACCATTATAAAGCTCAAAAAATACATTTCACCTCACACAATAATAGTGGGAGACTTTAATACCGCACTATCACCAATGGACAGAACATGGAAACAGAAATTGAAAAAGGATACTGTAAAACTAGCCGAGACTATGAACAAACTGGAATTAATAGATATCTCCGAAACATATCATCCTAAAGTAAAAGAATACACATTCTTCTAAGCACCTCCTGGCACCTTCTCAAAAATTGATCACATAATTGAACACAGAATGAGCCTCAATCGATATAAGAAGATTGAAATACTCCCAGGCATCCTCTATGATCACCATGGTCTAAGGCTTGTCTTTAACAACAAGAAAGAAAACGAAAAGCCCACATACACATGGAAACTAAACATCTCTCTGTTAAACTATAGCAGGGTCAAAGAAGTAATAAAGAAAGAAATTAAGGATTTTCTAGAATTCAATGAAAACAAAAAGATAACATATCCAAACCTATGGGATGAAATGAAAGCAGTACTGAGAGAAAAACCTCCTAGCTCTGAGCGCTTCCAAAAAGAAACTAGGGAGAGCATACATCAGCAACTTTACAGCACAGCTAAAAGCCCTAGAACAAAAGGAAGCAGATACACCCAAGAAGAATAGATGGCAAGAAATAATCAAAATTAGGGCAGAAATAGACCAAATAGAAAAAAAAATCATTGAAAGAATCAACAAAACAAAGAGCTGGTTCCTTGAGAAAATCAACAAGATTAATAAACCCCTAGCCAGACTAACTAGAGGGCAAAGAGAGAGTATACAAATTAACAAAATCAGAAGGGTAAATGAATACATAACAACTGAAACTGAGGAAATTCAAGAAATCATCAGATCCTACTACAAAAAACTATACTCCACAAAGTTGGAAAATCTGGAAGAAATGGATGAATTTGTAGACAGATACAAGATCCTAAAGTTAAACCAAGACCAGGTAAACCAACTAAATAATCCTATAACACCTAAAGAAATAGAAGAAATCATCAACAGCCTCCCAACCAAAAAAAGCCCAGGTCCAGATGAGTTCAGTGCACAGTTTTATCAGACATTTATTGCGGACATAATACCAATACTCTCCAAACTATTCCACAAAATAGAATCAGATGGAATACTACCTAACTCATTTTTTGAGGCTACAATAACCCTTGTTCCTAAACCACACAGAGATTCTACAAGGAAAGAGAACTTCAGACCAATCTCACTTATTAACATTGATGCAAAAATACTCAACAAAATCCTTGCAAACCGAATCCAGGAACACATAAAAACGATAATTCACCATGACCAAGTAGGCTTCATCCCTGTGTTGCACAGATGGTTTAATATAAGGAAATCAATCAATGAAATCCACCATATAAACAAACTCAAAGAGCAAAATCACATGGTCATCTCACTACATGCTGAAAAAGCATTTGACAAAATTCAACACCTCTTCATGTTAAAAGTCCTGGAAAGAACAGGAATCCCATGTCCATACTTATACATAATAAAAGCTATATACAGCAAACCAACAGCCAACATCAAACTTAATGGTGGGATTCTTGAAGCAATCTCACTAAAATTAGGGACTCGACAAGGCTGCCCACTCTCCCCCTACTTATTCAACATATTACTGGAAGTCTTGGCTGGAACAATTAGACAGCAAAAGCAGATCAAGGGGATACAAATCAGAAAGGAAGAGGTAAAAACATCACTCTTTGCAGATGACATGATAGTGTACTTAAATGACCCCATAAATTCCACCAGAGAACTCCTATAGCTGATGCACAACATCAGAAAAGTGACTGGATTATATTGAAAGAAATTCATGAATTAACTGTGGGAACTTTTTATCTTACCCACTGTCAAACAATGTTTTGAATAAGAATATGCATTTATAATTAGATTTTTGTGACAACATTTCTAAAACTAAGTTAAAATAAATAGTAAAATGTTGGATGAAATTATATGATACCTGTCTTCATAAGTATTAAAATAGTTTGTAAAAAGCAAACATTTATTTCTTTTAAAAAATTGGTTCCATCAAAAATTTTTCATATGTTTTTGTACAATACTATTCTTTGCTCACATTTTTACAACAGTGATTTTCCTTCTTTTCACATTGGTTCCTTTCTTGTCCTAAATAGTATCTCTTCTACTTTCATATTACACACACTATACACATATGCATCTGCATTCACATGCATATGCATAGACACACACATACATAGATTACATTGGAAATAACTTAAAAGAAAATATACTGTCAGAAAGTTTTTGGCTACTGAACTTACAGATATACAGAAAAACTAATTTTATAATATTAAAATAACAAATACCCAAAACAAAGCTTTTGGCTCAAGAGATAGCTAAGCTGTTATCAGGTTTTGTCACAAACTTAGGATTCGTTCCCAGTACCCTCAGGGTAGCTTACAACTGTCTGTAACTCCAACTCCAGAAGATCAAACTACTTTTTCTCTCTGCTGCAGACATACTGTACACATAGAGAAGATATGTACATGCAGGCAAACATTCACACACATAAAATAAAAAAGAAAGGAAGACAAACTATTAGTTAATTAAATTTAGTAGAAGTTATTTCATCTGACACTTATTAAGTGTGGTTTTTTTTTTGTGCCCTGTGCTTTAACACTGCCATGGTGCTAGCTGAGACAGGAGAGTTAATGGGACTAACTAGGTGCCAGTATACTTAATTCCAAGTCCAGTGAGAAGCCCTGCCTCAATCCAACACAGTTGTAAGTAGCACAACCTTAACGTTTTGATCTGGCCTGTGCACACACTTATATGTACATATACCAAAGAGATTACACACACACACACACACACACACACACACACACACACACACTGGGTAGAAGGAGAATAGGCTAAAATATTTTGTCTATGGTCTTGTATAAGCCATGTCTTTGCTAAGATTATTTTCTAAAGGAATGGTGTTTTACATATAATATCTAGTCTATATAAATAGCACATGCACACCTACTCGTCATTCTTAACGCTCATGTATGTGTAAAAAAGAACACATATATGAATATAAAGCCATTTAATTTATTAAAGAGTATTAAGATTTACTTGAGAGCTAGAGAAACTACTTAGTATTTCTTTAACAGGAATGAATTGCATCCTAGACTCCTACATAAAGGAAAGAAACAGAAGAAATAATAGGAAGAAAGAAAAAAAGGAAGGGGAAGACAGAGGGAGTGGAAGGAAGGAAGGAAGAAAAGATACAGAAAAGGAGATACCGTAAGGAGGGGAAAGGGTGATGGATTAGGCAATTGGAAATCAGAAAGGCAGAAAATAATTTTGTTGAACGCACAACTCTCTTTCCATAGGTGCCACTTCAAATTTTGCTTGGGTTGGTAAAAATAAAAATTTTACTTTTAAAGTTAAGGCAAAAAAGCGAAATTAGCATTTTCAATGCTTACAGCTAGACTATGAGTGATAGGTAAGGTATACTTAGAATACCAAATATACTCTAGAATCAAGAGTATTTCACCAGCAAACGTCTTTACAACATATCCAGCTTTTAGTAATTTGTTATTTCATCAGAGATTTCAAAATCCACCAACATAATAATAGACATTGAGACCTGATCTGTAAAAATAATGGCTCATTGTGGATGCTAAGGGGAGGGATGTTTCAGGAGATCCTACATTTTAGCAATCATATATGGCATTCCCACAATACAACATGTGAGTCAAGGAAGATGTGTGTCAAATGTTTACTGAAGCTGTATAACATAGGATATGCCCAAATAAATAGTCCCAAATGCACATAAAACTTAAGTATAGGATACATAATCAGGTAATTTAATGACTAAGTTAATTAATATAGCTATAGGTTTTAATAGCTTATAACAACTCAACACATCAAAATATGTTACAAAAAATAAATACACATATGCTTCTCTGGTTTGTAACCAGGAAACGCATTGTTCCTCTAAAATCAGAGTCATTGAATAAAGAAATCTATAGACTTATTAAACTATGAGCTGACTAAGACATTTTGTTACTCAAATATCCTAGATTAGATTCATATTTGGGAATAACTAATTCTCACTAGAACTGTAGCAAGGTTTAAATCATCACATTCCCTGGAGACACTCCTTTTAGAACTGGGCATGAAAATAAAAAGAGGAAACCAATTGCAAAGCTTACTACAGTCTAAACAATCCATCTAAAAAATGTTCTTCTGCCACAATCTGGGTGCATCTACCCTATTAGTTGGTTCCTACAGAACAATTAAGATTAATTCTAATAATGGATTATTTATGATTTCTAGAATAGTCAATGCAATAATTGTCTAGATCTAATTTTCAGATAGTTAAAACTGTCTGAGAATTTCTGTGTCTTGGCTCCGGTTCCTATTAAAGGTGCACATCACCACAGGAGCTGCCCAGTGCTTAGAACTCCTGCTGCAACTTCTCTAGTCTCTCCATACAGCAGAACCTCGAAAATCAAAGCCTGTCTAGCCTTTGCTCTTGCAGTAAAACATACTTGTCTCTTTTTTCTCAGAACAAATTATTTCCTACTTGGCAGATAATGAATAGATCAATTAATCCAAACTAATGTGATAATGAGGACAGCAGGAAAGCCTTTATTATACTGAGGCCTGGAAAATAAGTCCCATTTACTTATTCATTGGAGATTACAACTCATGTTAGACACATGACAAACCTTCCCACTGAATTTCATGAACAACTTTTAATAAGGGGACATTAGCTTGAAAAAAAAGTATTTTTAGAGAGAGAGTCTTTTTTTAAGGTCTGTTTATTTTATTTGTGCACACATTCCTGTACAAACACACACACACACACACACACACATAACCACACACACACATAACCACACACACATTTATAAACACACATACACACACACACATAACCACACACACATTTATAAACACACACACACACACACACACATACACACACACACACACACACACACACACACACACACACACACACACACACACACAGTTATTCCAGTCTCTTTCTGTTCACTCTTTCCCAATACTTTCACCTACTACTTCCATTCACTTGTTTTCTGTGTCTGTCTAGAAAATTGTAGCATCAATAGTAGTGATAATAGGTATCAAATGGTTAGGATGATTCTCATTCCCATGGCTGACTCTTGTTGAAAGGTTTTCAAATAATTTCATTCACTTATTTGTAGACCAAGGAAAAAATGTTCTATGCAGTTCGAAAGAATATCATAACATTTGTAATTGAGATAAGAAATACTGAGCTTCAGTTTCCATGACATCCATGTGAAAGAGAGAACCTGTAGATATTAATACAGAAACTAAAGAAGAATCAAGTGCTTTAAAAGTCAAAAGCTGCTACTCTGTGTTGTTTGCAATTATCTTTTCTTTCAACATGGAAAATATGAATTTAAAGTATGTAACATATTCTATGTGAATAAATATTATGAATAACACAAAAATTAACACTAGTAACACCTATATTAAAATTTTTTAATGTAATATTCTTCATTTGGGGGGGTACTTTAGTACCTTATTTGTTTTTGAAAGGGTCTCTAACTTTTAAAATCTTCTGTAGTCATGAAAGTCCTTGACCTGACTCTCAGGTTCTACTGCATCACATTTGAGACTATAGGCACATGGCATGAATTTTGAGATATGGCACATAGTCCCCCACCCCCAGTTTCCTCCTCACAGGCTTCCTAGCCCTCATCACTCATCCCTGGGGCAACAGGTATCTACAAGGTCAGACACATCCTCTCCCACTGAGGCCAGACAAGGCAACACTCTACTGATTATGTGCCTCTGAGCCTCAGACCAGTCCATGTTCGCTTGGTTGGTACTTACATCCCTGGGAGCTCCCAGGTGTCCAGGTTAGTTAACATTTTGTCTTCCTAAGGGGTCCCTATCATCTTTGGGAACTTTAATAATTTCCTTTACTCTTCCATAGGGGTGCCTGACCTCCATCCAGAGTTTGCCTGTGGGTATCTGCATGTGTTTCAGTCAGTTGCTAGGCATGGCCTCTCAGAGGACAGCTATACTAAGGCTCCTGTCTGAAAGTACAACATACAATCAGTAATAGTGTAAGGAATGGTGTCTACCCATGGGATAGGTCTCAAGTTAGCCCAGTCACTGATCATATATTCCTTCAGCCTCTCTTTTAACTTTGACCCTGCATTTTTTTTTAGACAGGACCAATTTTGGGTAAAAATTTTGTTCATGGGTTGCAGTTTCCATCCCTTCACTGGTGGTTCTCTCTGGCTATTAGAGGTGGTCTATTCAGTCTCAGTCTCCCCACTGCAGGACATATTAGCTAATGTTAGCCATACTGACTCCTGGAAGCCTTTACAATTCCAGGTCTCTGGAAATTCCTAGAGATTTCACCCAAGTCTTATCCCCCAGAAGCTGCATATTGCCATTCATTTTTTTTCTGGCCTATAGGTTTATTTCCTGTCTTTCCTCATACCTGATCCTGTCTCTTATTTTCCTCTCCCTGTCCCTTCCTTACTTCCTAGTTACCTTTCTGTCTTACACAGCCTACAACTCATGCTATAATGAATAATGGTTATGAGAACAGACTCAGAATATAGTATGCAACAGAAATTTAGAGCTATTCAAGTGAAAAATCCATGAAACCTGTGCATAGAACAAGGGGTAAAGAGATAAAAAACACAGGATATTCAGGTACTCATGGTCCTTACTAAAATGCATGTTATTAAATTCATATATAGCAAAACAAACTGAATGTATGGCACTTATGATCTTTAATGGCCTAGGTAATTAAATGAAAACTTTCTGTCTATTAATAGGAAAATTACCTCATAAAACACTAAGAACAATCCTACACAGTTTTATATTCTATACTCAGCTACATCTCAAATTATCCTCAAAGAAATATTCAACTGACTTATCATTTTCTATATTTAGTAATCTAAATTAAACCTAAATTGAATATCTGTAATATACATTTGCATACCAATGGACCCCCCATGTACCATTCCCATGGACAACCAGAGGCATATAAAAGTCTGTTTCATCAACAGGAAAAAAAAAAAAAAACTGGTTTGTCATGTTACTATTAATTTTTTTTTTCAATTTTTTTCTCAGCTACACTTAGATTAATATCAAAACATGTATATGTCATCCCTACCAAGACTTAGATATTTGAAGTTCTGGTCATACAGATCCTTCACTTGCTTGGTTAGGGTCACACCAAGTTATTTTATATTCTGTGTGAATATTGTGAAGGGGTTCAATTCTCTAATTTCTTTTTCAGCCTGTTTATCATTTGAGTGGAGAAAGGCTGCTGATTTATTTGAGTTAATTTTATATCCAGCCACTCAACTGAAGTTGTTTATCAGCAGTAGAACTTCTCTGATGGAATTTTGGGGTTCACTTACATACTATCCTATTATCTGCAAATAGTGTTATTTTGACTTTTTCCTTTCCAATTTGTATCCCTTTGACCTCTTTATTCTGATTACTCTGGCTAGTACTTCCAGTACTGTATTGAATACATAGGAAGAAAGTGGGCAGCCTTATCTAGCCCTTGATTTTGGTGGGGTTATTTCAAGTTTCTCACTATTTAGTTTAATGTTGGCTACTAGTTTGTTTTATATTGCTTTTACTGTATTAAAGTATGAGACTTGAATTTCTGATATTTTCAAGACTTTTAACATAAAGGGGTGTTTAATTTTGTCAAATACTTTCTGGGCATCTAAAGAGTTTGTTAATATAATAGATTACATTGATAAGATTTCTGTATATTAAACAATACTTGCATCCCTAGAATGAAGCCTACATGATCATGTTGAATGATTATTTTGGTATGTTCTTGGATTCAGTTTGCAAGAATTTTATTGAGTATTTTTGAATCAATGTTAATGAGGGAAATTGGTTTGAAGTTCTCTTCCTTTGTAGGACCTTTGTGTTTTTTAGGAATGAGCATGATTGTGGCTTCAAAGAATGAGTTGGGTAGGGTTCCCTCTGTTTCTATTTTGTCAAAGAGTTTGGAGAGTATTGATATGAGGTCTTCTATGAAGGTATGATAAAATTCTTCACTAAACCAGTCTGGTCCTGGGAATTTTTTGGTTGGGAGGCTTTTGATGACTGCTTCTAATTTTTCAGGGGTTATGGGGCTGTTTCTATGCTTTATCTGATCCTGATTTAACTTTGGTACCTAACATTTTTCTACAAATTTGATCATTTTCTCTAGATTTTCCAGTTTAATTGAGTATAGGTATTTGTAGTAGGATCTGATGGATTCTTTAATTTCTTCAGCTTCTGTTTTTATGTCTCCCATTTCATTTCTGATCATGTTAATTTGGATACTCTTTGCCCTCTTTTTAGTCTCACTAAGGGTTTATCAATCTTGTTGCTTTTCTCAAAGAACCAGCTCCTTTTTTATTCTTTTTATAATTCTATTTATTTCTATTTGGTTGATTTTAGCTCTGAGTTTGATTATTTCTTGATGTCTACTTCTCTTGGGTATATCTGCTTCTTTTTGTTCTAGAGCTCTAAGGTGGTCTGTCAAGCTGTTAATGTATATCTCTACAGTTTCTTTTTGGAGGCATTCAGAGATATAATCTCCTAAGCAAATGAATGGAACTAGAGATTATCATTCTGAGTTAGGTTACCTAGTCACAAAAGACACTCATGGCATGTCCTCACTGATAAGTAGATACTAGCTCAAAAAGCTCAGAATACCCAACAAACAATTCACAGAACTTATGAAGCTCAAAGAGAAGAAAGACCAGAAGGTGAATGTCTCAGTGTTTTTTTAGGAGAGAGAACAAAGCACTCATATGAAAAAATAATAGGACAAATAGAGAAGCAGGGATTGGAGAAAAGATCATATAAAGACTGGGTATCTATTCCATATGCAACCACTAAACACAAGTACTATTGCTGATGCCAAGTAGTGTTTACTTGCAGGAACACAATGTGGATGCCTCCTCAGAGGATCTGCCAGAGCCATACTGATACAGAGGAGGATGCTTGCAGCTAACCATTGGACTGAACACGAGGACCCCAATAAAGAAACCAGAGAAAGGACTGAATGAGCTGAAAAGGTCTGCAACCTCATGGGAAAAATAAAATTAACAGCTAACCCAATCCTCCAAAGTTCCCAGAGACTAAAACTCCAACCAATGAGTTGTTATGGAGAGACCCAGTGCTCCAGGTGCATATGCAGCAGAGGATATTATTCTCTGGCATCAGTGAGAGGACAGGAATGTGAGAAGGGAAGATTTATTTTTCCAATGTTGGGGAATTCTGAGGTAGGAGAGGGAGTTTGGGAGGATCAAGATCATCATGGAGGCAATGGGAAGGGGAGGAGCAACGGTATTGATGGAAATGTGATATCACCTGAATTGTAAACACAGAGAATGTAAAAAAAAAAAAAACAGTCTGAAATAAATTGGGATCTAAGTTTTCTCTGGCTTCTTCTGCCTTTACATTTTCCTTACATTAATTTCTTCATCTTCTTGCTTTTTTTTGTTGTGCATTCATTGGAATGTTGTCTGCCGATAAATATTCTAGTAGTTTCATTTTGTTTGCCCAGGTGTCTGATAATTTCCATGAAATCTATTTTATCAGAATCTGATATATAACTTACTTTAATAAAATTGTCAAGTGAATTTCTTTGTGGGCTCATCTGCTCTACTGTTGATTTTCTCTATTTTTAATGTATTAATTAAAACAGTTTTATGACTTTTCAAGATGATTTCAAAATTCAGTTTTGTAATTCAACCTTTCTTTATTCTTGTTATTAATATTACGTTTTCATCCAGGCATGCCTAGAAATTATATCATCCCATGGGTTAGTCATTAACATATTTAAAATTCTGTTCTTCTGTTCTTTAAATGAAAAGATCAATGTATCATACTGCTCAGAAAGGATTAAATGAAATGTATGTTGTTTGATTTTATTCATCCATTTCTGTTTCTTTTGTTCCTGGGTTATAAATATTGTTATTCTTTCAATGAAAATAAGATGTATACATATAATATTCTGAAGAGTATATAGGTAGTCACACTTTTGGAATACATTTTCAGTTTTTTAAATAAAGATCTATTATTTAAATACATTGGTGTTTATCTTTGTGTATATCTATGTTCCATGTATGAAAATACAGACACAAGTTATAGATAAATACATAGAGCTCAATATGTTTGCTTAGAATTTATCTAATGGGTTTTCAGCCACAATACTTGGATCACTGTTATTAGTAAAGATACTGAACACAAACAAAAATGTCTTTGCTTTTCTTTCTTTATATAGTCTGTTTAGATGCTTTAGATTCATTTATAATACATTTTTAATAGTAGCTTAAGAAAATTATCAATGTACATGAGCAATTCCAATTGTTCAGCATGTTTATTTTTGTCCTGGAAATTCTATTAGGTTTGTTGTAATTGTTACCCTGTAATAATGACCTTTGTGGGGTCAAAGCTGTGCTTCTCAGTCACTGGCTTTGCAAGAGAAACAAAAATTCTAGGTTAGAGAGAAAGGTGTCAGTTAAAAGAATTCACTACTCTTGCATAGGACACAAGTTTTAGTTCTTAGCACCCAAATGGCTACTAATAGTCTCTTGTAACTCGGGTTTGGGAAAATCAAGTCTCTCCTTCATTATCTGTAAGAGCTGTATGCTCAAAGTGCATAAGCCTGCATGCAGACAAAACATATACCCACACGAAACATTTTAAAACATTATTAAAACAAGAAGATTCAGACAGTTCAACGTTATCCTTTGGTTCTTTTGAAAATTAACCTGAACTTTAACATACAAATTTTAGAACAACAAAAAATATATTTTATAAACACATAAAACACCATAAATCTAACTACGAACATAACTTAAGTATTATTATCAACTCATTTGTTCAAAACAGACTCTCAAAATAGATACACAATAATTCCAAGTATTATTTTTCATATTTCTCTCTTCATATCTCATAAGTTAGTATTTAGAAGTGTATACTGAAAGAACTAAAGGTTCTTCCAGTTAACTGACACTTAGGTAAGGTCATTTGTGCAGTAGCTTTGTCTAGTATGTGTTGTATCCTAAAATTGAATGAATAATATTATGTTCTCTTTTTATTATTTTGAATGTCATGAAATCCTTTCTTGCTATTTCTATCTGCTTATACAAAAGAACATAATGACCTACACTAGAAGAACATTCTCAGCCTTCACTGATACAATTTAGCAAGTTCCACATGACACTTCCAAGACTTGTCACAGTCAATCTATCACAGTGCAGATTTTTCATGGTTATTATTAAATCCCCTAAAACCATTGACTCATGCTGTCCTTGGCATAATACACTTTCTATTCCTTAAAAAGTTGCTACAGCTGTATGGAAAAGCAAAATTATGCTCACACCTTACTCTTTCAATCTTTGACAAAAAAAGCAATTTTCTTGTAAGTTGGCTTTGTCTTAATTTCAGTGCATGTGTTTATTGCACACAGTTTTGTCTTCCAAACTCAAACATAGCAGTCAAGAGACACACATTTCTTCCCCTTCTGTGCAGGCCTATTTACACCCCAAGATACAAGAGCATATTGTTACACTAGGAACTAAACTCAATGGAAATAAACCTTGTTATACCTGAACTAACCATGGAGTAACTAACCCCCGAAGCAAAAAAGAGCAATAATCTCATTTAAAGGTTATTTACCATCCAAGAAACTCCCACTGAGTAAACAAGAAATGACCCAGACATGAGATATGGTGTTTGCTTTGCTAATGGTATTGAAACATATACTTTTACATATGCCAAAAATCATGACTTATTTCACAAGTACTTTAGCAAACAGATACCTCAGCCAGCTAAAATACTGTTTGTTGCTTTATCTTTAATGCCTCATAGTCAATCTCAGTGTTCCAATAACCTTTACTGTGTATCTTGACAAAAAAAATTTAAAAAAAATATTATTTAAAATCAAAATTGTACTTTCACTACTTGTTCTTTCCTAACTATATGAACCAGGATAACTTAAACTCTGCTTCTGGACACCAAGATATATGGCAAAGTCTTAGGGAGTGGGGTGCAGAATTATATACATTAACATTCACACTGACTACATGGGCATACTATTCACATCTTTTCATTTATATTTGGGGCATTACAGTACATATAAAGTGGACCATTCTATTTTTTGCCAACTTTTGTGTCAAAGGAATGCTCTGAAAGGCTCTTTAAAGCTATTTAAGATGTGTTTCAATAATGTAGAAGTTGATTTTATTCAGTTGAAAGTAAAATAGTTATCAGCTAGTGAAAGTAATGAAGCATTCTATGCAAATTAACACATTCTTGAATTTTTCTAAAAGATGTTTTATATCTCTGAGTTAATTTATTCTTATGAAGAAATATATGATTATTCCACAATGGACACATATGATCAGTGCTGTTAGAAGCTTAATGACATGACATTACAGTTATCAGAAGCAGAGTTCTGTTCTTGGCATGTTGAATAAAAAGACCCATATTGTCTTACAGTATAACAGGTTGATTTTGCATAGAAAACTACACATGATGTACAAGAAAAAAGAAAAAAACAAATCACATATTCCAACGGTCATTACTATGAATGTTTCTGTTAGTGTTAGGGGCATGTCATCTTATGATTTAGTCATTTACCTGTTTAATATTCTGTTTTTTATCTTGAAATGATTGATGCATCTTATGTCTCAGAAAGCTCAAAATTAGTATTTATTGAGATGTGTTCAATCTGATATGACTTAATCCATTTCTGTCCCTTTTGTTACTGAGGTATAAATGCTTATTCAATAGACATACATCATATACACATAGTATTCAGAAGAGTATTAGCAGAAACACTTGAAAATAAAATTTCACTTTTTAAAATAATGATATATATGCATGTATATCGAACTTATAGTTAAATATATAAAAAGATAACATGAAAAAATAAAATTTATATTTAGTTAAAAGTGTTATTTTAAAAGAGATGCTAGATATTAATTTATTGTTCCACATAAAAAATGAAACTATAAACACATAAATAAGAAAAAATGAAATATAACTGATTAACGGAAATTTTACTAATAAATTTATTATAAAAAGGAATTGACAAGAAATAAGGCAGATAAGGGGAAAAGCAATAAAAAGATGTCAGAAAAGAGTGATAACATAAAGGATGTTTGTTTACTAATTTTGAGAGGCAGGAATTCAGAGAACATCAAGCAATGTTAATACAAAGAAAGTTATATCAAAGGACATATGGCTAAACTGTAGAAACTACAAGAATAATTTTGATGAGTTTTGGAATAATAGAATGATCTACATGTATAGGAAATATTGTAAAGTAATTCATAAAATGTCATGAGAAATAATAGAGTCCATATGACACTGATGTGATTGCAAAAGTAATGAACAACGTAGAGATTCCTTTAATTAAGTTTTATGTGGTGGCTTTTGTCTAATGAGTTCCATTAAAATAAAATCATATAAAACTCACATTTAAGAATCAAATTATATCAGACTTAGAAGTAATTGTAAAAAAAGATATTTAGATCATTTGTACTACCAGGGCCTGAGAAGAGACTGAATTAACTACTCTTCTGCTATGAATCATTTACTACTAAAGGACAATTCTTCAAATAGATGTTAGAATGCACAGGGCATAATAGAGTCAAAGAAATCTTTCCTCAGGAACAATGACAGAATTGTGGTTATCAATTCAAAGATATGATAAAAATAAAACCATCAGCTAGGTTCTAGGTTCTAGAAGTATTTCACTGGCTAACTTTCCATCCCCTTCTGAGTAAAACTGTCTTTAATATCTGCCCAGTGTCTGTATTACAGTGATTCTACATGTTTGTAATATTTAGTCTGTGTGTGTGTTGGAGATGTCCAGGGTCTGGCTGTAGTTTTGCTGTACCATTGCTGTCCTTGAATAATGTCTATTCAGCAGTTGTCCTGTGCCTGTGTAATAGCTCTCACCGTATGACGATTTAGGTTAAAGAACCTACCTAATTTATATCTTTTCAGATTGAGGGTGAATAAATGGCATTGTACATTCCATAAACATTTAACCAAACACACCTGTAACAAGACAAAAATATATTTATGAGCTTTGAAATGATCCTAGTTTACAGATGGAATGAGGCTGTCAGGTAGAGGGTTGGGAGATAAGGTGACTGTGAATGTTTAGCATGTAGAAGGGTGACAATTGTTTTGGGAATAGGCAGATATGGCAGCGAATGTTTCCAGCAAGATAAAATAAACATATCAGACTATTTATCCAAAATCTCAGCTCTTCTTCTTCTACCACAGTAGATCATTCTGGAGAACCTCATTAGTGAGTAGAGTGTGGGAGAACTGAAGGAAAAAAAGGTTAAGAAGATAATGAAGACTAGATGGCTTTTTCTCATTTGGATACTTGCCTTGGACTCATGGCTCATACTCTGTTTTGAAGAATCTATCAAAGCCTTTCTAAAGTGTTCAGGCAGTGTCATCCTTACAAGTTCCTTTCTGAGAACCACGGTTCTCAGATACTCAACAAAACAAACTGTGTCAGTTTAGCCTCCTGGTTTGCAGTAACCAAAATCTTTTTCTATATCAAGTAAAGCAAGAATGTGGCTGTTTATACCAAGCCTTGAAATCACTTAGTGATCTCATTACATTAAAGAGTGATATTTCACACTTTCTCTGTATCTAGTTGATTTTGTGACACTAATTATTTCTAACCTTAGAAGAGACAATCATTTATTATTATCATTATATTATTATTACTATTATTGTTGCTGTTGCTGTTCTCTCACATACTATAACCAGACCACAGATTCTACTCTACTCCCAGGCCCAACCCCCAAAAACATCCTTTCCACACAGATCCATTCCTCCTCAATCTCCTTTCAGAAAAGAGCAGGCCACCAAGGAATATCAACCAAACATAGCATCACCTATCAAAATAAGACTAGACACACACCTTTCTATCAAGACTGAATGAGGCAACAAAGGAGAAGTGAAAGGGTCAGAGACAGCTCTGCTACCACTTTAAAAATACTAGACTATGAAGTTACATAATCAGAGCAAGCCTTAAATGAAGTTATTTGCTGAAAATTATACATTGTGATAACATTAACACATGGTACATTGTCTTTCTTATTGAACAGGATAGGTAAAATATAGAAGCATCAACAAATTGGATTTGAACTATACTTATGAAAAGTTGTTGCTTTTTCCCAGAGTATGGGTAATACTTTCTATTTTGTTTGGTATTGTATTTTTATTACTTAAAACAAATTTCAAATATATATATATTGAACAACTTTATTTTAAAAAACAAAGATAAATGTACAGATTTTAAAAGCGTTTTTGCATAAAACTATATGAATACATTTTGTCAGTACTTGATTTTTAAAGGTTTTATAGTATGCATTAAAATCTTACTAGTTACAATGAGCAAAAAGCACATGAAGACAAAATGTAATCTGAAAATAGTCCAACTTTTATTGTTGTGTAAAGATTAAGCATAATGATTTTTCCTCATTTTTTTGGCCTTTGTTTTTCTCAAGCTTCATATAGCCTGTGAGCTGTTTCTGGGGTTAGTATCCAATTATCAGTGACTGCATACTATGTCTGTTCTTTTGTGACTGGTTTACCTCATTCAAAATGATATTCTCTAGATGCATTCATTTTCTTAAAAATTTCATAAAGTCATTATTTCTGATAGCTGAGTAGTACTCCATTGTGTAAATGTACCACAATTTTTGTATCCATTCATCTACTGAAGGACATCTGGGTTCTTTCCAGCTGCTGGCTATTATAAATATGGCTGCTATGAACATTGTGGTACATGTGTCTTTGTTGTATGTTGGAGCTTCTCTGGGGTATATGCCCAGAAGTGGAATAGCTGGGTCTTCAGGTAGTACTATGTTCAATTTTCTGAGGAACAGCCAGACTGATTTCCAGAGTGCTTGTAACAGTTTACAACCCCACCAACAGTGGAGAAGTGTTCCTCTTTCTTTTTATCCTTGCCAGCATTTGCTGTCATTTGAATTTTTGATCTTAGCCATTCTGACTGGTGTGAGGTGGAATCTCAGCGTTGTTTTGATTTGCATTTCCCTGATGACTAAGGATGTTGAGCACTCCTTAGATGCTTCTAAGCCATTTGATATTCCTCAATTGAAAATTTTTTGTTTAGCTCTGTACCCCATTTTTAAGAGGGTTGTTTGATTCTCTGGTCTCTAACTTCTTGAGCTCTGTTGGAGATGCTTGCATCTGTGACTACTGATTTGTTCTTTAGGTTTTCTACCTCCAGGATTGTCTCTTTTAGTGTTTTCTTTATTGTTTCCATTTCCATTTTATATTCCTTCTTCAATTCCTTCATCTCTTTTCCTCTAGTTCTTTGATTTCTTTGATTGGTTTTCTTGTTTCCTCTTTAAAAGCTTCTATTTCTTTATGCTTTTCCTCCTGTTCTTGTTTAAGGATCTCTATCATCATCTTGAGGTATGATTTCCGGTCTGAGTCTTCTTTTTCTTGTGTGTTTGGAATTCTGCTGTTTGCTGTGATGGGAGATCTGGGTTCTGGTGTTGCCAGGTTGTCTTGGTTTCCATTGGGTAAGTTCTTTCACTTTCCTCTTGCCAGCTTGTTGTCAGTGACTTATTCCTGTCTCTCCTGTGTACCTGGCCTGGGTCCCTGGATCTCCACTCTTCCTGGAGGCAAATGGCCTGAGCAATTTGTCATCTATTTGAGAAGATGAGGTTTGTCCTGAAGAGCTTTGAGGTTCACTAGAATAGATTTTGCAGTCTCAGACAAATCATATCATATGACATGTCTCATGTGAGAATGTTTGTTTGCAGACCCAGTCTCTCTTGAGTAGGTGAGAGGGAAGAAGAAGCTGTGCCCTCTGCCCTGGCTCCGGGGGGGAAAGTGTTTTAAATAGGCTCTGACATATATGGTATATGCATAGAGGGATGTGCATCGAGTGCCAGGGTGAGTGGTACAGGGGCAGTGTTTTATCCTAGAGATGACATGTCTGTTTGTTGGTCCAGGAGCTGCTTCTAAAAAGCTTCTGGCTATTCAAGGATGCATTTGATGACAACAATTCTCTCTTTTTCTTATCATAAAGAGAGACAGAAAGGGGGCAGTGGTGAGGTGGAAATAGGGGTATTTTTTCACTTAAAATACTTCCTGTTGTCTAGGGATATAGTCAATTTGGGGGCTTAGCTGACCAATACCTTCAGGGTTCATTTAATCATTATTTGCATCAGGCTCCTTTGTGGACAGTGATTGGTAATCGTATAAAAGGAACTGATTCATTATTTGCTTAATATCTTTTTGAATTCGCTATTGGAAAAATGTAGAGAGTAGGTTAATGCATCAGGAAGCAAATAGTAAGGTCAAAAATGAACAAAAGATAAATTAGAAATGGGGTTAAAAGAGCCAGTATCTATTTCTATACAGGGTTTCTAGAAGCCCAGAAATTAGAAGCCTTATGATGTTTCCTGTGTTTTTGCATGTTTTATTGTAGTTGCTGGATTTTGTTTCTCACTATTTCAGACAGGTTGTCAAAGGAGCAGCATTCCTATTGAATGAAAAGCAAAGACCACCTGCTTTAACTGTAAGAACATCTAGGCTGTGTCAGTTCTAAAACACCATTGCTGCCATGGAATGAGTTTGTCACTTTGGAGAGTGATCATGGTTTGGGTAACCTCTTGAATACTATTGTCAAGCTGGGAAAGAACTGACTGTTTAAAGCTAGAGAGGTAATCAGCCCTGCTATTCCAGTACCAACACCTATGGCTAGAGTCAGAGTAACTAGGAGTGGCACGATTTTACTTGTCCTTTTGTTATATTGGGCAAGTATTGTGTCTACCACCAGGATTAGTAGAGGCTCCACATTATTCCTAAGACAGAGAAACGGAACACTAATGTACAAACTCCTGACCAGCATACATGTAGACAATGATATACCTGAGTGCCACAGATAATTGACAGGTTCTGGGTACTATTCACACTGCAGTGCTATGGTTCTGTTGCAGTCTGGAGAAATTAGTGTTGCTACAGAACATGTCCCAGATGCTTTAAAATAGTATGACATGCCAAAAAAAAAAAAAAAAAAAGACAGAGAAAATATGTAGAGTTATAGAAACATCAGAGCCAGGTAGGTAAGGTGATATTGCTTGGCAGGGTTACTGGAGAATCTGTAAGTGGCAAGTGTGTGTTAGTTCCTGGGGGTACACATAAACAGGAATATTTAGTCTCCAGGTTGAGTTATATTATAGAATTGGCAGACAAAAGGACAGAGTCTGAAGCAGAAAGCAAAATTACAAATGAAGGGGGATGTAAAGGAAGTAAGTACCTTGAAGCAATATTTACTTACTTCTATTTTTCTGATTTCTAGAAGTTGGATAATTGAGACATATTTTTTGTGGGTGTAAATAATACTTATTGAGAACCCAGATATTTTTTATAGTAGAGCTCACCAACAACACCTGTTTGCTACCTAAGATACCATTTGTCTTGGATATAGAAGATGAGGGCCTTGTGTTGTTGGTAGATGAAGTGATTGGTCTGTGATCCTAACATATGTATCTGGCAAGACAAATATTGGCAGACCCCATATTTATGTCCATTTTTTACAATAATTTTTCATCTGGTCAAAAGGGAAGCAAAGAGTTTATAATATTTAAATAGAGTGGTGAATATAGGGATGATAGCAGATTGGATTGGTTCCTGGCATTTACTATTGAGAATTTTTCTAAGCATACTTGGAAAGACTGTTTTCAGTTGTAGTTTCTTGAACCTCGAATCTCTAAATATAAGGGCTCCACTGCATGGGAACAAACAGAAGAGGAGAAAGAGAAGACCCTATTTAATACAGTGGGGTTGAGCATAGCTACTGGAATAGTCTCATTTTTCTGAGATTGGGGATAAGGTAGGTGGTCTTGACATCCTGTGGAGCTTAAGAGAAAAGGGTCCTGTTGGGGTCAATGTGTAGGAAAAAGAATCCTTTGGAGGTGTGGCCCGTGCCACCGTCTTGCCAGCAAGAACAGACACAGTACACAAGGATAATTCTGCAGCAAATCTTTAATGGAGGAAGACCCCAAAGGGCGGAAAAGCACCCAGTTTTATACCCCTGAGGGAGGCAGGGGAAGTGTGTCTCTACCTGATTGGCTGCTTGCTGGTGGTCTGATGATTACGCCAGGAGATGGGCTGTGACTTTGGCTCACCTTGCTCTTCACGCATGCACTTTTAGGTTGTTTGTCAGTTTTAGCTCACTCACGGCCCCGGAAACCGGCACCATCTTTGCAGGGCATTGGCTGTGGCCCCTTACATCACCCCCTTTTTGTTTTATTAGGCAGAGGATGGTCTAGGACAAGAGACTTGGACTAGCGACATTCTCGTGCTGTGATCTCTGTCTTAGGTCAGTCACACTCAACGTAGCCTTATCTGTCTCTGGATTCCCTTATCGCCTCAGGGGTCCTGTCTTAGATTGGTCTGCACCAGAGAAAGGTTGCCTGTCACGGAGTATCACAGCTTACAGTCTGTTTCACCTCTTAATAATCCTAGGGTGAAACTCCATGCACGAGGCCAAGCGCTATGGGGGTAAATTTACTAGTTATTGTCTGAGTATAGAAAGCCATATTTTGGGAGAGGCTCCGTGATCAAGAGCAACAAGCGCTTGAGCAATGACAGCTTTGTCACTTCTTTTTTGAGACCTCAGCTTACAAACCAACCAGAGCAAGAACACGATCCCACAACATAAGATCACTAAGAATAACCCCACTCCCACCCATTCTTTAAAGTAAGAGAAAATGGAGGAAATCCAAGTTGACAGCCCCTCGGTCAGTGACAGGTCCAGTCTTGTGTAGTTCACTTCCAAGACAGCAAGTCTCAATTCGGGAAGCATCTGCTCAAATTCAGTGGTCCAATTCTGCATTAAAAACTGAGAAAGGGATTTGGATAAATTGGCTGCTCAAGTAAAATTTTCAAATCGCACAGAAGTGATTCAGGGTCCAGGTAATTTTTTTTTCACAGCCCAATTGGGACATCTGCCACAAGATGTCTACTTGTCCTGGAACTATGTCTATGTGTTGATTAATCAACATTAGTCCTCCCTGTATCTGGGAATTGGCTGTGGCCTGGAGGTTCAAGGCAGACATCACGTGAGTCGAGAGCTCATTGATGGTTTGTACAGTCTGCACTGATGTCGAGAGTGCCAGTGCCGAGGCCGTAACTGAGGCCGCCACAGCCGCGGTGGCAATCAGACCCATAATAACAGCAGAGATCCCAAAAATCTCTCTTCCCTCTCAGCAGGCTCAGGCTACTGGGGGCGTCCACTGGAACAGGGACGAAGCAGGGCATGCGAGTAACCACAGCCGAAGGATAAACAGCCGCATCCCAGCATAAGGCATAAAAACAATTACTTGGGGAGCAATCTAAGCTGTCATACTGATATTACTTACTATCCAAATAAAAGGGGGCCACACACAAACATGGGAAGCCGAGTGCTTTGTTCTCTTATAAGTTGTACATTTTACACTGGAGGTCTTCCATTTGAAGCTCCCTGAATTCTTTCCAGTTCACAAGCCTGCGGCTATGCGACCCTTCCAATCAAAGCCTAGTTGTCCCTTTTCTATCCTCCCCGTAACATTGCCATTGTTGATAAGTCAGTACAACTCCCATTAATCCCACAAAGAAGCCACTGATCAAAGGGGTTAGCATCAGCTTTTCTAGGATCCCTAAAGGTAAAATTATATCCTGCAAAGGAATTATTAAAGGTGGTGCCAATATATGGGGAAAAGGAAAAATAACCTTTAACGGCCCATGATGACCTTCTGGCCTGGCATCCAGTCCAAGGAAGCATTAGATCATCAGTCGTAATCCTCTTGTAAAATGGTGCCAGCCTGGGCTGCTGTGGTGGGACATTATCACCCGAACGGCTAGGCCACCATCCAGAAATTACTGAGACGTTAGCTACTATATTAGAGGTCGAGCCCCAGGTTGCATCTTTAAGCCAGGCTGCTGATTGGTTGTTTAGCAGTCTGCAATTACTATGGTCCCCCAGTGCTAGAACCACTGTAAAGCAGAGGCTGCCTTTAACAAAAAGTGTCTGATTGTCCTGTAGGCTCTGAATCTGATTGTCTAAAGGCAAGTATGCAACTCCTAATTTCCTATTTGTAGCAAAGAATCCTGGAAATGTATGAGCTGTATGCATAACAGGCATGGGTAAGGGGAAGGTAGACATAATCCCCCATCGAGGGTTTCCCAGAATACTAGGAACCAGTATCCAAAAGAGGAGTAGCGGGATCATCTTCTGCCTCCGGTTTCCTCTGGTGATCATCATCTCTGTCGTGGAGTATCCTTCTGGTAAGGCGCTCTGGGATCCAAAAGGGATTGTCTTCATTCTGTGGGAAAACACAAACAGCTCCCCTGGATCTTATCAAAATAGGATCCGGGCCTTTCCATTGTCCTGTCAAGACATCCTTCCATTTGACCATTTCTCTAGGTGTGGAAGGCTAGGAGCAGTGTCGTTCAGCCACATTCCTTCCATGTTCATCTAAATTTAGAAAATTATGTGTCCAAAGAGATATTGATACTGAAGTCCGGGGTGTGGAGGACAGTACGTCCTCGATTCCCCCTTTTTGTTTTATTAAATAGGATTTGATTGTACAATGGGCATGTTCAACAATGCCCTGTCCTTGAGGATTATAAGGGAGGCCAGTCAAATGGGTTACTCCCATTTGTTTGCAGAACTGCTGAAATTTCTGTGAGGTATAAGCGGGTCCATTGTCAGTTTTTAAAATTTTTGTTTGTCCCCAGGCGCTCCATGCCTCAAGGCAATGTTGGTTAACGTGTGTGGGGGGGGGGCTTTTCTCCTCTTAAGGGAGAGGCAAAGATCACGCCTGAGCACGTATCAATGGACACATGGAGATACTTAAGTTTTCCAAATGACTGGATGTGTGTCACATCCATTTGCCATATTTGGAGCAGACGAAGGCTGAGAGGGTTGATACCCACATGAGAAACAGGCAGAAAGTGACAACAGTTTTGGCAATGAATGACAATGTCTCTGGCTTCTTTTTAGGTTAAAGCAAACCTTTGGTGAAGGGTCTCAGCTGTAACATGAAATTGCTTGTGGAAATCTCTAGATTTGTCTAAGGATGAAGCTAACACAACAGCTGCTAATCTTGTGGCTTTATCTGCCAAATCATTACCTATGGACATGGGTCCTGGAAGACCAGAATGAGATGTAGACCTGGAATCTCCTCATAAGGAGGACTTGTAATTGAGTAAAAATTGGGTCTATCCTGCTCGAGGGCTTGATTATCCCGGCCACCTCTAAAACCTGCACTGCATTAACTACATAGGCTGAATCAGAGACAATATTAAGAGGCTCGGAATAATTTTTTAATACCTCTAATACTATTAAGCATTCTAAAATCTGGGGTGAATTTTCTTTAAATTGTCTAGTAATTTTCTCATTCACAACATATGCCCTCAGCCCAGACTTGGAGTTGTCTGTGTAAATAACCAGTCCACCTTTTAGTGAATTAGGGGAAATTATTCGTGGAAAAACCAAGGATTGTTGTGAAGCGAATTGAAGAATGGGATGTTTAGGATAGTGATTGTCAATCGTACCTGAAGAAAGGGTTACCAAGACTGCCCAGTTATCTGAGGCAGCTGCTAGCACTTGAACCTGCGTTTCAGTAAATGCTACAATCAGCGTCTTTGGTTGCCTACCAAAGTGTGATATTGCTAATTTTATGCCTCTGATGGCTAACAAAGACACCGCATCAGGGTAACAATCAATGACTTTTGCAGGAGAGGCATAGGGATGGACCCATAGTAGGGGTCCCCCTTGCCACAAGACTGCAGTTGGAAGTTGCAGGGTTTGGAACACACAGAAATCAAAGGGTTGACTGTCATCAATTCGCTGCAGCTGGGCAGATTATAAAGCACTCTCTACCAACTGTAGTGCCCTATTTGCTGCGGGTGTTAACTTTCTGAGGGAGGTGATGTGAGGATCACCTTTGAGTGTGTCAAATAAGGGCTTAAGCTCTATTGTGGGTATCTTGAGAAAAGGTCTTAGCCAATTAATATCTCCCAACAACTTTTGAAAATCATTTAAAGTGTGTAAATGATCTCTTTAAATCTCTATTTTTTGTGGAACAATATTTTAAGGGAGAATCCTTGAACACATAAATGACCCTATGTCTGAAAATTGAACCTTTTCAGTAGCGATTTGCAAACCCCGAGATTTAAGGACTTTAAGCAGCAGAGGATATGCTTGTTGGAGAATATTAGTATCTGCCTGAGACATTAAAATATCATCCATGTAATGGACAAGCAAGAGAGTAGGAAACTGCTCTTTTATAGGTGCCAGGGCCATCTGCACAAATAACTGGCACATAGTGGGACTATTGGCCATTCCCTGAGGCAAAACTTTCCACTGAAAACGTCTATCTGATTCTGAATGATTAACTGTAGGTAGGGTGAAAGCAAAACATTGCCTATCTTTACAATGAAGGGGAATAGAAAAGAAACAGTCTTTTACATCTATAATAATAATTTTCAAAACTTTTTGGCACAGCCGATAACAACGGCAGGCCTCAATGTACTGGGCCAAATAAGTGCATTTGGGCATTAAGAGCTTGCAGGTTGTGGATCAATCTCCATTTTCTAGATTTTTTTCCTGATGACAAATATAGGGGTGTTCCACGCAGACGTGGAGGGCTCTAGGTGTCCAAGATTTAGCTGTTCTTTAACCAATTTTGTAGCTGCCAATAATTTTTCAAAGGATTGAGGCCATTGACGCACCCAAACCACCTCCTCTGTTAGCCATGGAATGGGTAGCAAGTTCTCAACAGCCCCTAAGAAAAACCCAGTCCCTGTCTTCCTTGATTACCCGAAGAGGGGAGTGGCTCTAGTCTTCCTTGTTCAAATGCTCTTAAACCTTTTCCCTCAGTATATCCCATCTTTTTCATAATATTACGTGCTTGTGGGGAATATATATTAGTCAAAGTAAGTCCAAGTCCGGACAATATGTCTCTCCCCCAAAGGTTAACTAGAAGAGGACTAACATATGGGATAAAATGTCCTGATTGGCCCTCAGGTGCTAGCCATTGTAACGATTTTGAACTGATGGTAGGGCTAGACTCTTATCCTAATTCCTGCAAGGAGTGGGAGGACTGTGTAACAGGCCAGGAATTAGGCCTCCAAGTAGATGAGATGATACTTTTATCAGCCCCGGTATCAAGAATGCCAGTAATCCTTTTTCCTTCTACAACCAATTCGAGAGAGGGGCGAGTCTGTAAGTCAATAGCCAAATAAGCTCCGGGAGCACCAGGTGCCTGGCTATTGTTGGGCATACATTTTGGTAATAGTATCAGTTGTGCAATAATATCTCCCATAGATATGGAGATGACTCCAGTGGGGCTGGAACACAGGACTTGAAGTTCATCCTGATGAGCACTATCTAGTATAGCTGGCAGCACTACCATACTCTTTTTTGTCATGGTAGCAGTTCCTAGTACCAACCCCATAGTGCCCGGAGGCATTTGTAAAGTTAAAACGGCAGGGATTGTTTGAAAACCCATGTCTGGCACTAGCATGAGCTGGGTGGTGGAACTGAGGTCCAATCTTGTGGGCTGGCAGCCTGAGGGAGCCCTGTTTAAAGGGCCCAGTGCTTCGGGGTCCCATATGTTTTGGGGGCCTGAGACCTGCGGCCCCAAAGCCCGTTTTTTGGCATACTTGATTCGGGTATTCCTTGCTGTGGCGGGGGAAGTACTTGTCCCTGCAGATCTTTAATGGACTGACACTCTGATGCCCAGTGATACCCCCTTTTACACCTAGTACAGATACTTGGAGGCCTCTTTTGTCCTTGTCTTGGGCAATCTTTTTTAAAGTGTCCAGGCTTTCCACAATTAAAACAGACTTTAGGATCTTTGTTTCCTTTAAGATTTAGATGCTGGAGTCCTTGGATCATGGCCACAAGGCCATCATTGGTCAGAGGACCCCCTAATTCACGACAGACTCAGAGCCAATCTTGTAAACCCTTATTTTTCCTAGGAGTTATAGCAGCTTTACATTCTTGGGTGGCTTGCTCAAAGACTAGTTGTTCAATAAAGGGCATGGCTCAATCTGGATCCCCAAAGATTCTAGTGGCTGCTTTGACCATCCTAGCCACAAAGTCTGAAAATGGTTCCTGGGGGCCTTGTATAATTTTTGTCAGTTGATTTTTCACCTCCGCCCTTTTTCGACAGCACTTTCCAAGCTTTTACTGCTGCTGCTGCAATTTGGACATAGGCTCCCCAATCGTAATTGATCTGGGTGTTTGTTTCCCTTGAAGACAATAGAGTCGTCCATCCATCTGAAGTAGACAAATCAAATAGATGTTGGGAAATGGAAGACTTTTAGCATGGCCATAATTTGGTTTGCATTAGTTACTGATTCTCTTTTTGTCATAAGTAACCCTCACTCCTTCCAGATAGTAGTGTTGGGCTATAGGATATGAAAAGCAAATTTGGAGTGTATACTCCAATGGGACAAGGTTAGGGATTATCTCTGTGTCAGTTGAAAGGCACAGGTAATAGCTATTAGTTCAGCCTTTTGATTAGTAATATGGGCAAGGAGTGGTTGTGCCTCAACCGCTTCTGTGTCTGATAGTATAGCATTGCCAGCTCCTCTGGCTTTTTCATGTAAAATCGAACTGCCATCTATATACCAGGTATAGATGGCCTTGGGCAATGTGCATTCTTGTATGTGTGAAGGATAAGCTAATAGTTTCTCTAAGGTTTCAGTGCGGGAGTGAGGACAGTGATGATTAGTATTTGGTAAACAAGAAGATTATAAATATTAAGAGGTGAATATGATTGGAACATAAGTTTGAAGGCCTCTATTAGTACTCCCTAGAGGGAATGAACCCTGGAGGGAGTTAGAGTTTGCAAGCCTTTGCAAGTTAGGAGCTGTGACAAGTTATGAGAAGACAAGATGATGATAGGTGATCCAAAGGTTCATTTTTGGGACTCTCAAATAAGGAGTTTAGCAGTTGCTAGAGTATACATACAAGGTACCAATACCTGTATGGTAGTGTTTTATGACAGGCTACAGTTGCAAAAGACTGTCCTAATTGGTGGCAAATATCTATCTTTTGCTTACATAGAGAGAAGGAAGAAGTCAGTTCAGAGAGGTATAAGTCCAGGACCAGAATGAGAGCCTGTTGGAGACTTTGAAAAGACTTGGTAACAAGTATTAGAAGAGGTTCATGGGTGGGACCTACAGCTGATCATAAAGTGGCAGAAAGGCAGAAAAAAGGTAGGAACCTAGAAACAAACAGACAAAAGAAAAAAAAAAAAAACCTAGCTATTACCAGGAATGATGGAATCTCCTTTTCAGAAAAAACTTTCAGCAACTGGAATTAGATTTTTTTTCTATGTAAGTTAATGGTCTTGTTTTTTCAGGTACTTGTTAATACCAAATAGGTGACTTGAGAATTGGACAGTTGGATTTTAGAAGGTAAGACTCTGAAGCCTTGACTGGACAGGAAATTTAGAAGAACAGAGATGTCAGTTTGGGAAATTTCCAGAGAGAGAATGCAGAGAAGAATATCATCTACATAATAAACAATCTTAGATTCAGGAAGAGACAGAGGAACTAAGTCAGAAGCCAGAGCCTGGCTAAATAGGTGTGGGCTATCCAGGAATTTCTGAGGTATAAAATTCCATGTGGGTTGAAAAAATTGTGCGTGCCAGGGTCAGTCATTCCAGGTAAAGGTAAATATGTTTTATGACTACACATCTAGAGGAATAGAGAAGTATCCTTCAGTCATCCATGGTCAAGCATAAATCAGTTTTATGGTGGTCTGAGAGAAATGTCCTTCTGTTCCTGGGTGTTAGGGAAATCAAGAGCCCAATATCACCCCTGATAACACTTTGTATATAGCTTTAAATGCTTGTGGGAATCAGGGCAAGCACATGCCCAGTGACCTTGTTGACCATATTTGAAGCAGGGACCTGGTGGTTCCTCATCTTTTGAAGGTAAGTAAGCCCAGGCAGTGACTGGGGCTGGCTACACAACCTTTACCTGCATATGCTATTTTAGTCTCTAGGACTTTTCATCTCTCTGATGGTACACTTTAAAGGCCAGCACCAGGAATTATGCCTATGGAGTTAGAGAAAGCCTCTAAGCCTGTATGTTTGGCCTTAATTTTGGGATGACATTGAGAAAATAATAATATCATCAGGACTTGCTTATCTTCTGTGTTTTCAAGGTCTAAATTAGTATATTTTAATAGGATCTTTATAAAGCACTTTAGAGTTGAGATAAGTTTTCTTGTTTATTCTGAGTGGCCTGTTAGAGTTTTAAAAAAAATTTCTACTTTTATTTCCTACAGTGACTAGCCAGGAGGCAGGCTGTAAACCTGTCTCTGGCTAGAATATCATGTGGGGAATTATAATTCCATTGAGGATTCTGGCAAGGTACTACCTCAGACCTGATTGAATATGCTGTGCTTGTTTGATTAATCTTTCCTGCATGAATTCTAACCTCTTTTTAAACTTACTTGCACTCCTTTCTCATGGATCAAATTATTAATGAGAATCCTATGTATATCATGGAAAGTCAAGATATAAGATTCAGTAATACACTGCTTTCTTAATAACAGCAGAAATGTTGGAGGTATAAAAGCCTAGTCTTCCTTCTACTTGAGAATGTTCATTTAGTGAGAATGGGACCTGTATTCTAATTAAAATAATTATGCCAGAAAATTCCATTAAAGTTAGTACTGATATTGGGTTAGGTTGGGTAAGGAAAGAAGTCGGGGATGAGGGCTGACTGTAGATCTAGAATCAGTGGTAGGAAAGCTGGAAATAGGTGCCAGCATAGGACTAGTGTAGCTGGAACAATAGGGAAGGAGTTGAAAGTAATTGAGGGCAGGGGCTCTGAGGAAGTTTGTTGAGAAGAAAAAGCTGAGGAGGCTGGGAAAGTAGAAGACATTGTAGAGGCAGATCAGTCATGGTAAGGGGGAAGAAATTATCTGAAAGTGAGAGAAAGGAAAGAATAAATACCAAATAAAAATGTTATAGAAGGGAAAACAATACAAAGGCTTGATAAAATTGACACCGGATGTATCAATCAGCAGTCTTGTAATTCAACCAGAATAGAGAATGGGGTCAGGGTGGGGTGTCTGTGTGCCATACAGAAGATGGAAGATCATAACCTTCTGGTGCTTTACTATACTGTTAGCAAAAAAAAAATTATAAATAACAATTTTGAAAAAAAACATTCAGATAAGGAACAAGAACCATTTAGTCATAAAGCAAAGATCTCTCCCCGTACAACTCATGCTTGGAACAAGTATTTGTGGCAGATTCTCTAATAAGACCTGACCTGGAGAATTCTCCTAGTTGAAGTGAAAATTTTTGAGTTCTAACTGTATTGTATTTCATGTAGCAGATTTCAGGGTGAGCCTCAAACTGTAGTAAGGTCTGCTACTGTTCCAGAACAAGTATGCTTAGAAGGCAGAGTCTATGCACTTCTCTGGAAACACAGTTTTATTCTATGCTTTCCCTAGAGACAGAAAAACTAAACAGAGTAATGGCAAACAATGGAAGCATTATTTTCAAATATTTGTTTGCCTTTAAAAATAATGTTTGAAAAGCTTCAAAAATTAAACAAAAGTAAAACAGGTATGGCTTGTATGCCTTGAAGACACCTCAGGAAGTTAGACAAAATAATGTGAAGCCAGGGTCTTAGTAGATGGCTAACTAGTTATAAGTGTCTCTTATTTTTACTAAGGAAATAATAGTGGTTCTCAACACATGTCCAGTGACTGACAATGGCTTAAAGTCTAGGGTAAGGGGATCAAGTGCCCTCTTTTGGCATTTATGGGCACCACACACACACACACACACACACACACACACACACACACACAAAACTTTAAATTTTAAAACTGAAACGGAAACATAAGTGGTATGAAGAGTAAAAGGAGAGATAACAAAGGTGAAACATAAATATACAGAACTCTAAAATCTTCTAGAAGGAAACATGACTTCAGCATAGAACAAGTGTTAAGACATATGAAATTTGAAAAACTCAAAAGCAAAAATGAATTCAATATTAGGAGAATATCAAAAATATTTTCAAAAGAAGAGAGCAGAAGAATTTACTACAAACAAATACAATTATGTGTGGTGGTGGTGGTGGTGGTGGTGGTGGTGGTGTGTGTGTGTGTGTGTGTGTGTGTGTGTGTATGTGTGATGGATACACACTCTACCATGAAGCTCTATATCCTGCCTAGAGACTTACTTTTTCATCCAATTTCACAAATAAGGATGCTAGATAACAATGAAAAGATATAAGCAAATTGTTTGAATAAAACAAAATCCTTTGTCTAGACAATATAGACACCAGACTACATGGAGAAAAATTGATTTCCTAGTGTTCCAGACTCATAATCATCATCTCTGAAGTAATTTCTCAAACATTAGATATGTAGGAAGATAGATAAGAAACTATATAGTTTTGAAACTAAAAGTTTTATTGAATAAAAGAACCTAAAATTAGAAGTGAAATCTAGTTAGTTTAATGACAAGTGTAAAATATCAATACATTAATACAAATTTGGAAAATATTTTATTTTCATCATGTATGAATGGAATTAAATACTTATAATAACTATAGTTCTGATCCAGATGATCAACATAAACACTCTAACAAATGAGCTTTAAACATATATAATTATAAACATTTCAAGAACACAGGAGAAGAAGCAATATTTAACACTTTGAAAGTTATTCTAGTTGGATTAAGTACTGTTTGAATATCTTGTTCTGTTAAAATAATTTTTTAAAAATTAAATAAAAAATGTTTACAATACAACAAATATAAACCATGAAGCAGGAAATTATTAGTAATTATTTAGAGAAAAATGAACTAAACCTACCCTTTAGTATTGAATGCAAAATGAACATTAAATGGGACATATCAAGGTCCACTATTTACAATAATGAACTTATAAACATAAACTCATATACATTTGCAATTTGTAGTAAATAATATAAAACTGAAAAGAAAAATTATTTATATTAATATGCATTATGACAAATGTCATTCAGAATGGATTTTCTTTGCAATAAGATAAAAAGAGTATGTCAGATGGTAATATCTCCAGCTATTTTCTTACAGCAGGAAGTTAGTAGCTTAGTAGATTTATAGTCAGCTGAATTCTGCTGTTATTTCTTTTCAAAACTGAGTTATTAGACTTCAATTCTGTCAGAACAATTAATTATACTATTGAATGATAAAAATCTCTGAATTTTTTTTCATATCAATACAGAGTTGCTGCTACCTATGAAATGAATAAAGGCATCAATTATAAAAATAATTTTGAAAATATGATGTGTATTTTTTAAACATAATATAATCACTAGCAGATAATCTAAGTTTATTGTATTAGAAAATGTGTTGAAGATACAATATATAGAGGAATAATTGTGGTTTTTGGCATTTTACAAATGTATTGATTAAACATAAAAAATCATTAGTAGATTTATATTAATATCAATAAATGCACTTTATTGCTTCACACAGATTCTACAACATTTTTGTGATATATATGTATATACACACATACATACATACATATATACATGCATATAAACAAAGACCAACTCTTGTAAGAGTAAATTAATTAAATGGATTAGTTCAGGTAAAATAATGACATGTGGTGGGTTCCTAATCTTTAAGTAAAAACAAAACCAAATCATCACAACCCACATCAGTGATGTAATTGATTTTAATTGTATCCATAGTGTATAATTTTCCCATTTAAAGGTTACTCCAATTCCTGTTGGAAATGAAAATGTGTGAGGGAAGGGGAGGAATTTACACAGAACAGAAATTGCAACATATGCTAAACTGTGAAGAACTATATAAATTGTCATTACATTGTTATATAATGGAACCAAATAGATACTTTGAAAGTAAAATTTAAATTGCAGGCAATGGCAGTCTGCTACCCTATGGAATCAGACCATGTTTATTCATCCTAGATAACATCTGAAGCAGAGTCCTGAGACTGCATCATTAACAGGGAACACCTGCATTGCTAGAACCCCTGGAGTGCTAATTGGGGCAGCAATTTGACTGCAACAGCAGACAGTTTATTTTTAATCCCATTTAGTGTTTCAAATGCTTTAGTGACACAGAACATGGCATGTGAACAGTTTCAGGCAGAAACTATGCAGTGGGAATATTTTAAAATGCTAACTAATTTTTGCCGACATTGGGTCATACACACAAAACCATTACTCTGCTAAAGTAATAGCAGATGTTTGTAAATTCTTATTCTTAAAATTATTTTCTCTTCCAATTTACATTAAACAAATATCACTGAGAACAGTTTTAAAAGGAAATTAGGTAAATTGAAGAAATATTGTCAGGGCAGAATTTCTAAACCCACAATCAAATAAATTTAGTTGAATCAGATCTTAGCAAACTGAATAACATCAAAAAATAACATATTCAAAATAACTATAAGAAACTCCTACTTGAACAAAATAAACTAAAATATACAAAAATGGTAGCAAATGAAAAAATTGATTTAGGGAAAATAGGGGTGAGAAGTTTCTTTTAGTGTTATTACAACTTGGTTCTTAATTATTAGGGCAGCCAAGATTTTATCTACAATGTGAACTATTTAGTAGCTCACATTGGTATATAATACAATGGGAATTAATGAATAAAATTTTTCTGAAGCCATATTAAGTATACAACACATTAAAGTCTGAAAATTATGTAACAAATAACTCTTTTATACAAAGCTTATTGAATAAGTCCCTCTTCATATTATCTACTCTCTAACATTTTATTCACTTCTCTTGTAGCTTTTCAGTTTTTGGTTCCTTGTCTCTTGGGTCATCAAAATTACTATGGCAGGATGTGCTTCAGAAGATATGAATTGATTTCTCTTACAATAAATACCTCAAGACTTAAAATCTTGTACATATGTATTTTCAAGGTCAGTTGAAGTATATATTACTTGTCTTGTGGATTCAGTTATTTTTTTTTTAACTTTATTTTAACAAACAAAGATAAATGTCAGATTTTTAAGCATTTTTGCATAAAGGTATACAAATACATTTTTTATAAGGTTGTAATTAAGTATTTGTGGGTATATATACATACACATATGTATATATGTAACAATATATAGGAAAACAGGTTATTAATTTGAGGAGATAGGAGAGCAACTGGGAGTGGCTGTAGGAAGGAAAGGGGGATGTAATACAGTTCTATTTTAATTAAAATATATTCTTTTTTTTCTTTTTTCTTGAACTTCACACAGTATATGGGTTGTTTTTGGGGTGTTCAGAGCTTTCTGGGGTAAGTATCCCATTATCAGTGACAGCATATTATGTCTCTTCTTTTGTGACTTGGTTACCGCACTCAGCATAATATTCTCTAGATGCATCCATTTTCTTAAGAATTTCATTAGGCCATTGTTTCTGATAGCTGAGAAGTACTCCATTGTGTAAATGTACCACAATTTTTGTATCCACTCATCTACTGAAGGACATCTGGGTACTTTCCAGTTTCTGGCTATTATAAGTAGAGCTGCAATGAACATTGTGGTGCATGTATCTTTGTTGTATGTTGGAGCATCTCTGGGGTAAATGCCCAAAAGTGGAATAACTGGGTCTTCAGGTAGTGCTAGATCCATTTTTCTGAGGAACCGCCAGACTGATTTCCAGAGTGATTGTATCAGTTTCAAATACGACCAGCAGTGGAGAAGTGCTCCTCTTTCTACACATCCTCTCCAGCATCTATTGTCATCTGAGGTTTGGATATTGCCCAATCTGACTGGTGTGAGGTGGAATCTCAGTGTTGTTTTGATTTGCATTTCCTTGATGGCTAAGAATGTGGAGCAATTCCTAAGATGTTTCTCAGTCATTCGACATTCCTTGATTGAGAACTTTTTGTTTAAGTCTGTACCCCATTTTTTAATAGTATTGTTTGATTCTCTGGTATCTCACTTTTTGAGTTCTTTGTATACCTTGGATATTAGGCCTATATCTGATGTGGGGTTGGTAAATATGTTTTCCCACTCTGTTGGTTGCCATTTTGTTTTCATGATAGTGTCTTTAGCCTTACAGAAACTTTGCAATCTCATTAAGTCCCATTTGTCAATCTTTGACCTTAGAGCTCAAGCTATTGGTCTTCTGTTTAGGAAATTTTCTCCTGTGCCTATGAGTTCTAAGGTTTTCCCTACTTTATCATCTAAGAGTTTCAGTGTACCTGATTTAATGTGGAGATCTTTGATCGACTTGCACTTGAGCTTTGTACAGGGAGATAAAAAAGTGTCTATATTCATTCTTCTGCATGCTGAGTGCCAGTTGAACCAACACCATTTGATGAATATGCTGCCCTTTTTCCATTGAATGTTTACGGATCCTTTGTCAAAAATCAGGTGACCATATAGGTGAGGGTTCATTCTGGATTTTCTATTCTATTCCATTGATACACATGCCTATTTCTGTACAGTACCATGCAGTTTTCAGCAAAATTGCCTTGTGATATAGCTTGAGGTCAGGATAGTGATTCCTGCAAATGTTTTCTTGTTGTTGAGGATGGATTTTGCTATTCTAGATCTTTTGTTATTCCAAATGAGATTGCATAGTGCTCTTTCCAACTCAGTGAAGAACTGGGTTAGAATTTTGATGGGGTTGCATTGAATCAGTAGATTGCTTTTGGTAAGATGGCCATTTTTATGTTGATCCAACCAATCCATGAGCATGGGAGATCTTTCCATTTTCTGAGGTCTTACTCGATTTCCTTCTTTCGAGTTTTGAAGTTCTTGTCATACGTGTCCTTCACTTTCCTAATTAGAGTCATACCAAAGTATTTTATAGTTTTTGCGACTATTGTGAAGGGTATCTTTTCCCTAATTTCTTTCTCCACATGGTTGTCCTTTGCATATAGGAATGCTACTGATTTGTTTGACTTAATTTTCTATCCAGACACTTTGCTGAAATTGTTTATTAGCTGTAGGAGTTCTCTGATGGAATTTGTGCAGTGGCTTAAGTACACTATCATATCATCTGCAAATAGTGCTGTTTTTACTTCTTCCTTTCTGATTTGTATCCCTTTGAGTTTCTTTTGTTCTCTAATTGCTCTGGCCAGAACTTTGAGTACTATGTTGAATAGGTAGGAGGAGAGTGGGCAGCCTTGTTGAGTCCCAAATTTTAGTGGGATTGGTTCAAGTTTCCCACCATTAAGTTTGATGTTGGCTGTTGGTTTGCTGTATATTGTTTTTATTATGTTTAGGTATGTGCCTTGGATTCCTGTTCTTTCCAAGAGTTGTAACATGAAGGGGTGTTGAATTTTGTCAAATGCTTTCTCAGCATCTAGTGAGATGACCATGTAATTTTTTTCTTTGAGTTTGTTTATATGGTGGATTACATTGATAGATTTCCTTATGTTAAACCATTCCTGCATGCCAGGATTGAATCCTACTTGATCATGGTGAATGATCGTTTTGATCTGTTCTTGGATTCAGTTTGCAAGCATTTTTGCAGCAATGTTCATAAGTGAGATTGGCCTGAGGTTCTCTTTCCTTGTAGGGTCTTTTTGTGGTTTAGGAATGAGGGTTATTGTAGCCTCCAAAAATGAGTTAGGTAGTTTTCCATCTTATTCTATCTTGTGATATAGTTTAGGGAGTATTGGTATTAGGTCGTCAATAAATGTCTGATAAAATTCTACACTAAACCCATCTGGAGCTGGGATTTTTTTAGTTGGCAGGCTTTTGATTACTGCCTTTATTGCTTTAGGTGTTAGGGGATTAATTAGATGGTTTACCTGGTCCTGATTTAACTTTAGGATCTTGTATCTGTCTAAGAATTCATCCATTTCCTCCAAATTTTCCAGCTTTGTTGAGTATAGGCTTTTGTAGTATGATCTGAGAATTTCTTTAATTTCCTCAGTTTCTGTTGTTAGGTTTCTACTTTCCTTTCTGATTTTGTTAATTGGATACTCTCTCTTTGCTCTCTAGTTAGTCTGGCTAAGGGTTTTCTATCTTGCTGATTTTCTCAAAGAACCAGCTCTTGGTTTTGTTGATTCTTTCAATGGTTCTTTTTGTTTTTATTTGGTCGATTTCTCCCATAAGTTTGATTGTTTCTTGCTGTCTACTAGTCTGGTGTGTATCTGCTTCCTTTTTTCTAGAGCTTCCAGCTGAGATGTCAAGTTGCTGATGTATGCTCTCTCCAGTTTCTTTTTGGAAGCATTCATAGCTATGAGTTTACCTCTCAGTACTGCTTTCATTGCATCCCATAGGTTTTGGTATGCTGTGTTTTTTTGTTTCCATTGAATTCTAGAAAATCCTTAATTTCTTTCTTTATTTTTTCTTTGACCCTGCTATTGGATAATAGAGCATTGTTTAGTTTCCATGTGTATGTGGGCTTTTTATTGTCTTTGTTGTTGTTAAAGACCAGCCTTAGACCATGGTGATCTGATAGGATGCACTGGAGTATTTCAATCTTCTTATATCCATTGAGGCTCATTTTGTTACCAACTATGTTGTCAATTTTTGAGAAGGAGCCATGAGTTACTGAGAAGAAAGTGTATTCTTTTTTTTTTTTTTTAAGGATGATATGTTCTGTAGATATCTGTTAATTCCAGTTGGTTTATAACCTCTGCCTGTTTTGCAGGATCCTTGTTAAGTTTTTGTTTCCCAGATCTGTCCATTGGTGAGAGTGGTATATTCAGGTCTCCCACTATTATTGTGTATGGTGCAATGTATTTTTTTTTTAGCTTTACTAGGGTTTCTTTTATGAATATGGGTGCTTTTGTATTTGAAGTATATATGTTAATGATTGAGAGTTCCTCTTGAAAAATTTCCCCTGTAATGAGTAAAAAATGTACTTCCTTATCTTTTTTGATAACTTTTGTTTGAAAATCTACTTTATTCCATATTAGAATGGCCACTCCAGCTTGCTTCTTTGGCCCATTTGCTTGGAAGTTTTTTTTTCCCACCATTTTACTCTGAGATAGAGTCTGTCTTTGTTTCTGAGATGAGTTTCTTTTACGCAACAAATTTCTGGGTTTTTTTTTTTTTTTTTTTTTTTTTTTTTTTTTTTTAATGTATCCAGTCTGATAGCCTATGTCTTTTTATTGGGGAATTGAGTCCATTTATGTTAACAGATATCAAGGAATAGTGGTTGCTGTTTCTTGCTATTTTTGCTTTTGGAGGTTGAATTGTGTCTATATGTCTTTTGCTTTTCTTGCTTAGGAGTTTTTCTGTTTTCATTAGGATGTTGTTCACCTCGTTGTAATCTGTTTTGCACCTTTAATTCATTGTAATGCTGGGTTTGTGGTCAGATACTGTGTTAATTAATTTTGTCTTGGAATATCTTCATCTCTCCATCTAGGTGATAGAGAGTTTTGCTGGGTATAGCAGCTTTGGCTGGCACCTGTGCTCTCTTAGTGTTTGCAAGATATCTGACCAGGCTCTTCTATCTTTCCTAGTCTCTGTTGAGATATCGGGTGTGATTCTGATTGGTTTGCCTTTATATGTTACATGGTCTTTTTCCCTTACTGCTTTTAATATTTTTCTTTACTTTGGGCACTTGGTGTTTTGACTATTATGTGTTGGGAGGAGTTTCTTTTCTGATCCAATCTATTTGGAGTTTGGTAGGCTTGTTTTATGCTCATAGTCATCTCATTCTTAAGGTTAGGGAAGTTTTCTTCTATGATTTTGTTGAAGATATTTACTGTGCCTTTTATTTGATATGCTTCTCCCTCTTCTAATCCTATTATCCTTAGGTTTAGTCTTCTTATTGTGTCCTGGATATCCTGGACATTTTGGCTTAAGAGATTTTTGGTTTTTACATCTTCTCTGATTGTTTTGTCTTTTTTTCAATGTTGTTTTTGGCCCTTGAGATTCTCTCTTCCATCTCTTGTAGTCTATTGGAAATGGTTGCATCTGTGACTCCTGATTTCTTTTTTAGGTGTTCTACCTCTAGGATTATCTCTTTTAGTGTTTTCTTTATTTTGTCAATTTCCATTTTAAATTCCTTCTTCCATTCCTTTATCTCTTTGGGTCTGTTTCCCTCTAGTTCTTTGAGTTCTTTGAGTGTTTTTCTTTTTTTCCTCTTGAAAAGCTTCTGATTCTTTTTGCTTTTCCTCCCGTACTTGTTTAAGGATCTCTATCATCATCTTGAGTTATGATTTTAGGTCTGCATCTTCTTTTTCTGGAGTGAATGGCATTCTAACATTTGCTGTGATGGGAGAGCTGGTTACTGGTATTGCCAGGATGTCTTGGTTTCCCTGGAATATGTTCTTTCCCTTTCCTCTTGCCACCTTGTTGTCAGTATTGTGTCTCTGGATCACTGCTGTATCACCGCTGATTCACCGCTGTCTCACTGCTGGTTCACTGCTGTTCCAGACCTGTGTCCCTGGATCACATCTGGCTCACAGCTGGGTCACTGCTGTTTCTTGTGGCGTGGATTCAGTTATTTCAAACTGCCAAATTCTCAGGTCAGTTACTTCCCTGAAAATTCATTACCTTGCACTTATTTTGATCTAATTAAATCTGAAAGACATTTACATCAGACTTTTTATACCACAAAATTTAAAAGGTTTTAGTTATCTTTTCAAAAATGTACTTATATACTTTATGTAGCATGTATTCATAAGAAATAAAATGTCAGGAGCCCAAGAAAACTAAACAGAAGTATAAATTATACTACACCTAGAAAACTTGTGTATACTTAAATACATATATTCTTTGCTTGCATAGGTTTCATGCTTTAGTATTTTAAATACCATATATATATATAATTGAATAATTTGAATATTGATTCTAAATTCAGGTACATTTCTAAAGGATAATATGTACACTCTCTAGAAAATACAGTCTATATAAATATATGACATTATTAGTAATCCCCTATTAGAAAGAAAAATATTATTGAATTTAATATTTACATATATTTATGGAGGCATAAAATAGCACAGTTAGAAATTTAATTAATGCATAGCTTGGTGTAAATTTTATATGTGTGTATATAAATGCACTTGATCACTTCATCTATGGACATCATACATATATTAAACTTTGCTAACTTGAGAAACTTTACTCATTCTTTGATTTTATTTTAGTTCATCCCTTTCCTTTATTATGGACGATGACAGTATCTTTGCCTATGCCAGACAATTATACAGACACTAGATTGTACCCCAAGTATTGTTATTTTAAATTAATTTTGAATTTGAAAGATTAGTTACTTACCTAATAGTAATAACTATTTGTGACCAATAGATCTTCATATGTTTTACCATCTGCTATCATCAAATTATTTTTCAAAATGTATTTAATATTCACTATTGATAGTTAATTTCAAATAGCAATTATAAAAATAAAAGTATATAGGAACTTTAAAATTAAATTTTAAAATTATTATAATTATTTTTATTATTATTATTATTTTTGCTTTTCACTTTTATATTCTCACTTCGCAGAAGCAAGTAAGACTTCAAGCTGTGCTCTTGTTTGTAATGGTTAAATGTCATTTTGGTGGCCATGTGGCTACACAGCATGAGGCAGGTATGATGAACCAGGATAAAAAACCGACAGGTGGAAAATGTGAAAAGTTTGCACACAACAACCTTGGCTTTTTGAAGGCTTCAGGTTTACCCGGCATCAGAGCACCTTGATCCACCATGGCTTCAAACAAGGAAGGGAATCCACCTGTTTTGCCGTAAGCCATAATTAAGATCAAACGAAATATGCTTTGCAACAGTAAAACATGACAAGTGGGAGAGAAAAGGGTTTTTTTCAGCAATGGCAATGGAAGTTACTTTCTCCATAAAAGTCCTGGGCTATTATGAAGTGAGGCTCAGTGGTAATAACCCAAAGGCAAACAGATTAAAGGAGAGCAGAGTTCAGCAGGTGGCAGAGCAGTATTTGCACTTCCACAGAATAAATGATTTTAAGAATTCAAGCAAACATAAAGGACAAAGACCTCCTGAGATCACCAAGATGTATTCCCTGTGCCCATCACACCTCCCTAGTCTTATCCAGAGTTTTAGGAAAAAAGCTAGATGTGAGTATAGTTAAAAGATAACTATTAAATTCTGGTACATTTCTCTTTTCTTCTTATATAAAATTATTAATAGACATTTTAAATCTCATCACACAGTTGCTTTGTGAAAATTACTTGTACAAATGGTTCTTTCTAATAAAAAAGCATAGTAGCTGGATAACTACATAGAAAGACCTCCTTAGGCATATTAAAAAGAGAAAATGTTCTCCACAGACTCATGGTAAGGACTTATAGCTGAAGACCTTACCTACATTTCTCACAGAATATAGAAAAGTATTCATGGCAAACTCTTCTGTTTGACAGAAAAATAAAAAAGAAAATAAAATAATTGAATTTAAAGTTTCTATTTTTATTTTTGTGATTGCTATTTGAATTTATCCTATGAATAATAAATATTAAATCAATTTTGAAAAAGAACTGAACAATACCAGCTGAACATATAATGGTAGATATGGTAACAAACAGTTACCTAGAATACCTAAAGCAAATGCTAACCTAGAGCATTTTCCTTGCTGACCAGTATTCATTGTACTTAGAGATCCTCTATATGCTTCCAGAAGAGAAAGTTAAATATCATCGCAGCTATAATCCTTTTGATGAACAATGGTTCCTTCCTTCAAGTTAAGCTAGTATAATACTGCCATAAGAGTTGTGGAAGTAACCAACTATTTTCTGATTGTATTTAAAGCATACTCTACAAAAAGCTACTAATGCTCAACATTGCTGTACTGGCTAAGAATTTGAGACTATATAAATAGGCCATGGAAAACCAAATACTACTGTGCTTCTGAAGTACCACAGCAATAAAATGGCTACTAATGATATTTCCTTATACTCATCTATCAGTGTTTTGCTCTGTCATTATTATAGAAAACATACTTCAGTATATGGGAACAAATACAGAACAGAGACTGAGAGACCTTGGAATAACCTGACTCTAACCCTATGCCCTAAATAGGATGTCTCAAACCAGCCCTTCTCCTCAGGGCTCAGGGACCACTGTGGAAGACGAGATAGAAAGATTTTAAAAGCCAGAGGGAATTTAAGACACTAAGGACAAAGTCCTTCTAGACATAATAGGACTGATGTATATGTGAGGTCAAATGCTGTAATGGCATGCGTATGGGATTCGCAGGTCTAAGCTACATGGGGTCCCAAGAGTGAAAGCAATAGTGGACACAAGCACCCATCCCAAACTCAAAACTTATCTCAAACTGATACCTGTTGTCCAACAAAAAATTATTTTCCTTCAATGGAATGTCACTGGATAAACAAACCTCGGATAACACAAAGCTTCATATTCAGCAAAAATGGCCAATACAAAACAAACTCAAGGCTGATTTGGCAAGTGGTTTTGCCTAGTGATGCTTTGTCTGGAATTTGTATTGTGTTTTTGTTTGTTTGTTTGTTTGACTTACAGGTGTATGTGCATCTCAATTGTTGTGGTTTATACTTACTGTCTAAGTACATCAAAGTTGCCTATTATGGATTCCAATTTTGTTATTTTATGAGATTTCTATATGTGCGAATGTATGCTATTTATATGTTTTATAGTGCTTTTTGACTTTTTTCTTGTTCACTTTGTTCGGATATGGTTTGCTTTTATTCTTTATTTTATGTATCTGTTTTATTTCTAATGAGAGAAAGAAGGGTATAAATGTGGCTATGTATGGCTGTATAGGTAGGTGGGGTGAATCTGAGAGAGCCAGGCAAAGAGAAAGTATGATCATAAAATATTGTATGGAAAAAATCTGTAATGTCTGAGAACCATGGTAGCCTTCAAGCTGCAAGATATTTCCCCTAAAGTACAATAGTGACATCTATGAGTTGGGGATAACAAGTAGATGTCTATTTGAACCTATAGTGTCCTCAATTCAAAGCTCATGCCCGATGCTATATACTTAGAGAACTAACCATGAAGTTGGTGGGGGTTAGAGAAGTCATAGAACCTAGCATTCTCATATCTCTTAAAAGCTACTACTTCTAATGAAAAAAATATTTTTCCACTCATCAAAAAACATATCTCAGAACACTCACCTAAAGAAGCTTTATGTTACACTAGATAGAGGCAATTACAGAAGATTAAAGTGAAGAACATGTAGATCTATGTGGTGTTTGATATGATAAAACAAAGTGTCTACATTTCATATTCAGAGAACATTAGGGAATAGGGGACAAAAGGATACAAGGAGCCTAATGCCTGAGACAACGGATGCAAGATAGTGTACTCTTCATGGCATGGGGATCCTTATATACAAACATTCAATAGTACTTCTTTCTGCACGAGAACTGCAAAGAGCACAGAAGATGACAGAAACACGGTGTACTAGGTCACAACTCTAAGTGAAGAACTGAATGCATTCAATGGATACCAGTGCTTTCATTTGTTTGTTTGCTTTTAGAAATATAAACCAATCGTAAGTGATAATCTCTGAACACATGCAAATTAAGGAACCTAACTGAGAAAAGTAGTACAAATAAAGTCAATACTAATTGATTTTTGTATTAAATATGAATTTGAGAGCGGGGGACATGAGAGCATGTGGACAGGAGAGTCGCCTTGAAGAAAATGTCACAAATACAGTATAGTCAGCTATAAAATACACAAATTTTAAAATAAACCAATACTGCAAAAATATCTCACAGCTACTAAAGGGAAATATTATTGTTATAGGACCCAGACAGTAGTATTGTTTAGTTATATGGCAAAATGTATGAAAAAAAAGTCATATTGCTACCTTGTACCTCAATACATGGTAGAAACAACTTTTGACAGGTAAAATGTATTATGAATTATTGTTTCAGACATGTTAGTTCATCATGTAGGATAAAGCCTATTAGAGTGATTCATTGGTGTCTAGGGGTCTATGGTGGATACTGTTCATATCACAGTAGATTATGAAGCAGAGAGAGAGATGATGATGACCATAATTTCCTCTCTCATTTTCTATTTTGTTCTTTCTGGGTATCCAACCCATGAAGTGCTGACAACTTTATTCCTAGTGGGTGACCTTCACTTTATTAATATTCTCTGAAATACTCTCATGAATATAACCAGAACTGACCTTCAATATCCTACCTGATTCTAAATCTGATCATGTTAACCATGAAGATAAATCCACACAGATTATTTGTTGTCAAATTGACATTGAAAATTCATGTTTCAACGATGATCTCATACTCTTTAACCTTCAAATCCTCATACCCATCTTATACAACAATATACATTTAATCTATCTCCAGGACTCACCGAAGTCTCATAGTTTGACCAATACTCAAAATTCTGAAGTTTTAAGCCTCTTTAGAGACTTAATGGGAGGTCTTAATTGTATAGTCTGTAAAAAGAAAAAATCAAAAGTTATATAATTCATGTGTATAAATTAAATAAATGGATGAAAGGAGGAATAGCCAGGAAAAGATGGAACAAAATAATGTAAAATCTAGAAGGACAAACATTAAATCCTATATTAAATTATCTAAAACTAAAGCCATCATCCTTATAAGGGCATTATCTGATTCTTCTATACGTGGACTACTACAATGATATGATCTTTCATATGTAGCTCATATGGTTATTTATTCAGATGGATACAATCAGGACCTATATACATTCTCAATAGATACACAAAGTTCATCATACTGGGATATCCATCCCTTGAGGCCTCATAATCACAAATTCACAAACCATCTCAGCAGTCATACATAACACCTGACCTTGCAGCACTGACAGAGGCCATACAGTAAAGGCTATATCCAATTGTCTGGAGATGGTCTACCAGTTTGCATGGCTGCAATAGGTGTGCGCTGAGAAGCAAGGGCCCCAAAGACTTTGTCCCAGGATTGCTTCTCGCTATGGATCTGCCTTTCCTGCCAGAATTACAGAGATTAATGATTTTCTGGTTATTTAACCCACTCTGTTGTACAGGTTTCCTACAGTATCAATATAAACATGTGCTTTCATGTAGTAATACTGTTTAGAATAATTGATAACTTCATAATTTTTGATAATTCTATACATCTTCTAAATAAGCATAAGTAATATCAAGCCTCCTACAGAATAAAAGATGCAAATGAAACTTCATGTGTCATGACCTAATTGCATTAGGAAAAGAAAACAAGCTTGAAACAAATTATGACCAATGAAATCACTCCTTCTAGTTTAGGAATGAGGTAATTTTCTGGTAACTAAAGGTCATAAAATGGAAATGGACAATTTATTATAGGTACAAAAACAGATAATAAATGGTGGACTATTTTATCTATATGAGATTCCACAAGGCAGATGATTGGTCTCTTGACAAATGCTTCTTAACTTGTAACATAAAAATTATTGCTTTAAAATTATAATGAATATGTGGACCAAAAAGAAGATAAGAAATGTTTAGTCAGGTCCTAGTCTTAACGGATAGAAGTGCATGTAAATAATTCTCTTGGAACTCCATAAACCTTATAAAGCTATGAAATAAACAATTACTTTGAACTTAGTATGAACTTATGAAATATGAAAATGCTCCAAAAGCCATACAACACATTATCTTGCTGTATGGGTTCTACCTGATAATTGTTTGAGGTAATTTTTCTGATATTGTATAAAAACTAAGAAACAGCAACAGAGTAGGAAAAGATCGTTAACAACCCCACATCAGATAGAGGCCTAATATCCAAGGTACATAAAGAAATCAAGAAGCGAGACACCAGAGAATCAAACAACCCTATTGAAAGAAGGTGTACAGAGCTAAACAAAAAGTTATCAATTGAGGAATATCAAATGGCTGAGAATCATCTAAGGAAGTGCTCAACATCATTAGACATCAGGGAAATGCAAATCAAAACAACCCTGAGATTTCACCTCACACCAGTCAGAATGGCCAAGATCAAAAATTCAGATGACAGCAGATGCTGGCACGTAATCGATTGAAGAGGAACACTTATCCACTGTTGGTGGGGTTGTAAACTGATAGAACCACTCTAGAAATCAGTCTGGCAGTTCCTCAGAAAAATGGACATAGTACTACCTGAAGACCCAGTTATTCCTCTTCTGGGCATATACCCCAGAGAAGCTCCAACATACAACAAAGACACATGCATCACAATGTTCATAGAAGCTCTATTTATAATAGCCAGAAACTGGAAAGAACCCAGCTGTCCTTCAGTAGATGAATGGATATAAAAATTTTGGTACATTTACACAATGGAGTACTACTCAGCTATCAGAAACAATGACTTTAGGAAATTCTTAAGAAAATGGATGCATCTAGAAAATACCATCCTGAGTGAGGTAACACAGTCACAAAGAACAGACATATTATGCAGTCACTGATAATTGGATACTAATCCCAGAGAGCTCTGAATACACCAGAAACAACTCAAAAGCTATATGAAGTTCAAAAAAAAAAAAAAAAAAAAAAAAAAAAAAGAAGGAAAGAAAGAAAAAGAAAATGAAAAACCATTATGCTTAATGTTTACTCACCAAGAAAACTTTGACTAATTCCAGGTTACATCTTGTTTTATGTGTACTTTATGCTTATTGTAAGTATTAAGATCTTAATTACACTATCAAACCTTTCAAAAATAAACCAAGCACTGACAAAAATGTATTCATATACTTTTATGCAAAAATGCTTAAATTTTTTACATTTATATAAAGATATTTTCCCACTCTGTCAGAGGCCATTTTGTTTTCTTGAAAGTGTTCTTAGCCTTACAGAAACTTTGCAATCTCATTAAGTCCCATTCCTCAATCTTTGACCTTAGAGCACAAGCCATAGGTTTTCTGTTCAGAAAAATTTCTCCCATGCCTATGTGTTATAAGGTTTTCCCTACTTTCTAATCTAACAGTTTCAGGGTTCCTGGTTTAATGTGGAGATTTTTGATCCCCTTACACTTGAGCTTTGTAAAAGGAGACAAGAACTGGTCTATTTTTATTATTCTGCATGCTGAGTTCCAGTTGGACCAACACCAATTGTTGAATAGGCTGTCCTTTTTCTATTGAATGTTAAAAGCACCTTTGTCAAAAATAAGGTGACCATATATGTGAAGGCTCATTTCTGGATCTTCTATTCTATTCCATTGTTCCACATGCCTATTTCAGTACCAGTACCATGCAGTTTTCAGCAAAATTGCCTTGTAATATAGCTTGAGTTCATGGATAGTGATTGCTGCAGATGTTTTCTTTTTGTTGTGGATGGTTTTTGCTATTTTAGGTCTTTTGTTTTTCCAGATGAAATTACATATTTCTCTTTTGAACTCAATGAAGAACTGGGTTGGAATTTTAGTGGTTATTACATTGAATCTATAGATTGCTTTTGGTAAGATGGCCATTTTTAAACTGTTTATCCTTCCAATCCATTAGCATGGGAGATCATTTCATTTTCTGAGATCTTTCGCGATTTCCTTCTTTAGATGTTTGAAGTTTTGTCATACAGGTCCTTCACTTGCTTAGTTAGAGTCCCACCAAGTTATTTTGTGACTATTGTGAAGGGTATCTTTTTCCTAATTTCTTTCTCCACATGTTTGTCTTTTGGGTAGAGGAGGGCTACTAATTTGTGTGAGTTAAATTTATATCCAGTGACTTTGCTGAAGTAGTTTATCAGCTGTAGGAGTTCTCTGGTGCAATTTGTGGGGTTGCTTAAGTACACTATCATATCATCTGTAAATAGTGATGTTTTTACTTCTTTCTTTCAAATTTGTATCACTTTGATTTTCTTTTACTGTCTAACTGTTCTGGCCAGGATATCCAGTACTCTGTTGAATAGGTAGGGTTGATAGTGAGCAGCCTTGTAGAGTCCCTGATTTTAGTGGGATTGCTTCAAGTTTCACACCTTTAAGTTTGATGCTTGCTGTTGGTTTGCTTTATATTGCTTTCATTATGTATCGGTTTGGGCCTTGGCTTCCTGTTCTTTCCAAGACTTTTAACATTTGAATTTTGTCAACTGCTTTCTCAGCATCTAGTGAGATGACCAAGTGGTTTTCTTTCTTTGAGTTTGTTTATATGGTTGGTTACACTGATGAATTTCCATATATTAAACCCTGGCGTATGTTCTTTAGCTTTCCTCTTGCCATCAGTTTATACATGGTCTTGTTTTCAGAGACTGGTTCTTACCTCTCCCTTGTACCTGGCCTGTGTCCCTGGATTTCAGTGTGTTCCTGGTGGCAGAAGGCCTGAGGAACTATTCTGTATGCACCGGCCTCAGACTCATAATAGACAGCCCAAAGCAGGGCTTCTGCTTTCCTGAACCAAGCAGTGGGAGGGAAGCGGGTGCACTTTCTGCTTGCTCAGCACTGGTCTCTTTTTCCCCACTGGCTACTTGGCTACTCGGAGCACTGTCTCACTTGGCCTGTGTCCCTAGATCTCCACTGTTCCTGGTGACAGATGGCCTCAGTGCCTGTTCTGCAAACATGGGTCTCTGGCTGGAAACACAACTCTGAAGCATGCTTCCTGCTCCTCTGAATCCTTCGGGGGGGGGCAGGGGGCACACTTTCTGAGTGCTTGGCAGAGATCTCTCTGCTCCCAGGCTACTTGGAATGCCTTCTCACCAGGCCTGTGTTTCTGGATCTCCACTATTCTTAGTGGCAGATGGCCTGAGTGCCTGTTCTGCACCCAATGCCTGCCGGCTGGAAACAAACAGCCCAATGCAGGGTTCCTGGTTCCCTGAATGAAGCAAGGCCAAGCACAATATCAGCGTGCTGGGCAGAGATCCCTTTGCTCCCTGGCTACTCAGAACTCCTGCTCACCAGGTCTGTGTCTATTATTTACCTTTAAAACAAATATTGGAAGAAATCTTAAAGGATTTCATATTTAAACTTTTATATAAATATTCCTCATATCTATCTTAAATAGACAAGATGCACATTGACTCATCAACAATTCTCTTTTATTTGATATTTTATATATTTACATTTGAAATTTTATCCCCTTTCCCTTTCCACCCTCTCCCCTTCTCCCTCCTCCTGATTATATTCGGATAATCCCCTCCCATCCACTTACTTCTTCCTTACCACCGTGGCATTCCTCTACACTGGGGAAACTAACATTCACAGGACCAAGAGCTTCTCTTCCTATTAATGGCAGACAATGCTATTCTCTGCTACATATGCAGCTGGAGCCATGGCCCCCTCCAATTGTTCACTTTGGTTGGTGGTTCAGTTCCTGAGAGCTCTTGGGATCGTGGCTGAGTGATGCTGTTGTTCTTCCTGTGGGACTGAATCATTATGTTTAATCTTTACACACCAAGAAAGCCTCAACTCTTTCCATGTTACACTTTGTTTTACATGCTCTTTATGGTCATTGTAACTAGTAAGTTTCAACGAATAGTATCAAACCTCAAAAAAATCAAGTACTGACAAAAGTTATATTTATATAGTTTCCTGCAACAATTTTTCTAAAATCTGTACATTTATCTCTGTTTTTAAAATAAAGTTGTTTAATAAAAAAAAGAAAGAAAGAAAACCCCCTTAGCTCCTTCAATACTTTCTCTAATTCCTCATTTGTGTCAACTTGCTCAGACTAATTGCTAGATGCAAGCATCCTCATCTGTATCAGTAAGGCTTTGGCAGAACCTCTCAAGGGACATCCATATTAGGCTTTTGTCAGCAATATTGAGATTAGCAATAATGACTGGGATCGGTTGCTGTGTATGGGATGAATCCCTAGGTGGGACAGTCTCTGGACGGTATTAGCCCCACTTCTTATCCCTGTATTTCATTTACATAGGAGCAATTCGGAGTTAAAATGTTGAGAAGCGTGGGTGGCCCCATTCCCCAACTGCAGGCCTTGTTTAACATCTGGATATTGTCTCTATATATGTCCCCTTTGTTGGGCTTTTCAACTAATCTTATTCCTGTTGAGTCCTGGGAGACTCTTGCTTTCCTGGCATCTGGAACTTGCTTGTGGTTACCCCCATTTTCCCATCCTCCATTGCTACATACCTCTGTTCAATGTCTTGACATTTTATATATCATCCCTGTTTCCTCCCATATCTGATTCTGTCCCCTCTTTCCCCTCCTTCTCCTTTCTTCTTTCCAAGCCCCATCCACTCTCTACATCCCACGAGTATTTTGGTCACCCTTCTAAGAAGAACTGAAGCATCCACATTTTGGTCTTCCTTATTTTTGAGTTTCATATGATATGTGAATTGTGTCTTGGGTATTCTGAAACTTTTGCCTAATATTCACTTATTAGTGAGTGGATATCATCTGTGTTCTTTTGTGACTGGGTTACCTCACTCTGGATGATATTTTCTAGCTCTGCCCATTTGCCTAAGAATTTCATGAAGTCATTGTTTTTAGTAGCTGATTAGTACTCTAATGTGCAAATTCACCACATTTTTTTTTGTATCCATTCTTCTGTGGAGCGATATCTGGGTTCTTTCCAGCTTCTAACTGTTATAAATAAGGCTGCTATGAACACAGTGAAGCATGTGTCCTTGTTAGATACTAGAGCATCTTTTGGGTATATGCCCAGGAGAGGTATAGCTGGGTCCTCAGTTAGCACTATAGCCAATTTTCTGAGGAACTACCAGGATGATATCCAGAGCAATTGTACCAGTTTGCAATCCTACCAACAGTGGAGGAATGTTCTTCTTTGTCTTCATTGTTGCCAGTATCTGCTGTGACCTAAGTTTTTGATTTTAGCCATTCTGACTTGTGTGAGGTGGAATCTCAGGGTAGTTTCTATTTGCATTTCTCTGATGACTAAGGATGTTGAACAATTATTGAGGTGTTTTTCAGACACTCAATTCAATATCCCTCAATTGAGAATTCTTTTTTCACCTCAATGCCTAATTTTTAATAGGGTTATTTGGTTCCCTAGAGTATACTTTCTTGAGTCCTTTGTATATATTACATATTAGCCCTCTATCAGATGTAGGATTGGTAATAAACATATCAGAAAGTTCAAGGCAAAATTGGGTATAAGAATTTAATTATCACCAGTCAAACCTCAGTGAGAGTCATATTAGCCAGTACTGCCATTGTTCTTGTTCCCTGACCACAGAGGGTCCTAGTTTAACTAACAAGAGTGTGCCTTTGTGAACTTTATATTGTTTTCTAAGATTTTTTTTTTTACATTAGAGCTAGTAATAAAAATATCTCAGCCTAGCTTAAATAACAACTTTAATTTTCCAAATGTTTTCTAAGGGTCATGGTCATTTTTGACAATCTGCATCTCTAAATTTTTTCTCTAGGATGGTAATAGAATCATAATCGGTTTCAGCAGTAATGCCTGAGAGAGCTCAATCATTAATATTGTGAATGCCATAGACACTGCTCAGTGAGAGGCTAGAAGCCTCCTTAGAGCTCTCATATAATTCTTAGATTGAGAGTGATGTGAGAGCAGCAAGCCAAGCAAAAATTTACAGCAGAATAAATTCCTCAGGACAAAATAGTCCTCAGTGCAGTGCCACACCAAGGCCCACTGATGTCCTGTGCTAACCAGTGGACTGTTCTCCATGAGGACTAAACCCAAGTGTTCTTCCTACATGGCTCTTGGCTGACTAAGGTTTGTTCTCAGTTCCATTTTTTTTATTTCTTATTTATTCATTCATTCATTTATTTATTTATTTATTTATTTATTTGCTCAGAGTTTCAGGGATGAACCTTGGAAAGTACTTGTCTACCATCAGAATATCATGAAACCACTCTCTTTATAAGGCAAAACATGTTACATCAGTTAACAATTTTTTTCTCAGAACTTGAAGTAGTAGATTCTCCACAATTCAAGAAATCTTCAAGGCATCATGCCTGTGGCTTCAGTGTGAATTGTTTCTATTTAATCTGTAAAGCTCTTTAAAATTCATATCCCTTTGATTTTGAAATTCTGAGTAAATTCATGTTCTTTTTCTTTAAATACTGAATACCTTTTCACATTTCTTTTTTTTTTTTTTCACTCAGTTCTATTTATTAAACCACTTTTCAGGATAAGCTTGAAGATCACTTGGCTAAGATTCAGCTGTAGACAAACATTGACTGTGATTTCTTAGATATATTCATTCTTTTTTTTAAACGTAATTAGAATATATTATATGTAGAAAACTATATTTAAAGAAAATAAAAACACAATTAAATTTATAAAAGAAAATTAAAAAAAACACTGACTATTTCAGTTACAAATTTATCAAAGCTCAATTTTGGTACCTTTGTTTCTTTGTTACTCAGTGAAAATCTATTATTTCTATGATTTTTACATCTTTTTTTTTCTTCTTTTGTGAATATATGTATATTTTTTGTTTTCTTTATTTCTTGAACTTCATACAGTCTGTGAGTTGTTTCTGGGGGAGTGCAAGCCTCTGGGGTTAGCATCCCACTATCAGTGACTGCATATTATGTCTATTCTTTTGTGACTGGGTTATCTCACTCAGGATGATATTCTCTAGATGCAGCCATTTTATTAAGAATTTGGTTAAGTCATTGTTTCTGGTGGCTGAGTAGTATTCCATTGTGTATATGTACCACAATTTTTGTATCCATTCATCTTCTGAAGGACATCTGGGTTCATTCCAGCTTCTGGCTATTATAAATAGAGCCGCTATGAATATTGTGGTGCATATATCTTTGTTGTGTATTAAAGTGTCTCTGGGGTATATGCCCAGAAGTGGAATAGCTGGGTCTTCAGGTAGTACTATATCCAATTTTCTGAGGTATCGCCAAACAGATTTCCAGAGTGGTTGTATTAGCTTGCAACCCCACCAACAGTGGAGAAGTGTTCCTCTTTCTCCGCAGCCTCGCCAGCATCTGCTGTCATCTGAGTTTTGGATCTTGGCCAATCTGACTGTTGTGAGGTGGAATCTTAGGGTTGTTTTGATTTGCATTTCCCTGATGGCTAAGGATGTCGAGCACTTCCTCAGATGTTTCTCAGCCATTTGGTGTTCCTCAACTAAAAAACGTTTTGTTTAGCTCTGTACCCCATTTTTTAATAGGGTTATTTGATTCTCTGGTGTCTAGCTTTTTGAGTTCCTTGTACGCCTTGGATATTAGGCCTCTATCTGATGTGGTGTTGGTAAAGATCTTTTCCCATTCTGTTGGTTGACGTTTTGTTTTCTTGACGATGTCTTTAGCCTTACAGAAACATTGCAATCTCATTAAGTCCCATTTGTTAATCTTTGACCTTAGAGCTTGAGCCATTGGTGTTTTGTTCAGGAAATTTTCTCCTGTACCTATGTGTTCTAAGGTTTTCCCTACTTTCTCATCTAATAGTTTCAGTGTATCTGGTTTAATGTGGTTTAACATTTCTACATTCACATTTTCTCATAAACCTAGGCCCATGAGGGCTTTAAAAACCTGAACCACCAACCAAAGTATATGCAGTTGCTACTCACTCAAGACATTTGTAACAGATGTTCAGCTTGGTCTTCATGTGAGTCTTCACTTTGGATCACCTTACCTAAGCTGGAATACCTATTTGGACCTCTTTGACAAAAGACAGACTTTATAACCCAGGACTGGGTGCAACTCAAGGTGGGCTTCCTGGTCTCTGAGATGAGAAGGGGATAATCTGGTAAGGTATTTTTAATGGTGGACCTGAAAGATGAGAAAGGAGAGGCTGTGATTGCAATGTAAAACAAGAATGAAAAAGCAATCAAAGAAACAAAGAAAGAAAAAAATGAGCATATATAATCATTGAATTGTCACAAATGATTTGATATTAAGGATACAAATTTGAAATTCTTAGCTCACCAATATTGTGAAGGAGAGAACAACACCCTATGATGTCTACTGATCTCCACACATGTAGCATAGAATATGCAGATCCATATACATTCATATACACGTAAAATCCAGAATCTAATACAAACAAGAAAAAAATACTGTCTGACTGGGGTTTTCACTGCTGTGAAGGGACACCATGACCTCAGCAATTCTTGTAAAAGACATTTATTGGGGCTGTCATGCAGTTTCAGAAGTTCATCTAATTATCATTATACTGGGAAACATGGCAGTGTCTGGGCTAACATGGTACAGGAGGAGTTCTATATCTTAATCAAAACAGTCACAAAGAGACACTCTTCTGAAAGCAGCAGGAGGAGGGTCTCTTTTGTCTTGAGTGAGGCTTGAGCCTGCCCTCACAGTGATGAACTTCCTCCAGCAAGGCCACACCTATTCCAACAAGTGTGCACTTCCTAATAGTAACACTTCCCAAGGGTAAAGCATATTCAAACCAACACACGTAAGCCTTTTTATAAAAGCATCTAACCGCACACTTATGGTCAAATACTAAATCATCTCTCAATTAAAAAATAAGGGAAATATTTTCCATGTCTCCTATTCAGTTGGAAGAAGACCTGGACAGAAAAAATTACACCATTGACAATAAACTCTGTAAATGAAGCTCTCATTATTTCTATATGGGAGATCCAAAATAATCTAGAAAACATAAATTTAACAATATTACTGAGTGCCAGGCAAATGTCTAAATTACTACATCATCACATCAGCGTGACTAGAAAACTTTTCCGTAAAGCAGTGGATTTAACTTGTGGGTCGTGACCCCTTGGGTTTTAAGGACATTTTCATAGAGTTCACCTAAGACCATCAGAGTCACCGATATTTACATTAAGATTCATAACAACAAAAAAATACAGTTATGTAACAGTGACGGAAATCATTATCATTGGGAGCCATCACAACAAATCTGTATTAAAGAGTCACAACATTAGAAAAGTTGGGAACCACTGCTGTGAAGGAAACCATGTTTGTCAGTGTAGGAAGAGTACAGTTGTTCAGCTGTGCTATAGTTGTCCTCCTTGAATCTGTGTTCTATATATGCCTCTTAGTATCATTTAGACAGAAGCTGTAGTGGTGCAAAACCAAGTCAGAGTTAGTACAGTGTTAAACTCACCTGGCTGTACCAATATTTCTTATCTGTTATCCAAAAGGGTGTGATTTTCTTACAGTATTGCTGGACTGCAAAGGTCTTGGGAGTTCCAGTAACATTTTCTCTTGATAAAGAAATGAATTCATACAAAGCGAGTTCTTTCTAATGTTTATATTTATGATGTGCCATTTCACTTAGTAGGAAGCCATCAACAGAAACAGAGTTAAGTCTCCTGAAAAAGTAAATGTTCCATTCAATTAATGGGATGTCATTAAAACTAATAGAAACACTTATGTTTCTAGAGAATGTAAAACAATTTAGTCACAGGTAGAAGCATTCACCACAATATTATCACACTTAGGTGGTGAATTTTAGTCACAAGTACAAGAGTTTGCCTCTATGTGATGGTAACTCAACATAGTATTTTATATAAAAAGATTGCTTTTACCAAACAAAATATAAACTATTTCCAAATTAATGTCTGGATAGTAATTCTTTAATCCAAACATTATCCTCTTGTATATGAAAGATAAATTTAATCTCAACACTAGGTTATTTATTTAAAATTTTCTAAGGACCCTCTTTACTAAAGATAGAATGCATTTAAAGAGTTAGATCTACTGCCACTGCTGTCCAGTTTTATTTTTTTTTGTTTTAATAATTATTTTTTTTTCTTATTTTAACAGGTGGCCATTCATAAAATCATGAAACCTGAAGCTTAACATCAGCATTCATCAGTCTTGATCCTTCATTAGAAGTAGATTGTGATTGACTGCTTCATCGTTGAGCTGGTCTACATCCCTCTGCCTTGATGTACTGAGTCCTAGAATAGTGAGTCAAAATAAACTCCCCTTTCTACAGTTTCCCTTGCTGGGTATTTTATCACAGTAAGTAGTAAAGTATCAAATGAAGACAACATTTCAATCTCACAGTGAGTCTGGAGTCTTTCCTGTTTCTAAATATTTTTCTGGTCAATCAGACTAAATTTTGAGAGGACAGAGTTTTGTCATACTTTTAAGAAGAAAGAAACTAGAGTATGACAAAAAAAAATTCGTATTTTCAAGACTACTCTAATAGGGGCTATTCTAAATTTCTGTTTATTTTTCTTTTCTTTTCATCGCAGAAGTTAATTTATTCTTTTTTTTCCTCTTACAACTTTATTTTAAAAAAAGAGAGATACATGTACAGATTTTTAAAGGCATTTTGGCATAATATTATATGGATATATTTTTTTTCAAAACAACTTTATTTTACAAAACAAAGATAAATGTACAGATTTTAAACATTTTTTGCTTAAAATTATACATTTTTGTCAGTACTTTTTTTCAGATTTTAACATAATTTTTACATAAAACTATATGAATATATTTTTTAGTCAGTACTTGATTTTTTTAAAGGTTTGATAGTATGCCTTGAAAACTTAATAGTTACAATGAGCATAAAGTACATGTAAAACAAAATGTAACATGGAAATAGTTAAAGTTTCCTTGTTTTGTAAATATTTTTTTGTTTTGTTTGGTTTTCTTTATTTCTTGGACACATTCTGTGTTCTTCACCTGAAATAGGCATGTGGATCAATGGAATAGAATAGAAGATCCAGAAATGAGCCCTCATGTATATGGTCACCTGATTTTTGACAAAGGAGCAGTAAACATTCAAAGAAAAAAGAACAGCCTATTCAACAAATGGTGTTGGTCCAACTGGCAATCAGCATGCAAAAGAATGAAAATAGACCCTTTCTTATATCCTTGTACAAAGCTCAAGTGTAAGTGGATCAAAGATCTCCACATTAAACCAGATACACTGAAACTATTAGATGAGAAAGTAGGGAAAACCTTAGAACACATAGGCACAGGAGAAAATTTCCTGAACAAAACACCAATGGCTCAAGCTCTAAGGTCAAAGATTAACAAATGGGACTTAATGAGATTGCAAAGTTTCTGTAAGGCTAAGGACATCGTCATGAAAACAAAACGGCAACCAACAGAATGGAAAAAGATCTTTACCAACACCACATCAGATAGAGGCCTAATATCCAAGGTATACAAGGAACTCAAAAAGCTAGACACCAGAGAATCAAATAACCCTATTAAAAAACGGCGTACAGAGCTAAACAAAACGTTTTCAGTTGAGGAACACCGAATGGCCGAGAAACATATGAGGAAGTGCTCGACATCCTTAGCCATCAGGGAAATGCAAATCAAAACAACCCTGAGATTCCACCTCACACCAGTCAGATTGGCCAAGATCCAAAAATCAGATGACAGCAGATGCTGGCGAGGCTGCGGAGAAGTAGCAACACTTCTCCACTGTTGGTGGGGTTGCAAACTAATACAACCACTCTGGAAATCAGTCTGGCGATACCTCAGAAAATTGGATATAGTACTACCTGAAGACCCAGCTATTCCACTTCTGGGCCTATACCCCAGAGACACTTTAATACACAACAAAGATATATGCACCACAATGTTCATAGCGGCTCTATTTATAATAGCCAGAAGCTGGAAAGAACCTAGATGTCTTTCAGAAGATGAATGGATACAAAAATCAAGGTACATTTACACAATGGAATACTACTCAGCCACCAGAAACAATGACTTAACCAAATTCTTAAGAAAATGGCTGCATCTAGAGAATATCATCCTGAGTGAGATAACCCAGTCACAAAAGAACAGACATAATATGCAATCACTGATATTGGGATGCTAACCCCAGAGCCTTGCACTCCCCCAGAAACAATTTACAGACTGTATGAAGTCCAGGAAATAAAGAAAACAAATATATATATTTACAAAACAAGAAGACTTTGACAATTTCCATATTGCATTTTTTTGCATGTACTTTATGCTCATTGTAACTATTAGGTTTTCAATGCATACTGTCAAGCCCTTGAAAAAGTCAAGTACTGACTAAAAAATATATTCACATAGTTTTATGTAAAAATTATTTTAATATCTGAAAAAACAGTACTGACAAAAATGTATAATTTTAAGCAAAATATGTTTATAATATGTACATTTATCTTTGTTTTATAAAATAAAGTCATTTAAAAAAATTACCAAAGGCGGGGGAAAAAACTGATAATTGGGACCTCATGAAATTGTAAAGTTTTTGTAAGGCTGTGAAGAAGACAAAAACAGCAGCCACCATATTGGGAAAGGATCTTTAATGATCCTACATCTGATAGAGGGCTAATATCCAATATATACAAGGAACTCAAACAAATTAGACCCCAGAAAATCAAACAGTACATTAAAAATGGCGTAACAGACCTAATAAAAGAATTCTCAACAGAGGAATACTGAATGGCTGAGATGCACCTAAAGAAATGCTCAACATCACTAGTCATCAGGGAAATGCAAATCAAAATGACCCTGAGATTTCACCTCATGTCAGTCCTCCACTGTTGGTGGGGTTGTAGGCCGGTACAAACACTTTGGAAATCAGTTTTGTGGTCGAACATAGTACTACCTGAAGACCCAGCTATTCCACTCCTGGACATATACCCCAAAGATACTCCAACATATAACAAGGACACATGTTCCACCATGTTTATAGCAACCTTATTTATAATAGCCAGCAGCTGGGAGGATTTCTTTCACACTTTCATGGTGGAGATATCTCTTAGCTCCGTTGTCTTTATACCTCTGTAAGATTCTTTGCACAAGATTATTTTGTATGTGTAGAGTATTTATGTTGTGTGTGTCTCTGAGTATGTGTATGTGTGTGTGTGTGTGTGTGTGTGTGTGTGTGTGTGTGTGTGTGTGTGTGTGTATGTGTGTGCATGCACATATCTATTTACAAGTAGTTTCTACCTATTTTCTACTCTGTTTGAGTTTTGAATTTTAAGTCTGTTACTAGACCCTGGCTTCTTTGTTTTCTGCAGAACTAAAATGTTTTTATTTTTATTTTTTGATATTTTTCTGATATACATAAGTTCAAAGACATATCAATATTACACATGATAGAAATCATTAGGAATCCAATTAAAATTATTAATTTCCCATTTAGCTGCATGTACTAACTGCCAGATGTTTACACAGCTGAAACTGATTGTGTTTAGGAAAAGCTTAAACCTAAATTCTAAAACATGAGAAAAAAACTGAACTAAAATGTACTTATCAAGGAATCAAATAATGCAATTAAAAATAGAAAAAAATCTTTTTTTCCTTTTTTCTTTTTTGTTATCATTTTTATTAGATAGTCTGTGTTTACATTTAAGGTGTTCTCCCTTTACCCCGCCATGCTCCCATCACCCCTCCCTTTCCAGTTTCACACAGGTGCACTCCCATATGATCCCCTTCTCCACCCTATTGCCTTGTCATTCCCCTACATTGAGAAAACATGCCCTCTCTGTAACAAGAGTCTCTTCTCACATTGATGCGAGACACTGCTATCTTCAGCTACATATGCAACCGAATCAATAGATTTCTCAAAATGCATACAGATGTTGGTGTTTGACACCATGGGAGTTTTGGAGGGTTTGGTTGATTGAAAACATTTTTATCTTCCAATGAGGTTTCAACCCCTGTCAGCTCCTTTGGTCCTTTCTTTAGAAACCTCATTAGGGTCCCCAAGTTCAGTCCAATGCTTAGCTGCAAACATGTTCAGCTGTATCTAAATGACTCTAGCATAGTCCCCTAGGGAGCATCTCTGTCTGGTTCTTGCCAGTAAGTACTTTTTGAGACCAGCTGTAGTTTTTGAATTTGGTGATTATATATATATATGGTAGATCTCCAGGTGAGGTTGTTTATGAGGGGTCTTTTCTTTAATTCCTGTTACACTATTTACCCTTGAATTTTCTCCCATGAGAGTTTTGTTCTCTTTTTTAATGAGAACTGAGACATCCTTATTTTGGCCTTCCTTCTTTTTGTGTTTCATAATGCCTGTAATTTTTTCTTGGGTATTGGGTATTCAGAGCTTTTTGGGGCTAGTGTCTGCTTATCAGAGAGTGCATGCTATGTGTGTTCTTTGTGACTGGATTACCTCTCTCAGGATGATAGTCTCTAGATCCATCCATTTGCATACAAATTTCATGAAGTCATTGTTTCTAAAAGCTGTGTAGTACTCCATTGTATAAATGTACCACATTTTGTGTATCTATTCATCTGTTGATGGACATCTTGGTTCTTTCCAGATTCTGGCTATTATAAATAAGTCTGCTATAAACATGGCAAGTGTCCTTGTAATAGGTTGGAGAATTTTTGGGGTATATGCCCAGAATTGGAATGGCTGGTTTTCAGGTAGTACTATGTTTAATTTTCTGAGGAAATCCAGACTGATTTCCAGAGTGGTTTACCAGATTACAACCTAACCAAGAGTGGAGGAATGTTCCTTATTTTCCACATCTTTGCCAGTATCTGCTGTCATCTGAGTTTTTATCTTAGCCACTCAAACTGGTGTAAGAATCTCTTGGTTGTTCTAATTTGCATTTCCCAGATGATTCAGGATATTGAGCATTGCTTTAGATGTTCAACAGCTGAGAATTCTTTGTTAAACTCTGTACCACCTATTTAATAGAATTATTTAATTCTCTATAGGCATGCTTCCTGAGTTCTTTGTATATGTTGGATACTAGCCCTCTATAAGATGTAGAATTGGTAAAGATGCTTTTCCAATCTGTAGGCTGCCATTTTGTCCTAACAGTATCCTTAGACTTGCAGAAACCTTGCAATTTCATGAGGTCCCATTTGCCCAGCCTTGATTTTAGAGCATAAGCCACTGTTATTCCTGATCTTGCTTTTTCCAACTCTATGATGAATTGAGTTGGAAATTTGATAGGGATTACATTGAATCTGTAGATTACTTTTGGGAAAAGAGCTAGATTTACAATATTGATAATGCCAATCCATGAATATGGAAGATCTTTCCAACTCTGAGATCTCCTTCAATTTTTTTTCTCCAGAGTCTTGATTTCTTGTCATACAAATTTTTCACTTGGTTGGTTAGGGACACACTAAGGTATTTTATAGTCTTTCTGACTATTTTAAAGTGTGTGTATTCTCTAATTTCTTTCTCTGCCTGTTTATCCTTTGATTAGAAGAAGGCTACTGATTTGTTTGAATTAATTTTATAGCCAGTCACTTTGCTGAAGTTGTTTATTAGTTCTATAAGTTGTCTGGTGGAATTTTTGGAGTCACTTAAGTATACTATCATATCATCTGCAAATAGTGATATTTTGACTTCTTCCTTTCCAATGTGGATCCTTTTTATTTCTTTTTGTTGTTTAATTGTTCTGAGCAGGACTTCCAATCCTATAATAAATAGGTAGGCAGACAGTGGGCAGTCTTGGATAGCCCCTGATTTTAGTGGGATTGCTTCAACTTTCTCTCTATTTAGTATGATGTTGGTTACTAGTTTGCTGTTTATTGCTTCTACTATATTAAGTTATGGGCCTTGGATATCTGACCTTTCTAAGACTTTTATCATGAAGGGGTGTTGAACCTTTTTGAATGTTTCTCAGCATGTAGTGAGAAAATCATGCGGTTTTTATTTTTTAGAGTTTTTGTATATGGTGGATTATGTTGATGGTTTCCCATATGTTTAACCATCCAGGCATTCCTGAGATAAAGCCTACTTGGTCATGGTGGATGATTGTTTTGATTTGTTGTTGGATTCGGTTTGCAAGTATTTTACTGAGTATTTTTGCATCGATGTTCCTAAGCGAAATTGGTCTAAAGTTCTCTTTCTTTGTAATGTCATTGTGTGGTTCAGGAAGAAGAGTAATTGAGGCTACTAAGGATGAGTTGGGTAGTATTCCTTCTGTTTCTGTTTTGTGGAATAATTTGGAGTGTTTAGGTATTAGGTCTTCTACAAAAGGCAATAGAATTCTCCACTAAACTCATCTGGTCCCGAGCTTTTTTAGTTAGGATGCTTTTGATGACTGTTTCTATGTCTTAAGGTGTTATGGGACTGTTTAGATGGTTTATGTAATCCTGATTTAACTTTTCTATCTGGTATCTGTCTAGAAATTTATGCATTTTCCAAGTTTTGTTGGATATAGGTTTTTGTAGTAGGATCTGGTGATTTCTTAAATTTCTCCATTTTCTGCTGTTTTGTCTCCCCTTTCATTTCTGATATTGTTAATTAGGATACTCTCTTTTTGCCCTCTAGTTAATCTGGCTAAGGCCTTATTGATCTTCTTGATATTCTCAAAAAATTGTCTTAGTTTTGTTGATTCTTTGTATAGTCTTTTTTTTTTTTTTTTTTTTTTTTTTTGTCTATATGTGGTTGATTTCTGCTCTAAGTACAATTATTTTCTGCCCACTACTATTCTTGGGTGTATATGCTTCTTTTTGTTCTATAGCTTTCAACTGTGGTGTCAAGCTGCTAGTGTGTGCTCTCTTCAGTTTCTTTTTGAAGGCACTCAGAGCTATGAATTTTCCTCTCAGTACTTCTTTCTTTGCATCACATAAGTTTTGGTAAGTAGTGGTCTCGTTTTCGTTAAATTCTAAAAAATTCTTGATTTCTTTTTTTTTTTTTTTTAATTTCTTCCTTGACCAAGCTATCATTGAGCAAAGCATTGTTCAGCTTCCATGTGTATGTTGGCTTTTTGTTGTTTTTGCTGTCAGTAAAGACCAGCCTTAGGTCATGTTGATTTAATATGATGCAGGGGAGTATCTCAATCTTTGTGTATTTGTTCAGGCCTGTTTTGTGACCAACTGTATGGTCAGTTTTGGAGAAGGTACCAGAAGGTACCATGAGGTGCTGAGAAGAAATTATATTCTTTTGTTTTTAAATATGTCCTGTAGGTGTCTGTTAATTCCAGTTGGTTCATAACATCTGCTAGTTTTGCTGTGTCTCTGTCCAGTTACTGTTTCCATGATCTGTCCATTTATGAGAGTGGGTTGTTGAAGACTCCCATTTTTATGGTGGGTGGTGAAATATATGCTTTGATCTTTAGTAGGATTTCTCTTATGAATGTGAGTGTCCTTGTATTTGGAGCATAGATGTTCAAGATAGAGAGTTTATCTTGATAGACTTTTCCTGTGATGAGTAAAATATATCCTTCCTTACATTTTTTGATAACGTTTAGATGAAAATCTATTTTATTTGATATTAGAATAGCTACCCCAGCTTGTTTCCTGAGCCCATTTGCTTGGGAGGTTTTTGCTTTTTTGGTTTTTTGGTTTTCTTCCCAGCCTTTTTCTCTGAGGTAGTGGCTCTCTTTGTCTCTGAGATAAGTTTCCTGTAGTCAGCAAAATGCAAGACCATATTTACATATCCAGACTGATAGTCTATTTCTTTTTATTGGATAATTTAGTTCATTGATGTTAAGAGAAATTAAGGAATAGTAATTTTTGCTTCCTGTTATTTTTGTTGTTAGTTGTAGACTTACGTTCATGTGATTTTCTTCTTTTGGTTTCCTTGTGTGATTATTATTATTATTATTATTATTATTATTATTATTATTATTATTATTATTATTATTATTGCTTTTCCTTGGGTGTAGTTTTCTTTCTTGTGTTGGATTTTTCCATTTATCATCCTTTGTAGGGCTAAATTTGTGGACAGATATTGTTTATTTATTTATTTATTTTTTGTTTTTCTGGGATATCTTGGTTTCTCCACCTATTGTGATTGAGTGTTTTGCTGGATATAGTCACCTGGGCTGGCATTTGTGTTCTCTGAAGGCCTATATGTCTGTCCAGCATGTTCTAGCTTTCACAGTCTATGTTGAGAATTCTGATGTAATTCTGATTGGTCTTGCTTTATATGTTACTTATCCTTTTTTTTTCCATTACCGCTCTTAGGATTCTTTTTTTGTTTCAAATATTCGGTGTTTTGACTATTATGTGTCTGGAGGAATTTCTTTTCTGGTATAATTTATTAGGAGTTCTGTTGGCTTTCTGTATGTTCATGGTCATCTAGTTCTTAAGGGTAGGGAAGTTTTCCTCTATGATTTTGTTGAAGATATTTACTGGGCCTTTTAGTTGATATTCTTTGCCCTCTTCTAGTCCTCTTATCCTTAGGTTTGGTCTTCTCATTGTGTCCTGGATCTTCTGGACATTTTAGGTTAGGAGCTTTTTTTTTTAATGTTTTTTATGTTGTCATTGATCCCTTACATTCTTTCTTCCATCTCTTGTAGTTTGATGGTGATGCTTACAGGTGTTACTCCTGATGTCCTTTTCTTTTTTTTTTTTTTGGTTTTCCATCTCCAGGGTTGTCTCTTTTTGTGCTTCCTTTATTGTTTCTATTTCTGTGTTCAATTTGTTGGAGAAATTAAGCTGGTTCCTACATAGAGCCTTCATGCCTACATTCTATAAGAAGAATAAACTCTGTAGACTAGCAAAAGAGAAATGTAAGAATCTTCATTATCACAAACATTTTATGTACACTGGTGTTCTGCCTATAGGATATGAAGGGTAATGGTATTCCTGTGACAGACCTGGCCATGCTCTTTGTGGGAAGATTTCAGACTTTAGAACTTTGACCTAGAAAATTATTTGAAAATTTTAAGTCATGCTTAATGGGACATACTAATAGTTGCATGGAAATCAGTGATGTTGAGAACAATGTAGACCATGGAGACCTAGCAGAAGAACATCCAGAGGAGAACCAAATGAGTAAGTGGTTGTTCTTGTGATATGTTGGCAAATAATGCAGATGCTTTCTGTCCTTCTCTCTCTCTTTCTTACACACACACACACACACACACACACAAAACCTGCCTGAATCTAAATAGAAGATCTTTGGAATAATGGTCTTCACAGAATATGATATTAAGACAGCCTAGCTCTGATTGTGTCCATAATTTTTGGCTATTCTTCTGCAGTTGTATAGTGAGAAGTAGAGAGCTGAGCAAGGAAATATGAAATGTACAGACTGGGGAGAAAAGGAGAACATAAAGAGTTTAATAGACTAAGTGTAGTATTGAGGAAATATAAAAGAAAAAAGTCTGATACTAAATGAAAAAAGAGAATAGTAACCTCAGATCTCCCCCCAAAAATGTGTAACTTGGGAAAAGAAATTTTAAAGAAAATCCTAAACAGAGAGGAAATCATCATCTCTAGAAAACTGATGATAATGCATCTGAACTAGAAAGGAGACATTTTAGCTCTAGCAAGCAGCAGAGATTATCAGGCTTTGAGCTCTTGGATCTGGTTTTAAAGTCAAAAGTGTAAGAAAGGGGCTGTGGAATCTTCCTCCACTACTAGGAAAAGCTGCTGAGGCTAGGTTTGTATCAGGTGTGTCCCTTCATGGAAGCCTAGAGAGTTCATTGTGTAAAGCCTAGATTTTCATAGAGATCCCAAGATGCTGAAGATTCCAGTCATGGGATATCTGCCAAGAAAAGCTGCAAACAGCGTATGGAACCAACCCAGAGAGAACTTTGCTGAGGTCAGCAAAACTAAAAGAAGTTGGAAATCTAACTTTTGATATCAGACATGCAGATATAGAGTTTGGAGTTTGGCCAACTTTTTTTTTTTTTTTTTTTTTTTTTTTTTTTTTTTTTTTATCTTACTTTGGTCCAGTGTGTTCTCACCATGCTTCCCTGCTGTTGTAATTGTAATTAATATCATTTGCCATTGCACGTAGGAAGTATGGGATCTGCTTTTTTATTTTGATTTAACAGGCCATTACAGGTAAGAAAATGACTTAACCTTTAGAAGAAACAGGATTTTGGACTTTCAAACAGTCATAAGACTGCGATTGACTATGGGTATTATACCGTTGGACAAAATGAATTTTTTATTTTTATGTGGCTACTAGCCTATCAAGGACAGGGAACAGAATACTGTGGTTTAAATAATAATGCTCTTTATTGACTCATAATTCAAATACTTGGCTATCGACAAATGGCACTATTTGAGCAGATTAGGATATTTGGCCTTTACCGACAGATCAGACAAACTTACGTCAGAAATGGAAGTCTTCCCACAGAGAACTGAGTGTCTAGGGGAGACACAGGAGCGCTCTTCCCACTGAGCACAATGGTGAGTCCAATCTCTCTCTCCACTGATATCTGGAGAGGACCTCCTGGATCTCTTAGAATGCTGAGATCATGGTGCAATCTGGTATTGGACTAGTTTTATTCCATCTAGGCCCAGAGCCACAGACAAATCAGACACACTGACAATAGGACTGGTGGCCTACCTTCAGAGAACCGAGCACCCAAAGGAGAAACAGAAGCACTCTCCCCACTGATTGTCTGAGGAGGACAGGAACTGTCGGGGTGCAGGGATCACAATGCAGTCTAGAATCGAAATGGTTCAGCCTCCATCCTGGCTCAGAACCACAGATAGATCAGGCACACTGACAGATCCTGCCCACCGAGAACTGAGTGCCCAGGGAAGATGCAGGAGCACTCTCTCTAAGGAGCCCATGGGTCTCCATCTGCACCCTAAGCTAGTTCCAGCCCATTGTCATCGGGACTCACAAGACTGCCCATAGTGATAGGAACACTTATCAGGACTAGTGTCCTGCCTACAGGTTGCTGGGCACTCTGAAAAGCCATCAGATGGCTCTCACTCCTAGGTGCAGGGGCAAGTCCACATGCCCTCCCCACTGTATCAAGAAAGAGGCGACCCAGAACACTCAGGGTGCAGTGGACAGTGCTGCCTGGAAACAGAGACTTCCAGCATTAGGTAAGACCTAGGCAGCCAGTTGCATCAGAACCCAGTATTGCCTTTGAAACTCACAGCCAACCCAGAAAGATGAACACCCAGGAACACCCTCTGGAGACCCACAGGAGAGACAAGCACCAGTAAGAGACAACAAGATCACCTAGCATCATCAATAAACAAAAGGCAAGAGGTAAACACAAGAATCTAAGAAACGAAAACTAAGACATCCTGACAACATCAGAACCCAGTTTTTCTACCATGACAAATAGTGGATATCCCAACTCACCACAAAAACAAGATTTAGACTTAACATCATCATGCACAATGATGATGCAGATTCCTGAGAAGCACATAAATAACACACTTAAGTAAGTACAGGAAAGCAAGGAGAACACATGAAAACAAGTTGAAGCCCTTAAAGTGGAAAAACAAAAATCACTTTGAGAGCTAAAGGAAAGCACAAACAAACAGGAGAAGGAAATGAAAAAGAAATAGAAATAACGAAAATCACAAAAAAGACAACCCTAAAGTTGGAAAACTTCAGAAAGGCATCAGAAATCACAGATGCAAGCATCACCAACAAAATACAAGAGATGAAAGAAAGAATCTCTGGAACAGAAGTTACCACAGAAATCATTGACATAGCAGTCAGAGAAAATGCAAAATATCAAAAAGATTCTAAAACAAAACATCCAGGATATTCAGGACACAATGAGAAGACCAAACTTAAGGATTATAGGTATAAAAGTAAACAAAGTCTCCCAACTAAAATGTTCAGTATATATCTTCAACAAAATTATAGAAAAAAAAAAATTCCTAACATAATGAACGAGATGACCAAGTACATACAAAGAGCCTAAAACACATAATAATCAAAACATCAAATGTTCAAAACAAAGAAAGAATACTAAAAGCACTGAGGGAAAAAAGACAGGTAACATATAAACAAAGACTGATCAAAATTACACCAGACATCTAAAAAGAGTCTACAAAAGCTAGAAGATTCTGGACTACCATAATAGAGACAATAAGAGAACAAAAGTGATAGCCTAGGTTACTATATGCAGCAAAACTCTCAATTACCATAGGTGGAGCCAGCAAGATATTCCAAAACAAATGTAAATTTACACTATATTTGTCCACAAATCAGTAAAAGAAGGAATAATACATGGAACACTCCATCACAAAGAAGGACTCTTTACCCTAGAAATCAAGACACTAATATTCTTGCAACAAAAACTAAAGAAGAAAAACACACGAGAATGATTGTTTACACCTATGCATGCAGAAGAGGTGCTCAGGCCATCTGACACCAGAAACAGCAGTGATCCAGGGACACAGGTCAGGTACAAGGGAGAGAAGAGAACCCATCACTGACAAGACCATGTATAATCACAGACAACAAGATGGCAAGAAAAAAGCTAAAGAAGGTACCCCAGGGAAATCAAGACAACCTGGCAACACCAGAAATCATTTCTCCCATCACAGCAAACAGCAGAATGCCAAACACTCCCGAAAAATAAAACTAGGACCAGAAATCATACATCAAGATGATGATATAAATACTTAAACAGTAAGGAGAATAAAAGCATAAAGAATAGAAGCTTTTAAAGAGAAAACAAGAAAAACACTCAAAGAACTAAAAGAACTAGAGAAAAAAAGAACCAAAGAGATGAAGGAATTGAAGAAAAAATTGAAAATGGAAAAGAAAATAATAAAGAAAACACTAAAAGAGACAACCCTAGAGGTAGGAAACCTAAAAAAGAAATCAGGGGTCATAGATGCAAGCATGTCCAAGACTACAAGAGATGGAAGAGAGAATCACGGGGGCCAAAGAAAACATTGAAAACATAAATAAAACAGTCAGTGAAGATGCAAAAACCAAAAAGCAACTATCCCAAAATGTCCAGGAGATCCAGGACACAATGAGAAGACCAAACCTAAGAATAATAGGAATAGAAGAGGGAGAAGAATATCAACTAAGAGGCACAGTAAATATCTTCAACAAAATTGTAGAAGAAAACTTCCCTACCCTTAAGAATGAGATGACCACAAGCATAAAACAAGCCTACAGAACTCCAAATAGAGTGAACAAGAAAAAAAAAATTCCTCCCAACACATAACAGTGAAAACGCCAAGTGCCCAAAATAAAGAGAGAATGCTAAAAGCAATAACAGAAAAAGGTCATGTAACATATAAAGGCAGACAAATAAAAATCACACCCTATTTCTCAACAGAGAGTATGAAAGCTAGAAGAGCCTGGACAGACATCATGGAGACCCTAAGAGAACACAAGTAACAGTGCAAGCTGCTATACCCAGCAAAACTATCAATCACCATAGATGAAGAGACCAAGATATTCCAAGACAAAACTAAATTTCACAATATCTGACCACAAACCCAGCATTACAAGGAATTATAGGTGGAAAACCCAATACAAAGATAAAAATACATCCTCATAAAAACAAGAAAATACCTAAGCATGAAAACCAAAAGAAGGACACACAGGAACAATTCCACCTCCAACAACAAAAATAGCAGGTAACACCAAACAGTATTTCTTAATCTCTGTTATAATAAATGGACTCAATTCCCCAATAAAAAGATATAAGCTATCAGAGTGGATACATAAACAAAAGCCAGGATTTGGCTGCATACAGGAAACTCATCTCAGAGACAAAGACAAACACTATCTCAGAGTAAACGGTTGGGAAAAAACTTCCAAACAAACATCCCCAATAGGCAAGCTGGAGTAGCCATTCTAAATCAAATAAAGTAGATTTTCACCAAAAAGTTATCAAAAAAGATAAGGAAAGACACTTTTTACTCATTACAGGGAAAATTTGTCAGGAGAAACTCTCAATCTTAACATATATGCTCCAAATACAAGAGCACCCAAATTCATAAAAGAAACCCTACAAATGCTTAGAAAATATTTTGCACTCCACACACTAATAGTGGGAGACCTCAACACCCAATTCTCATGGAATTAGAAACTGTACAAGGATGCAGTAAAACTTGCTGAGGTTATGAAACAATTGGAATTAATAGATAACTACAAAACATACCATCCAAAAACAAGAATATTCTTTCTTCTCAGCACCTCACAGCACCTTCTCCATAATTACCCATATAATCAGTCACAAAACAAGCCTCAATTGATATAAGAAGATTGAAATACTCCCATGTATCCTATCAGATCACCATGGTCAAAGGCTGGTCTTTAATAACAACAAAGAGCACAAACACATGGAAAATAAACAATGCTCTATTAAACAATAGCAGGGTCAAAGAAGAAATAAAGAAATTTAGGATTTTCTACAATTTAATGACAATGAAAACACAACATAAACAAACCTATGAGATGCAATGAAAGCAGTACTGAGAGGAAAACTCAGTAGATGAATGAATACAAAAATTGTGTTATATTTACATAATGGAATACTACTCAGCTATCAGAAACAATGACTTTATAAAATTCTTAAGAAAATTGATGCATCTAGAGAATATCATGCTGAGTGAATTAACCCAGTAATAAAAGAATATTTTGCAGTCACTGATAATTTGATACTAACCCCAGAAAACTCAGAACACCCCAGAGACAACTCACAGGTTATATGAAATTCAAGAAAAAAACAAAGAGAAAAAAGATAATGAAAAACCATTAAGCTTAATCTTTACATACCAAGAAAACTTTGACAACTTCCAGGTTACATCTTGTTTTACATGTACTTTATGCTCATTGTAACTAGTAAGATCTTAATGCACCCTATCAAACTTAAAAAAACAAGTGCTGACAAAAGTGTATTCATATACTTTTATGCAAAAATGTCTTAATATCTGTGCATTTATCTTTGTTCTTTGAAATAAAGTTGTTCAAAAAATAATAACATCAACAATAAAGGAGTAGTGAGCCTTATAGTATAGATGTTGCTTAGTAATATAAACCTGTGGTACCCAGTGCTAATTTTTGTGAACCCATTGAAGGAACCTAACTTGTTTTCTAAATAATGCCTGCCAATCAAGAAGAGCAAAACAGTTCTATAACAGTTAAAAAGACAAGAATTGATGTGGTCACAGATTATGGAAGCATCCAACAAGTTTCTTTCTAGAATATAGACCTTCTTTTAATAAATTTGATGATCAGGACTCAGAAATCTACCCAGTGCAAACGACACATCTATTTCTACTGCAATAATAGAAAAACTTGGGGTAAAAAATATGAAGAATTTTACCTGAGAATAACTTTAATGTATGTATCTAAGATGAAAGAAAACACACACATTTTCCTCTTTTATGTTTATGGCAAAATGATTTTCCTACAAGATTTTCAAGACATTCTATACATGGAGTCACTTATGTATTCCATAACTTTGCTTTTCATTTGCTTGTCTCTTTTCTACCCTCTGAACCTCAACAAACAAAACAGAAATTATAGAAGGACCCTGAGAGCTGGAGAGATGGCTCAGTGGTTAAGAGCCCTGATTACTCTTCCAGAGGTTCCACGTGCAAGCAACCAAATTGTGGCTCACAACCGTCAGTAATGTGATACAAAGCCATCTTCTGGTTTCTTAAGACAACTACAGTATACTCATATAAATTAAACAAACAAACAAACAAAGGAATAAAAAGAAGGCATCTGAATGTATTAAGATTCATTTTAAGAAAATGTAGGTGATTCATCCCTTTTGCCAAGTTTTGCATGTAATTAATATGTTTTTTAATTCTAACAGTTTTAAAAAATCTTTAAAAAAGATTATATATATGTATATATACATGCATATACATATATATATACATATATATATATATATATATATATATATATATATATAAAAGAAAAACACACAAACATAATTCTACCTTTACCAACAAAAAATAACAGGAAATAACAATCACTATTTCTTAATATCTCTTATCATGAATGTAATCATTCCCAAATAAAAAGACATAAAGTATAAGACTGGATGCATAAACAGGATCCAGCATTTTGTTGCACTCAAGAAACTAATCTGAGCAACAAAGATAGGAACTACCTCAGAGTTAAAGGTTGTGAAAAATCTTTCCAAAGAAATGGTCTTAAGAAACAAGCTGGAGTAGCTATCCTAATATCAAATAAATTGGATTTTTCAACCAAAAGACATAAAGAAAAAGATAAGGAAGGAGACTTTTTACTAATCAAAGGAAAAATCTATTAAGATGAACTCTTAATCCTGAATATCTATGTTCAAAATACAAGGCCGTGATATACATAAAACATACCCTGCTGATGCTCAAACCATATTATGTACCACACACAATACTAGGAGACTTTAACAGTCCACTTTCATCAATGTACAGATCATGGAAGCAAAAACTGAAAAATGACTCAATGAAAGTAACAGAAGTTATGAACAAAATAGATCTAACAGTCATCTATAGAATAATTCATTCTAAAGAAAAGAATATACCTTATTCTAAGCACCTCATGGCACCTTCTCCAAAATTGACAATATAGTCAGTCATAAAAAGGCCTCAACCTATATAAGAACATCAAAATAATCTCATGCATCTTATTTAATCACCAATGACTAAGGCTTATCATATCACCATGGACTATTCAACAACAACAAAAATAAGAAAAAAACCTACAAACACATGGAAGCTTAAAAATGGTCTACACAGGGATAGCTTGGTCAAGGAAGAAATGAAAAAGAAATCAAAGAATATTCAGAATTTAACGAAAATGAAGGCACAACATTCCCCAATTTACGGGATACAATGAAAGCAGTGCTAAGATGAAAACTCATAGATTTGAACACAGCAAAATGAAAGTGGAGAGAATATTCCTTAAAACCTTGACAGCACACCTGAAAGCTCTAGAACAAATAAAAGCAAAAACATCCAAAATGAGTAGACAGCAGGAAATAATCAAACTTAGCTAAAATCAACCAAATAGAAACAAAAAGTACTACACAAAGAACCAACAAAAACAAGACTTGTGCTTTGAAAAAATCAAAAGATTGTTAAACCCTTAGCCAGACTACTAGAGATCACAAAGATAGTATCCAAATTAACAAAGTCAGAAATGAAAGGGGGATGTAACAACAGAAACTGAAGACATTCAAGAAATCATTAGCTCCTACTACAAAAGACTATACTGAAGAAAACAGAAAAATCTAGGGGAAATGAACAATTTTCAAGACAGACACCAGGCACCAAAATTATATCAGGATTATATAGACCATCTAAACAGCCACATATTTTTTTTTTAAAAAAATATAGTAGCAGTCATCAAAAGACTCCCAACAAAAATGCCCAAGACCTGATGGCCTTCCTTCATGCGGAATTGTATCAGACCCTCAGAGAAGACCTAATAACAATACTCTCCAAACTATTTAACAAAAGAGAAACAGAGGGACTGCTACCTAACTAATTCTTCAAAGCCACAATTACACTTATTCCTAAACCACACAAGGACCCTACAATGAAAGAGAACTTTAGACCAATTTCTTGCAAACATATGCAATAAAATTCTTTTAAACCTAATGCAAGAAAACATCAAAATGATCATTTACCATGATCAGGTAGGCTTCATCCCAAGAATGCAAGAATGGTTCAATATATGGAAATTCATTACTGTTATACATTATATAGACAAACTCAAAGGAAAAAACAAAAACAAAAACAAATGGACATCTCTCTAGATACTGAGAAAGAATCTGACAAAATTCAACACCTCTTCATGTTAAAAGTCTTAGAAAGATCAGAAATTCAATGCTCATAATTAAAAATAGTAAAAGCAATATACAGCAAATCAGTAGCCAACATCAAACTAAAAGGTGAGAAGATTGAAGCAATCCCATTGAAAACAAGGAGTAGACAAAGCTGCCCACTCTCTCCTTACCTATTCAATATAGAACTGGAAATACTAGCCAGAGACATCAGACAGCAAACAGAGGTCAAAGGGAAAAATTTGGAAAGGAAGAAGGGTTAATAGAGGAACAGCGATTGAAGAAAAGATCATTCAGAGACTACTTCACAAGGAGATCCAGCCCATATGCAGCCACCAAACCCAAGCACTATTGTTGATGCCTAGAAGTGGAAGATGCAAGAACCAGAAATGGGTGCCTCCTCAGAGGTGATGCCAGAGTCATACAGATACAGTTGAAGATGCTTGCAGCTAATCATCTAACTGAACAGGGGGACACTAATGAAAGAGCCAGAGAAAGGACTTAAGGTACTTAAAGGTTTGTGGCCTCATAATAAGGACAACATTATCACCAATCACCAACCATTGAGAATACATGGAGAGACCCATGTCTCCAGTTGCATAAGTAGCAGAGGATAGCATTTCTGGCATCAATGTGAAAAGCGGCCTTTTGTCCAGGGAAGGCATGTTTTCCCTTTGCAGGGGAATACCAAGGCACTGAGGTGGAAAGTGTGATTGGGAAAGAGAGCACCTTCATGGAAGAAAGTGGAGGGATGGGCAGATGTATGGTGGGAAAGGAGACAGCTTTTGAAATGTAAATGCAGAGAATATCCAATAAAATACTTATATTTGTGTTTTTTCAGTTGACTGAGATATTATATGGAATTCTACATATGTAGAGCCATTATTAACAATTTGTAGAACCTATGAACTATCTTTCTGTATTTCTCCAAAGTTTTAACTCTTATATGTAAGGTATACAGCCCATTTCTCATCTGCAGATAATGAAGAACAAGAGGCCATTTAACCATATAAAGTTATCTCACAGGTGAAATGATGGAAAAGTACATGAAATGCTTGCTAACCTGAAATAACAATTGGGATTGGGAAAAATAGGATTTCTAGGAGAATTGCTGAAAGCCTATGATTTTAGGACTTTGTTTGAAAGGTTTTCCAGATATAATTCCCATATTTTAATTACTATTTATAGAGTGTTTTCAAGTGTAGAATGCTATAATTAATTTTTATTTTCATATTATTGATTAAGGCCAAAAGTATTGTCGTTTAGAATTTTATCAGACAATGATAAATTGCTGCTTCGAGGTAAATGACTCAGGAATCAATTGGTGGCTTTAATATTAAATCATAGGATAACCAGGGTATGGTAAAACAAAAGTGATATAAACATCAATAATTATTAAAGAACATAGTACAATTAAAAAATATCATACTAGCAGAACAACCTGGTGGTTTCATGTATTTGACTGTCTCCTTGTTCAACATTTTAGACCTAGAATGTAGTGATTTATGTGGTCTTTTGGCATTTTAAGTTGAATGCATTAAATTTTAGATGGGAAAAATCTTAATCCACATGTTTCCAAATTGAGTGCTGAAAATAAACAAAAGTCAAATATTGGAATTAAATTTACATTTTTTTCAGGATAAATATGAAGGCTCAGTGATCGGATCCCATTTCATTAGGAAATGATGCCTTGAGTACACTGGCTTCATGATAAACTGCACAGAAACATCAGCCAATATTTGTACAATGATTCAGTGTTTTGAAAACATAAATCCTGGCTTTTTTCTCAAGTATGTTACTCGGAAATAATTTTACCATTAATTGAGAATGATATATTTGATTAACATGCAGTTTTAAGTTTGAAGTTAAGGCATTTTAAGGTACTATAAAAATAAATATCATATTGCTGAATTTCTGTATTAAATTAAAATGAGAATATGTGATTTTCTTAGAGATAGTTACAGTATGTAAATATTAGAAAATAACTGTAGCTATACTGTAAGCAATATTGGTAATTATAGAGTCTTTTTGGTTTAAAATGTAAGTGATAATTTATTAAGTCATAATAGATTGAAGTCTGAAAAGCTCAGTTTTCACTGACCACAAATAATCTTTAAATTATACAAACAAACTGAACAAAAAAAATAATGGACCACTATTTTCAGTAAGTGTATTTTGATAAAAAATAAAGTGTCATAACTAAGTAAATAATTTATTCCTAATAAAGTCATAATTTGACTCAACAAAGACAGTTTTTTTATTACAAACTCTTATAATTAATTTGAAAATCTTGAATTTCACACTAAGAGAAAGGTGGTTGCCTTTCAATCTATCACAAGTTTTCTACAGATTTATGTGACTTCTCTTTGTTTCCACATAGATAAGCTACTACAATATTGATAAGGCTCTCTTATGACTTTAAGGCTACTCTAAAGAAGTCTTATATAAAATTAATGTAAATACTTATTAACTAAAACATGAAATCCAGTGGACATAACAGTTAATGCCTGATACAGTATACATGAAATATTCTTATTCCTTAGATGTCATGAAGAAATGTCATCTATCTTGGAGTCCAGAGTAATTGAAGCTAATTCAGATCCATGTCCTGTAAACACTCTCTGAATATGTTATGAACAGTATTTTTCATGGCATTTATGGTCTCAGGAATAGACAATTTTTGAAACTAGAAAATCTATGAGAAAGTACCTACCTGATTACATCATAAATCTGTGTATATAGAAGCAAATTGAAATTTTTTTTTAAAATTAAGGCTTGCAATCTAATTTAAAAATTATCTTTAATAATGATAAAGAATATTGGTAAGAAATTCACTGAGCTTTATAAACTTAAATAACATAATAATAATTGTGATTGATAACAATGATGATGATGATGATGATGATGATGATGATGATGATGATGATGATGATGATTATGATGATGATGATGAAACTTACCAGGGAAGCTGGCAGTTCAAGCTCAAGAATACACAATACACACTATTATAGACCATGGGATTCAGCATATGGTGAATGGTCTTGGAAACTTTAAAACTTTTCATTTTCAGATTTTTTATCTGTACAAAGTGGATGAAAATGGTAATGTCTAAGACAGAAGCTAATGTCAGATTTTATATTTAATTCCTAGTGAAATTATCTGTAACACAGTAAATAAGAGCTATTATTATAACGATAATGATTATAATTATCATTTTAAGAGAGATGTGATTTTGCTTTTCTTTCAAAGAACAGTAAAAGGTAATCATAGCTGTAAATCAAATATTCTACTAGATGCCTCCTTCTGGCAGCTGTATAAGTACATTAATTAACATGAAACGAATTTCAAATCAATACACTCAGAACATTTTTATTTATTAGATAATCATTACATAAAACTGAAAATGCTTCTCCGAGTTTCTGTAGATGTTGATTTCTATGAGATGCCTGTTGTGAATTAAATAAATATTGAGTATCCAGAATAGATTTTCCAGTGTGGATATGTAGATATTTATTCAGAAATCCCTACTATAAAATTACATTTGTGTTTTCAAATCTCCTACCTCACAAAAAGGGATCGTTAAGATGAAAAAAGAATTGAAATTTTGAATGTGACAACGCATCATAAGCTACTTTTCATGAATTATAGCAAGCAGGTAATCACAAAAGTACAAATTTAATGCCAAAGATACATCTTTATATTAGGGAATATAATATAGAAATTTTTCCTTAATTATAATGCATCTAGGACATATATAAAATTGATTCCTGAGACTCAATTTATAAATAACTAATTCTATATACTAAAACCAATCTTTTTTCATTATATGCTCATGAATTGGCCCCCATCCAAAGGCCTATCACAAATAAACTTATATCTGGTCCGATTATTTGATTTTCAAGTTAAATTATCAAAGGCTTTTCTATATGGTAACCCTGCATAATAGGTTGTATAAAAGATGCTCTAAATTGCTAAATAACAGATCATAGAAATAATCAAGAAAAATTAGCCACTCAGCTAAACATACACATGCATAGATTAGAAAAATTAAACAAGAACAACTTGGAAGACACAGCACAGCTACTACTATGACATGACTGTAATTTATATAAAAGAAAAATTAATATTACAAATCAGGAGAATGCTAGGTCCTCTTTGAGGCTCAGTGTAGTACTGTGTCCTTCTTTGGTTAATGTGAGGTTTTAAGAATGAACTAAAGGGAGATTTGAAATATTCGAATGAAGTGTTTTTTTTTCCTTGAGATTCTGTTATGCTTATGAAAATTTACCATACTAATATAATTGCCCATTAATAGCCTGCCCAGGAATAATGTTATGTTGTGCAATTAATCTAAACAATGCCTGTTATGTATCCTGAAGTGGCTCTGCTATCATAAACTCTGTGTGCATCAGGATACACACTCAAAATTTCCATCTCAAGTGTAAGCAAAGAGGTGTAAGAATCCCCCCAAGGTATCAGCTGAAGTGAAAACTCAGTAAAAAGCTCCTAGAAAGGACCCAGGCAAAACCAGACATTTACTCTAACTGGCTATGCTTCCTTCCAAATAACACAATTTGCAACTCTCTTATGAATTTGAAAGTAAAACCGTAGTTTCCAGTTTCCCACATTTCTTTTACTTTTAATTGAATTCTGTGGAGTCATCAGATCTTATCAAGCTGCTAATGCACTGTGAAAGGAACAAACAAAAAGATTACAGTTTTCTAAATCATTAATAAATCTTTTACATAAATTTATTTTCATCTAATATTGCCTCCTTTAAAGTAACTTCTCTTCCTAGTTCAGAATAGAAAAACAACAAACTTAATAAAAATAATGTCAAAGATGAAAGCAATAAAGTAATTTGCTTCAAGTTAAAAGAGCCATAGAGCATTTGTGAGTTGCATATTTAGTCACATTCATGAGAACACTGTGTAAAATAGTTATTATTTCATCCTACCTTGTGAGCTAAATGCTACCAATATCTTCACATCCTTAGAACAATGAGAATATTATTACTGGTAATCAGTACATCATAATGATATGAAAGAGGTTAAAGTTTGAAGAGGTTCCTTAAATATAGTAATGGACCCATAATTCCAGGAAACTTCACCAGTCCATTGCTTGAATTCTTAACCAATGTATAACATTGATTGTCTCTCTCTCTCTCTCTCTCTCTCTCTCTCTCTCTCTCTCTCTCTCTCTCTCTCTCTCTCTTTCTCTCTCTCTCTCTCTATCTATCTATCTCTATCTCTCTCTCTCTATCTCTCTCTCTCTCTAGTAAGATGATGTTCATTAGGTAAAAACCCAAATTACAAAAATTGTTTAGGTTTATTCCCTTTAAAGTAACCTCATAGATATAAGGAAAAGGTTAAACCCATTATAAACAAAACAATATGAGTAAAATCTCAGCAACTTGAATAGGATTCTACCTCTTTGGAATGAAATTTTTAAGCAGAGCTATAAATTACTTCACCTTTATAATTTCTTGATAAGAATATAAATCTGAGCAAGATACCAACATGATTGGTATAAATAATAGAACACAACTGCTGATCATTGTAACTAGAGGAGACTGTTAGCAAAGTACATAGAGTGTCAGTTTCTGTGGAGATCCCAGTGTGTTGAATATGCCTATGATATGCAGCAATTTTGGAGTGCAGTCAGCCAGACCTAGCAAATAAATTTTGCTGCAGGTGTCCGTATGGAGATAGGTTGAACTATCCAAGTCTGCTGGAACCCAGATGATCCTGAATGAGCCCCCAGACATCAGACTGTGAGATTCCTTTACTGCTGGATTTTGACATTGGTTTCATCTCATTGTTAACTTGTTCTTTGTTTTTACAGCTGAACATTTATGTAACATGTCTTTCATTTTATAAAAGTCCATAGTTAAGAAACATTAGATTTTCAAAAGAAATTGGAGACCTAATATTGTTGACATTTTTAGGACTATGGAAATATAATTTATTGTAATATTTCTATTAATTTGAGAATTTGTGAAGAAACAAGAAAGAAAGTGATATAAATTACCACTGATGGTGTAGATATATTGATCATAGCTATTCTTGATCAATTTTAGTAGATATATTAGCTTGATATATTTTAGTAGAGGAAACCTCAGTTGAGGACTTTCCACTGGCCATTTGATCTGTAAGCATTTCCATGGGGATTCACTTGATTCACTTGATGAGCCCAGCACACTGAGGAAGGTAACATGCTTTGATGAGTGAGCTTGGACTGTACAAGAGAGGTAGCTGAACTGATCAAGGGAATCTATGCTGTAAGTGTATGTTCTGTTCCTGATTTCTATCTTTTAGTTTCTGTCTTGTTTTCCTACAGTGATGAACCTGTAATCCAAACAACACTCTTTCTACACTAAGATTTCCCTTTTTTCCCTCAGTTCCTATCACACATGCAGCCACCAAACCCATCCACTATTGCTGATGCCAAAAAATGTTTACTGGCAGGAAGCAGATGACCCCTCAGAGGCTCTCCCAGAGTCATACAGATACAGATGAGGATGCTTGCAGCTAAACATCAGACTGAACATGTAGACCCCAATGAAACAGCTTGAGAAAGGATTGAAAGAGCTGAAAGATTTGCAACTTCATGGGAAGAACATCATCATGAGCCAAGGCACTGAGGTGGAGAGGGTGATTGGGAGAAGGAGCACATTCATAGAATCAAGCGGGGGAGGGAGGGGAGTAGGAGTAGGAGTATAACATTTGAAATACAAATACAGAGAATATCCAATAAAATTTTTTAAAACGATATAAACCAAGATAGTAGCCAAGAGCCATGATAATATCCTGTACTGCTGTGGGGACTTCTTTAGATTTTAGGATGGAGATCCCTTAGGGTTCATCCCATGCTTTGTACTATAATTTTCATTTAATCTTCTATGTCTTTTGGGAAAACCATTCTGTAGATAAGCAGAGGAATTCTAATCAGTCTTTTCAACTTAAGATCCATTTTGTAATCATCTCATGAACTAGTGAGTTTCTATAAGATCTTTCATGCAACTTTAGTTTTGGTTGACCTACTTACTACCCTCTCCTGTTCTCGGTCCATAACCCTGCTTTAGCTTGTTGGTCCTCATTATTCCTTCATCTTCTTTCATTTCATATATCCTTTTACCAACCCTTCAATCATTTAGTTTTACATTGTGAAGATGGCAGTGGGCTTCTGATGACTTTTCTTTTAGGGTAGGCTTCTTTTTCACTACCTGATTTCCCCTGCACCACCATTGCCCTCTTCATTAAGCATTCTACTAGTGGGGTGATAGAACTTTACTTAATCCTGGAAGTAATTGAAAGTAACAACAGGTGACATTCTGCATTTTCATTAAAAGCTCACAGTGTAGTGGTGTAAAGTGAGATCTGGTATCTAAACTAAGAACATTTACAAAGCCATCTTGGCTTATGCAAATACCATAACTCTTCTTTGTCTATTTTCATTGTTTATTTCTTTCTATGGGGTCTTTTGCTATTATCTGTCTTTATAGAACTTGCTTATTTACTTTTCGTCTGAGGATAATTTTTTTTCTCTAAGATAGCTGCATTAATTTCCACAAAAATACAAAAGTATTGTGTGATTGTAATGTGGCCACAACAGATTAAAATTAAAAGCTGATTTCCAGAGGTTTGAGCACCCAGTAGGAAGTCATGCCAAAAAAAAACAGCATTGCATGTTTTTGTTATGATCCAAACAAATGAATAAACATTCAATTATGTCTCCACTGCTTCATTTACCCCACAGTAGTTTAATAGATTATATTCAGGGGAAAAACTAGTTGAATAAGCATGACATTTTTCTGTATTAAACATGTTGGAAAATCTGTTAGACATCTGAATAAAGTTAACATTTACCATAACCATATCCTATAATTGCCAGTAGAAAAACTATTTACTCAAATTTTCCACATTTCTTTATTGTTATATAGAAATAATTTTCAACACTAATGAGAAGCGTCAGACTTTTACTACAGAAACACAAGCCTCGCCAGACATTTTTGCTCCTATAATCACTACATCTCAGGGTCTAAGGGAGTATAACAATTCAGTTAAGTCCAGCTCCTGCTACAGAAAAAGCAAACAACATAAAATGGTATTTAATATAATTCATTTGTAAATTTTTATTACACATTATGCATAGGAAAACACTAAGAATAACAATTAATTTATTTCAAAAATGATATTTCTATATCTGGCAGGAAGACTCCATGGTTATACATATGTTAGATTAGCATGGTGACTCTATTTAGATCCCAAACCAGGTCCTATGTTGAAGGAGTGAACTAATGCATGAAGTTGTCCTCTACAAAGCATGTATATGTCTTAACACACTTATGTCTCTCCACAATAACAAGTATGTAAAAAATAAAAACAAACAGCTGTACTGATTTTATATAAATAACAAATACACAAAATATGAATAAAACAGACATATAAATGGAATATATTTGAATACAACTAAAATTTAAAATATCCATATTTGTTTTAACAGATTGGCTGGCATTCATGAATGTCTTGAGTAGTTTCTGTGCATTGTCTTAGTTAATTTCACTTAATTTTCACATAACTATTATGTGGAATAATCAATTTTAAACATCTAGATACAGGAGTCTGAAACACAGAAAGGCTATTTGACTAAGGTCAGGGACCTAGCAGTAATGGAAGTGCTCCCTTAAATTAACCTCCTACATGGTAAATTGATAAATAAGTAGCTTTACTAAAGACAATAATTTATATGTACTATATAAATAGTAATTTCCAAACTCTTTGATACAGTAACATTAGGTATATTCTGAAAAATTATAATGGATATAAAAAATTAAGAATGTTAAGATGTAAAGGTAGCCTTCATTCACATTGTGTTAAGGTGTGTCTTTGTATATTTTATTATTAATTGCTGATCAGCCAAATGCTGGCAGACTACTTGGAATTGTCTTCTCAATTGCCCTTTATCAGCTTTATATATTATAAATATCTGTCTTTCCTCACCTGCCCAACTGATGATTTTCTGAGATTACAATGGTAAAAAAAACAAGTTGCCGTGAAAGAAGTCACATAGCCCTCATTCCAGTTTAAAAGTCATCCAAAGAGGTGGACTGGGTGTCATCCTGCTGCTGATTGGGTTCAAAGTAGAATGCAGATTTTTGCAAAAGCAAATGCTGGGCAATAAGTGGAAGGTGGGAACCACAGACCCTGAGAAGAAGATAAGTGGAGGTCTTTTCACCAGGATAGGATGAGGAGTCAGAGTAACTACAAGCTTAGAAGGTATAGTTAAGCATGAAGCAGGATGAGCTAGGTGGTTGAGCTAACTTAAATGAGCTGCTTGACACTCTGTCCAGGTAAGGCCTAAGCTTCCAAATATTCAATGTTCTTGATGTATTTATATTTTGCTTACAAGTCATAAGGGTCATACAACACTAAAATATATGTATTGATTGCATTAAAGTTTTATTTATTCATAAAATAAACTAGCAGATAATTAAATATTGAAGAATAAAATATTTTAGCTAAAGCATTATGAAAAAATGTTTATTAATTTATTCACAAGTTCACAGTTGAGAAACTATTATTATGGGTACTAAAGAAAATCATTTTTTCTTTAGAAATTGTTGGTATTATCTACATAAACATTTATAATTACCCATTTTATTTAATATGGTTATATAATAATAGTTTATAAAGATTCATACACAGAAGGCAATTGGTTTCTGTATTAGTCAGGGTTCTCTAGAGTCACAGAACTTATGAATAGTCTCTATATAGCATGGTATTTGTTGGTGACTTACAGTCTGTAGTCCAACTCCTTAACAATGGCCCACAGCAGCTGTGAAGTCCAAAGATCTAGCAGATCCTCAGCCCCACAAGGCAACCAGGCAAATCCCATAAGGCAGGCAGACAGTCAGAGAAAGGCAGAGAGAGATAGAGAGAAAGATAGAGATAGATAGAGAGAGAGAGAGAGAGAGAGAGAGAGAGAGAGAGAGAGACAGAGAGAGAGACAGAGAGAGAGAAACAGAGACAGAGACAGACAGAGAGAGAGACCTAGGAAAATATTCTTATAAAAGCTGATGCAAATTCTCAAAAAGCCAAGGATACCCAGAGACATAACATTCATTAGAAATGAGGAGAAAATTCATTACTGTATCTACTCTGGAGATTTCTTCAACAGAAGTGCATTTGCTCTTAGGATGACCTTGTGGTATATGCAGCCTCAGAAACACTGTCTACAGTTTTCTCATATTGTGAATAATGAGGGTAAGACATACACAATTTATATGCTCTTGTGGAATTAATGACATCTCAATGAAGATTTAAGAGTGAGTAGGAAGGAGAATGGAAATCATTATGTCCTTTTTAGTGTTCCTGTCAGGGCATGTGAATGCACTTTATCTGCCTAATATTCACTTGAATTAGAGTTGCTCAAAGCCTGCTGCTCAGTCCAGAGGGCGCGTAGTATGCACAGTCTGCTGCAGGCTCATACCACCCAGAGCTAGTGAACTGAATGCACTGCTGGTCTTTGGCCTGGATAGTAGAATGTAAAGCATAGACATGATATAAAGGGTTGCGACATTGGTAATAGTGTGAATCTCTACCATAGTTCTGCTTCTGATTCACACGTGGGTGAATGTGGGACAGTGAAATAAAAATACTATATTAGAGAGAAGCATAGATGGATATAAAACATGAAGGCTCAGGTGAAAAAGAGACTCAAAGTAAGTCAAGTCATAAGAAAAAATATCCACAGTGAATCATCAAAAGACTTATAAGAAAGAAGTTCAAGAAAAAAAAAAAGAAAGAAAAGAATAAAAACATTATGTTTACTCCTTACACACCAAGAAAACTTTGACTAATTCCAGGTTACATCCTGTTTTACATGTACTTTATGGTCATTGTAACTAGTAAGATCTTAATGCACACTATTAAACCTTAAAAAAAAAAAAGCAAGCAATGACTAAAATTTATTCATATACATTTATGCAAAATTGCTTAAAATTTGTACATTTATCTTTATTTTTTTCAAATAAAGTTCTTCAATTAAAAAAAAAAGAAAATCTTGAATTAATCTATTCAGCTGGGACCTCCTTACAGCTTATAATATTAAAAAAATTATTTGTGGCTTTCTGAATTTGTTTTTAATTATTGAATAAAATTAATAACATAATAAAGAAGAAAGAAAGATGTACTTAATAAGGTTGAAAAGAAGACAGTATCTAGTGAAGGAGGTAAGAAATCATTGATCAAATACAAAATCACAGAGATTTTTATCTAATATACTGATAGCAGGGTGTAAATTAAGATAAAGATATAAATATAACATGAAAGTAAAGAGGAAATGCCACAGAATTTGAAAGTGGTAACCAAATATTAAAATAGCCCACTGTTATATTTATATTAAGTAAAAAAATTACAAATTTTAATATTCTAAAATTAATGACAATATTAAAAAAATTTCAAAGATCTGATCCTGAAAATCTATCAATGCTACAAGGTCATAAAACAAATAAATATGTTCAAATAACAAAGACTTAAAAGAGAGGAAAATAAAGAAACTTTGTCATTTAAATGAAGATTTAAAATAGTTCATTTAAAAAATGATTATCCTAAAAATTGTATTTGTTCCTGATACATGGAGCCTAGAATAATTATCACCAAAGAGACTTCATCTAGCAACTGATGGAAACAAAATCCAGAGACCTACAAACAATTGGACAATTTAGGGAAATCCTGAGAAAGAAGAGGAGGAACAGAGGTCAAAGATACAAGAAGAAAACCCACAGAATGAGCTAATGTCTCACAGAGACTGAGCTAACAATCAGGAGCCTACATGAGTTCGACCTAGACTCAAAGAGAAGGAAGGCCAGAAGGTTGATGCCTCTATCTTTCTTAGAAGAAAGAACAAAACATTCATTGGAAGAAATAAAGGGACACAGAGGAGCAGAGATTTAAGAAAAGATTGTTCAGAGACTGCCTTACCTGGGGATCCACCCCATATGCAGCCAATTAACCCAAGCACTATTGGTGATGCCAAGTAGTGATTAATGACAGGAACCTGATGTGGATGTCTCCTCAGAGGCTATGCCAGAGCCATACTGATACAGAGGAGGATTTTTGCTGCTAACCATCAAACTGAACACAAGGACCCCAATGAATAAGCTAGAAAAAGGACTGAAGGAGCTGAAAAGGTCTGTAACCCCATGGTAGAAACAAAATGATCAACTAACCAAACCCACCACAGCTCCCAGAGACTAAATCACCAATGAATGAGTTCACATAAGAAGTCCCATGTAGCAGAGGATAACATTTTTTGACAACAGTGAGAGGAGAGGCCTTTGGTCCAGTGAAGGCTCATTTTCCCAGTGTAGGGGAATGCCAAGGAGCTGAGGTGGGAGAGGGTAGTTGGAAGAGGAAGCACTTTCATGGAGTCAATGTGAGGGAGGAGAGGATTGTGCAAAAGGATTAATATCTGAAATGTAAATGCAGAGACTATCCAACAAATAAAAGTTAAAAAAGAAAATAATTAATGGGCAGTAGTTTTAGGTGTTTTGGTTAAAGCATTTTATGTCCTATTAATATAATGTTATGAGATTATCTAAAAAAGAAATCCAATTCATTATTTTTCTTCTAAAAATAAATTATTATCAATAGCTATATGTCTATGATTGAGAAAAATATGTTTTGGAAAGAAATAAATATCAGAATCTATTACACACTATTAAATTTATAGGTTAATGAAAAAAAGAGAGCCTGTTCCCTTTAACAAGGTCTGGAGTTCACAGCATGTATATCAGTACCTGCCTATTTCTGAGGCACCGTAAAGACTGGGGACAAGAAAAGAGACCATAGTCTGATCTCACCAGTTGAGACTGTGCTTAATCATACATATGAGGAGAAGCAGCCTGTCTCTCATGGACGGTAACAGTATCGGTGGAGGGAAGAAGCTGGTTTGACCTTTCATAGCAGCAGTATGTAAGTCTTGGGAATGATCAATTGTTTCAAGGATAGACTATATGAGAGTCTGTGGTCTCTTTTCCTGTCTTGGGAGACATGCTATTTCAAGAGACATTCTGAGCTCAACCAATATTGGTTGAGCATGGTCATCAGTAATCTCATAGGACTCATGTTTTACACCTGAGAAACTTTACATCAACAATCACCTGTAATCCCAAATCCAGGGACTCCAATATTTGTGGAAATTTGCCATGTAGGCTTTAAAGCAGGCAAGAAAAATCCCACCAGATCACCCTGACAGTTTGTAACTGGTGCTGGACCATGACATCTAGAGTGACCAAGATTATTTTACTTTAGGCAAAATTAAGCACAAAATGATGTTAGAAACATTATTTAGATAATTATCCCAGTGTCCAGTGCATAACAATTTAAGATATGTTTTTATTGAGATTCTTTACAAATTACATCTTGCTATTTTGTTTCTTTGTTTGTTTATTACAAGAATGGGTACTCTTAACTTAGAGATATTGCCCAGGATTTAAGATCTAGAGATCTTGTCTGAAGTAAACATAAAGACTATGGGTGTCAGGATTGATACGAGCCTACGATAACATAGAAGTCACTTTGAATATTGTAAAGCACAAATGACATCACTCTTAAGAATGGGTTTATGGCCTAAAATCAGTATTCATGATTCCGGGGGAATGGGTCTTAAATAATTAAAAACAAAAGTTTTGGAAGATATTGGTAGAGAAAAGGCTCACCAGGTTGGAAGCTTTGATCATTCCTTGAATCCCAAGATCGGCCAAGCACCCTGTCTATTGAAGAAGTTAGCTGTGTGCTCTCTTGGCTACTGCATTGTTTATCTGTGTACACAAGACCCTTTTGCCCTCTATAAATGCTCTCCTCTGGCCATTTTGGTTCTAGTATCCATAAACTGACAAATGTATGTACACAAAGTTAAAAAGACTAAATATTATTTTTTCATTTATTCTTTTCATACAGTAATTCTAACCATAGAAGTCCTTCGTCCCCTCCTCCCAGACCCACCACTCTACCTTCCTTTATCCCCAATTTATTTTCTGCTCTTCCACTTCACAGAACACAGCAGCCCTCCCAGCAATATCAATGGAACAGGACATAACTAGAAGAAAAGCTAGGCATATAACCTCATCTCAGGGTTGTACAAGGCAGCCCAGTAGAAGGAAAAGGGTCCATTAGCAGGCAAATGGGTCAGAGACACACCCATGTTCACTGTTAGCAGTTCAATGACAACAACAAGAAAACCTAACGAACATCCACGCATATGCCAGAGGGTCTGGTTACTTCATAGCTGCTGGTTTAGTCTCTGTGAACTCCTGTGAGCCCTGGTTAGTTAATTCTGTGTGTCACACACTCCTGATATCTGGGACTTCACTAGTTCCTTTTTCCTCCTCCTCCTCTTCTTCTTATTTTGGCATCTTAAAGTTTCTTATTGATTTTAAAAGACTTGAAAGCATCTGAAATGCATGCAAATTATATACATAATTTAAAATTCTCTGATAAAATTGCATGACAAATGTAGAGTTTGCCAGCAGGTGTGTGCCTGACCAACCATGTCTGATTGTATCAGAAGCCTGCTTCATGTGAGGGAACACATGCCTGGTAATGTAGCTTGTGGCTCAATTTCTAACAAGTCCTGAGAGGAAATACACTGCTGATGTTTTATAAACGGATATGTACTCAAACTGCCCTATAAATATGTATGTTTATCTCAAGAGATAATGCTATAAGTCATGATAAGAGAAATAAATTTTTAGATTGCTGATGATTAATACAAAGACTTTAACTGGTCAACGTGACAGAAATAAGTGGCTGCTGAGTCACCAGATTTAAAAAAGATATTCTACTACTCCGTTAATCTGGAAACATGTGAGAAAGGAAGGCAGGCTGTGTCTGCACATGGGGATGAATGCCAAGATGCTGAATAAGGCAGCAGTTACAATTCAATGCACAAAGGAAAACCACAAAAGTAATGAGGACTGGTCAGAGGAATGAGAGCAGGAGGCAAAGGGGAGTGAGAGAAAATAATGAGAGGTAAACACAGATATAACACGAATCAATTACATTTCTGGTTTTCCACAATTTTATGCAATCATTAAAACATTATTTGTCAAAAATTATAATCTCACATCAACATATTTATTATATAATTTTAATGAAAAATGTACTTTAAAGTGTGTGTGTGTGTGTATGTGTATACTATTTCAGTGACATAGTATATACAGTACATATATAAAAAGGACATTATTACTATTCTTACTAATTTCATTGGCGTAAAGTCATAGAAAGTTTCATTAAGAAAAACTTAAAGTTACTTCATCATGGATACAAATGAAGTGTTTTCCTGTACATTCTCATGCTAAAGGAGAAAACTGTGTTGTTAGAATCAGGATTCAAATCAATTACAGATCCTTCTCCCAACCATTTTACACTGCATTCATGTGAGTTTATATTTGGTCTAAAGCAAACTTAACTTTTGTTGTCAACTAGACTTATAATTTATTACTTTGTGTATAATTGTTGCTTGAGAAAATTTTCCTCAGGCACAATCTCCAGAATGTTCTCTTTGTCTTTTTAAAGAGGTATTTTTTACACCCACCTTCATCACACTTCACACATTATCAGACCACTTTTATAAAGAAAAACAGCTAAGACAATCGGCCACCAGGAACAGTGGAGATTCAGGGACACAGGTCAGGTGAGAAGGCATTATGAGAACCCTGGGTTTAGAGAGAACTCTGCACCTGGAAAGTGTGCTCCTGGATGCTTGGTTCAGGGAACCAGTAACATGTCATCAGGCAATTCCCAGCAGGAGGTTTTGAGTGTAGAAGGGGCGCTCAGACCATCCAAAACCAGGAACAGCAGAGATCCAAGGACACAGACCTAGTGAGAAGGCATTCCAAGTAGCCAGGGAGAAGAAGATCCAGAGACACAGGCCAGGCACAAGGTAGAGGCAAGAACCAATCACTGACAACAAGACCATGTATAAACGCAGACAACAAGATGGCAAGAGAAAAAAGAAAGAACGTACTCCAGGGAAACCAAGACAACCTGACAACACCAGAACCCAGCTCTCCCATCACAACAAACAGCAGAATGCCAAAAACTCCAGGAAAAGAAGACTCAGACCTGAATTCATACTTCAAGATGATGATAGAGATCCTTAAACAAGAACGGGAGGAAAAGCATAAAATTAGAAGCTTTTAAAGAGGAAACAAGAAAAACACTCAAAGAACTCGAGGAAAACAGAACAAAAGAGATGAAGGAATGGAAGAAGAAATTAAAAACGGAAATGGACAAAATAAAGAAAACACTAAAAGAGACAACCCTAGAGGTAGAAAACCTAAAAAAGAAATCAGGAGTCAAAAATGAATGCATTTCCAACAGACTACAAGAGATGGAAGACAGAATCTCAGGGGCCGAAGACAACATTGAAAACATAGAAAAAACAGTCAGAGAAGATGCAAAAAACAAAAAGCTCCTAACCAAAAATGTCCAGGAGATCCAGGACACAGTGAGAAGACCAAACCTAAGAATAATAGAAAACGAAGAGGCCGAAAATATCAACAAAGAGGCACAGTAAATATCTTTAACCAAATTGTAGAAGAAAACTTCACTACCCTTAAAAGTGAGATGACCATGAGCATGAAACAAGCCTACAGAACTTCAAATAGTTAGGACCAGAAAAGAAATTCCTCCCAACACATAATAGTTAAAATGCCAAGCATCCAAAGCAAAGAAAATATACTAAAAGCAGTAAGAGAAAAAGTCTTGTAACATATAAAGTCAGACCAATCAGAATCACACTGGACTTCTCAACTGAGACTATGAAAGCTAGAAGAGCCTGGACAGACATCATGCAGACCCTAAGAGAACATAGGTGCCAGCCCAAGCTGCTATGTCCAGCAAAACTATCAATCACCATAGATGGAGAAAGTAAGATATTCAAAGACAAAACTAAATTTACACAATAACTTACCAGAAACCCATCACTACAACGAATTATATATGGAAAACCCAAAACAATGATGGGATATACATGCTAATAAAAACATGAACATTCCTAAACAAGAAATCCAAAAAGAAGAAAGATATACAGGTAAAATTCAACCTCCAAAAGCAAAAATAGCAGGAAACAGCAACCACTATTCCATGATATCTGTTCACATGAATGGACTCAATTCCCCAATAAAAAGATACAGGCTATCAGACTGGATACATAAACAAATCCCAGCATTTTGCTTCATACAGGAAACTCATCTCAAAGACAATAAAAAACACTATCTAATAGTAAAAGTTTGGGAAAAAACTTTCCAAGCAAATGGCCCGAATAAGCAAGCTGGAGTGGCCATTCTAATATCAAATAAAGTAAATTTTCAACCAAAAGTTATCAAAAAAGATAAGAAATGACACTTTTTAGTCATTATAGGTGAAATTTGTCAGGAGGAACTCTCAATCCTTAAGATATATGCTTCAAATACAAAAGCACCAATATTCAAAAGAAACCCTACTATAGCTCAAAAAATACATTGAGCCCCACACAATAAGAGTGGGAGACCTCAATGCCCCACTCTCAAAATGGACAGATCATGGAAACAAAAAATTAATAAAGACACTGTAAAACTAGCAGAGGTTATGAAACAACTGGAATTAATAGATATATACAAAACATGTCATCCTAAAACAAAAGAATGTACCTTTTTCTCAGCACATCAGGACACCTTCTCAAAAGTTGACCACATATTTGGTCACAAAACAAGCCTCAATTGATACAAAAAGATTGAAATACTCCCATGCATCCTTTCAGATCACCATGGTCTAAGATTGGTCTTTAATAACAAAAAAGACAATAAAAAGCCCATATACACATGGAAACTAAGCAATGCTCTATTAAACGACAGCAGGGTCAAAGAAGAAAGAAAGAAAGAAATTAAGGATTTTCTAGAATTCAAGGAAAAGGATAAGACAGCATACCCAAACCTATAGGATGCAATGAGAGCACTACTGAGATGAAAACTCATAGTGCTGAATGCTTCAAAATAAAAACTGGAGAGAACATACAAATGTTACTTGACAGCACACCTGAAAGCTCTAGAACAAAAGCAAGTAGATACACCCAAGAGGAGTAAAAGGGAAAAATAAACAAACTTAGGGCAGAAATAGAAAAAATAAAAACAAAAATAACCATTGAAAGAATCAATAAAACCAACAGCTGGTTCTTTGAGAAAATTAACAAGATTGATAAACACTTAGCCAGAATATCTAGAGGGCAAAGAGAGTATCAAAATTAACAAACTCGGAAAGAAATATGGAGAAATAACAACTGAAACTGAAGAAATTCAAGAAATCATCAGATCCTACTACAAAAGCCTATACTCAACAAAGGTGAAAAATCTGGAGGAAATGGATAAATTCCTAGACAGATACAAGATACTAAAGATAAACTAAGGCTAGGTAAACAATCTAAATAATCCCGTAACACCTTAAGAAATATAAGCAGTCATCAAAAGCCTTCCAACCAAAAAAGAAAAAAAAAAAATCCCAGGTCCAGATGGGTTCAGTGCAGAATTTTATCAGAAATTTATTGACGACATAATACCAATACGCTCCAAACTATTCCACAAAATTGAATCAGATGGAAAACCAAGTAATTCATTTTTTGAGGCTACAATAATGCTCACTCCTAAACCAAACAAAGACCCTACAAGGAAAGAGAACTTCAGAACAATCTCACTTGTGAACATTGATGCAAAAATACTCAACAAAATCTTTGCAAACTGAAAACTTCTGCGGGAATCACTATCCCTTACCTCAAGCTATATTACAAGGCAATTGTGCTAAATACTGCATGGTACTGGTACAGAAATAGGCACGTGTATCAGTGGAATATAATAGAAGATCCAGAAATGAGCCCTCATATATATGCTCAACTGAAATTAAAGAAAATTAAAGGGATACAAATTGTAAATCAAGAAGTAAAAACATCACTATTTTTTAGAGGACAGGATAGTGTACTTCAGTGACCTCACAAACTCCAACAGAGAACTCCTACATCTAATAAACAAGTTCAGTGAAGTGGCTGGATATAAAATTAATTCAAACAAATCAGTAACCTTTCTCTACTGGAAGGATAAACATAAGGAGAAAGAAATTAGGCAAAATATATCCTTCAAAATAGTCACAAAAAATATGAAATACCTTGGTGTTACCCTAAGTAAGCAAGTAAAGGACCTGTATGACAAGAACTTCAAACCTCTAAAGAAGGAAATCAAGGAAGATCTCAAAAATGGAAAGATCTCCCATGCTCCTGGATTGGAAGGATCAGCATTTTAAAAATGGCCATCTTATCAAAAGCAATATACAAATTCAATGCAATCCCAATGAAAATTCCAACCCAGTTCTTCATTGAGTTAGAAAGAGCAATGTACAACTTCATCTGGAATAAGGAAAGACCTAGAATAGAAAAATCCAGCCTCAAAAAGAAAAAAAAAATCTGCAGCAATCACCATCTTTGACCTCAAGCTATATTACAGTGCAATTGTGCTAAAAACTGCATGGTACTGATACAGAAATAGGCACATGTATCAGTGGAATATAATTGAATATCCAGAAATGAGCCCTCATTTATATGGTCAACTGATTTTTGATAAAGGAGCTTCAAACATTCAATAGAAAAAGGACAACCTTTTCAGCAAATGGTGTTGGTCTAACTGGCACACAGCATGCAGAAGATTGAAACTATATCCTTTCTTATCTCCTTGTACAAAGCTCAAGTGCAAGTGAAACAAAGATCTCCACATTAAACCAGGTACACTGAAACTGTTAGATGAGAAAGTAGGGAAAACCTTATAACACATAGGCACAGGAGAAAATTTCATGAACAGTACACCAATGGCTCATACTCTAAGGTCAAAGATTGACAAATGAGACTTAATGAGATTGGAAAGTTTCTGTAAGGCTAAGGGCACTGGCAAGAAAACTAAAGGGCAGCCAACAGAGTGGGGGAAGATCTTTACCAATCCCATGTCAGACAGAGGCCCAATATTCAAGATGTACAGAGAACTCAAGAAGCTAGACACCAGAGAATCAAACAACCCTATTAAAATATGGGATACAGAGATAAACCAAAAGTTCTCTATTGAGTAATATCGAATGGATCAGAAGCATGTAAGGAAGTGCTCAACATCATTAGCCATCATGGAAATAAAAATCAAAACAACCCTGAGATTCCACCTTACACCAGTCAGATTGTCCAAGATCAAATATTTAGATGACAGCAGATTCTGTTTAGGATGTGGACAAAGAGGAACACTTCTCCACTGTTGGTAGGGTTGTAATCTGGTACAACCACTCTGGAAATCAGTCTGGCTTGTCCTCAGAAAATTGGATATTGTACTACCCGAATACCTAGTTATTCCATTTCTGGGCATTTACCCCAGAGACACTCCAACATCTAACAAAGACACATGCACCACAATGTTTAAAGCAGCTCTGTTTATAATAGCCAGAAGATGGAAAGAATCCAGATGTCCTTTATTAGATGAATGGATACAAAACTTGTGGTACATTTACACAATGGAGTACTACTCAGCTATCAAAAACAATGACATTTAAAATGTCAGATCTATACTGATATATTTATTTTCAGGAATCTTTCAATTATTTACATTTGAACTTTCATGCTGGGTGCCACTTCTTTGTATCTCTTCCCCCTTTCTTACTCTTTTCACTGTCCATGGATGCAGGAGCATATTCTTCAGGCTTTTTAAAAGGAGTAACTAACCACATAATGCAAATCTAGATATAGCATATACACCACAGAACTGAGAGATTTATATCCAAACAAGAAAAGTTAATACCTGGTAATTTGGGATGCCCATATGACCTAGAATAAAACTAAAACCTGATTTTATTTAATTTAAAATTATAAAAAAATCATCTTCAATTTAAATGAGCCTTCTCTGGAGAAGGTGTGAGGACAAGCTTAGCTCAAACACAAACCTGCCAGGAACAGCTTTCTCAATGTTTCCCTTTTCTTCTCTTGTCTCCAACTTGTTTAGTCTTGGTAGGGCACCTACTTCTCTTTTATTATTAGATATACTATAATTAGTATTGAGATGTTTACTCCCATGCCCCCTCTGCCTTCATTTGTCTTCGCAACAATGGACTCTTTTCTGATCCCCACTCCAACTCATGGCCTTGGCATTCCCCTATATTGAGAAAACATGCCTTCTCTGGAACAAAAGTTATTCTCACACCAATGCCAGACACTGCTATCTTCGGCTCCATATGCAACTGGATCAATAGGGCTCTCAAAATACAAACAAAATTTGGTGTTTTACGCAATACGAATTTTGGAGGGTTTGCTTTGTGGATAATGTTACCTTCTCATGAGGTTGCAACCCCTTTCAGCTTCCTTTCTTTAGCAACCACATTAGGATCCCCAAGTTCAGATCAATGGTCGACTTCAAGCATGCTCATCTGTATCTATATGACTCTAGCATAGTCCCTGAGAGGGCCTCTCTGTCTGGTTCCTGACACTAAGTGCTTTTTGGGATCAGCTATAGTGCTTGGATTTCGTGACTGTATATGTGGTGGATCCCCAGGTCAGGCAGTTTCTGAGTGATCTTTTCTTCAATTTCTGTTTGTCTATTTGATGTTACATTTTCTCCTATGAGAGTTTTGTTATCTTTTCGAAGAAAGACTGAGGCATCCCCATATTGGCGTTCCTTCTTTCAGCTTCATAATATTTATGAATTTTTTCTCGAGTATTGGGTGTCCAGAGCTTTCTGGGGTCAGTATCTGCTTATCAGTAAGTGCACGAAATGTTTGACTTTTGTGATTAGGTTACTTCACTCTGGATGATAGTCTCTAGTTCCATCCATTTGCCTAAGAATTTCATGAAGTTAGTGTTTCTAAGAGCTGAGTAGTACTCCACTGGTTAAATGTACCACACTTTCTGTATCCATTCATCTATGGAGGGACATCTGGGTTCTTTCCAGCTTCTAACTATTATAAATAAGGCTGCTGTAAACATTGTGGTGCATGTGCCTTTGTGGTATGTTGAAGCATCTCTAGGGTATATGCCCAGGAGTGGAATAACTGGGTTTTTAGGTAGTACTATGTCCAGTTTTCTGAGGAACCAACAGACTGATTTCCAGAGTGGTTTTAAAAGTTTACAACCCCACCAACAGTGGAGAAATGTTCTGTTTTTTCTTCATCCTCACCAGCATCTGCTGTCATTTGAACTTTTGATCTTAGCCATTCTGACTAGTATGAAGTGGATTCTCAGAGTTATTTTGATTTGCATTACTCTGATGACTAATGATGTCAAGCACATACTTAGATGCTTCTCAGCAATTCAATATTCCTCAATTGAGAACTTTTTGTTTAGCTCTGTATCAAATTTTTTAATAGTATTGTTTGATTCTCTGGTGTCTAACTTCTTGAGTTCTGTGTATTCATTGGATATTAGGCCTCTATCTGATGGGAGGTTGGTAAAGATCTTTTCCTAATCTGTTGGCTGCTGTTTTGTTTTCTTCATAGTGTCCTTAGCCTTACAGAAACTTTGCAATCACATTAAATCCCATTTGTTGATATTTGACATTAGAGCATGGGGCATTGGTGTTCGGTTCAGAAAATTTTTTCCTATATCTATGTGTTCAAATATTTTCTATAGTTTCTTTTCCAATAGTTTCAGTGTACCTGGTGTAATGTGGAGATCCACTTGCACTAGAGATTTTACAAGGAGATAAGAAAGGGTCTATTTTCTTTCTTCTGCTTGTTGAGTGCCAGTTCGACCAACATCATTTGTTGAAGAAGCTGTGCTTCCTCCACTGAACGTTTACAGTTTGTTTGTCAAAAATTAAGTGACCATATATGTGAGGACTCATTTCTGAATATTCTAGTCTTTTCAATTGATCCATGTGCCTATCTCTGAACTAGTACCATGCAGGTTTTAGCACAATTGCCTTGTAATATAGCTTGAGGTCAGGGATGGTGATTCCCACAGATGTTTTCTTGTTGTTGGGGATGGATTTCATTATTCTAGGTCTTTTTATATTCCAGATGAAATTGCACATTGCTCTTTCCAACTCTATAAAGAATTGGGTTGGAATTTTGATGGGGATTGCATTGAATCTATAGATTGCTTTTTGGTAAGATGGCAATTTTTATAATGTTGATCCTTCCAATCCATGAGCATAGGAGATATTTCCATTTTCTGAGGACTACCTCAATTTCCTACTTCAGAGATTTGAAGGTCTTGTCATACAGGTCCTTCACATGCTTAGTTAGAGTTACAAGATATTTCATATTGTTTGTGACTATTGTTAAGGTTGTCTTTTCCCTAATTTCTTTCCTCACATATTTGTCTTTTGAGTAGAGTAAGGTTTGAGTTAATTTTATATCCAGCCACTTTGCTGAACTTGTTTATCAGCTGTAGGAATTCTCTGGTGGAATTTGTGGGATCACTTAAGTTCACTATCATGTCATCTGCAAACAGTGATGTTTTTACTTCTTCTTTTCCAATTTGTATCCCTTTGAATTCCATTTCTTGTCTAATTGCTCCAGCAAGGATATGTAGAACAGGTATGGGGAGAGTGGGCACCCTTGTCTAGTCCATCATTTAAGTGGGATTGTTTTAAGTTCCACACCGTTAAGTTTGATGTTGGATATTGGTTTCCTGTTTATTGGTTTTATTATATATAGGCATGGGCCTTGAATTCTTTTACTTTCCAAGACTTCAATATGAAAGGGTTTTGAATTTTGTCAAATACTTTTTCAGCATCTAGTGTGTTGATCATGTGTTTTTGTTTTCCTTTGAGTTTGTTTATTGGTGGATTACATTGATGAATTTCCATATATTAAACCATGCATGCAAGCCTACTTGATCATGGTGAATGATCATTTTGATGTATTTTTGCCTCAATTTGTAAGGATTTTGTGGAGTATTTTTGCATCAATGTTCATAAGTGAGATTGGTTTGAAGTTCTTTCCTTGTAGTGTTTTTGTGTGGTTTAGTAATGAGGAGTATTTTGGCCTCGAAAAATGATTTAGGTAGTGTTCCATCTGATTATATTTTGTGGAATACTTTAACGAGTATTGGTATTTGGACATCAATAAATGTCTGATAGAATTCTACACTGAACCCATCTAGACCTGAGTTGTTTTGGGTTGGGAGGCTTTTGATTACTGCTTCTCTTTCTTTAGGTGAATGGGATTATTTAGATTGATTACCTGGTTCTGGTTTAACATTAGTATCTAGTATCTGTCTAGGAATTCATCCATTTCCTCCAGATTTTACATTTTTGTTGAATATTGGCTTTAATAGTAGGATCTGATGATTTTCTGAATTTTCTCAGTTTCAGTTATTATTTCTACACTTTCTGCTTTTGTTAATTTGGATACTGTCTTTATACCCTCTAGTTAGTCAGCCTAAGGGTTTTTCTATCTTGTTAATTTTCTGAAAGAACCAGCTCTTGGTTTTGTTGATAGTTTGATTGGTTCTTTTTGTTTCTATTTGGTCAATTTCTGCTCTGAGTTTGATTATTTCTTGCCATCTACCTCTTTTGGGTGTATCTGCTTCATTTTGTTCAAGAACTTTAACCTGTGTTGTCAGGTTATGAGTGTACACTCTCTCCAGTTTATTTTTGGAAGCACTCAGAGCTCTGAGTTGTCCTCTCAGTCCTGCTTTCTTTGCATCCCTTAGGTTTGGGAATATTATGTTTTCATTTTCATCAACTTCTGGAAAATCTTTAATTTCTTTCTTTATTTTATCTTTGACCATTCTGTAGTTTAATAGAACATTATTCAGTTTCTGTGTGTATATGGGGTTTTTGTTGTCTTGGTTGTTATTAAAGACCAGCCTTAGAAGATGGTGATCTGATAGGATGCATGGGAGTATTTCAGTCTTCTTATATCTATTGAGACTATTTTTGTGACTGAATTTATGTTCAGTTTTGGAGCAGGTGCTGTGAGGTGCTGAGATGAAGATGCATTCTTTTGTTTTAGGATGAAATGTCCTGTAGATGTCTATTAATTCCAATTGGTTCATAACCTCTGCTAGTTTCACTTTGTCCTATTTCAGTTTCTGTTTCCATGATCTGTCCATTGGTGAGAGTGGGGTATTAAAGTCTCCCACTATTATTGTGTGGGGTGAAATGTAGTTTTTGAGCTTTAGTAGGATTTCTTTTATGAATGTGGGTGCTTTTTTATTTGGAGCATATATGTTAAGGATTGAGAGTTCCTCCTGATAAATTTTCCCTATTATGAGGAAAAAGTGTCCTTTCTTATCTTTTGTGATAACTTTTGGTTAAAAATTTACTGTATTCAATATTAGAATGGCTACTACATCTCATTTTTGGGGGCCACTTGCTTGGAAGGATTTTTCCCAACCTTTTACTCTGAGATAGTGTCTGTCTTTGTCTCTGAGATGAGTTTCCTGTATGCAGCAAAATGCTGAATTCTGTTTATGTATACAATCTGATAGCCTATGTCTTTTTATTGGAAAATTGAGTCTATTTATATTAACAGATATTAAGGAATAATGGTTGCTGTTTCCTGCTATTTTTGTGATTAGAGGTAGAATTATACCTGCTTGCTGTCTTCTTTTGGTTTTCTTGCTTAGGTATTTCCTTGCTTTTACTAAGATGTAGTTTCTCTTTTTGTTTTGGATTTTCCAGTTATAATTCTTTGTAGTGTTGTGTTCATGGTCAGATATTGTGTAAATTTAGTTTTGTCCTGTAATGTCTTAGTCTCTCTGTCTATGATGGTTGATAATTTTGCTAGGCATAACAGCATAGGCTGACAATTGTGATCTCGTAGTGCCTGCATGATGTCTGTCCAGGATATTCTAGCTTTCATAGTCTCTGTTGAGTATTCAGGTGTGATTCTGATTAGTATGCCTTTATATGTTACATCACCTTTTTCCCTTACTACTTTTAGTATTCTTTGTTTGCTTTGGGCACTTGGTGTTTTGACTATTATGTGTCAGGAGGAATTTCTTTTCTGGTCTAACCTATTTGGAGTTCTGAAGGCTTCTCTTATGCTCATGGTCATCTCATTCTTAAGGATAGGAAAGTTTTCTTCTACAATTTTGCTGTAGATATTTACTGTGCCTCTTAGTTGATATTCTTCGCCCTCTTCTATTTTTATTATGCTTAGGTTTGGTCTTCTCATTGTGTCCTGGATCTTCTGGACATTTTAGGTTAGGAGTTTTTTGGCTTTTGTATCTTCTCTGACTGTTTTGTCTATGTTTTCAATGTTGTATTTGGCCCTCGATCTTCTCAAAATCTCCCTCATTATCTTGTGATATGATGTCAGGGCTGAGTCTTCTTTTTTCTGGAGTATTTAGCATTTAGCTCTTTGCTGTGATGCAAGAGCTGGGTTCTGATGTTACCAGGTTATCTTGGTTTCTATTGGGTAAGTTCGTTCCCTTTCTTTTTGCCATCTTGTTGTCTTTGATTATATGTGGTGTTGTTGTCAGGTTGTTTCCTGTCTCTCACATATACCTGGCCTGTGTCCCTTGATCTCTGCTATTTCAGGTGGCAAGTGGCTTGAGCATTTGGTCTGCACACAAGGGCCTTCTGGGCAGACCCGAGTTTCTATAGCAGAGTTCCTGCTCCCCTGGTCCAACCAGAGGGCTACACCTACTGTGTGCTAGGCCTAGCCCTCTCTGAGCTTGAGTTACTTGCAGTGCAGTTTCAACAGGCCTGTGTTCCTAGATCTGTGCCGTTTTGCTTTATATTGCTTTTACTATGTTAAGGTATGAGCCTTTGATTACTCATCTTTTCATGACGTTTAACTTGGAGGGATTCTGAATTTTGTCAAATGCTTTTTTAGCCTCTAGTGAGAGGATCATGTGAATTTTTCTGAGTTTTTTTTAATATGGTGGATGATATTAATGGATTTCTGTATATTGAACCATCCCTACATCCCTGGGATAAAGCCTATTTGATCATGGTGGATGATTGTTTTTGACATGTTCTTGGATTTGGTTTGCAAGAATTTTATTGAGTATTTTTGCATTGATGTTCATGAGAAAATTGGTCTAAAATTCTCTTTCTTTGTAGGCTTTTTGTGGGGTTTGGGTAGGAGTGAAATTGTGGCTTTGATGAACAAGTTGGGTAGTGTTCCTTCTGTTTCTATTTTGTTGAATAGTTTGAATAGTATACAGAATTATAATGCAGGCACTAAAATCAATAATACATAGGACTTCATGAAACTGAAAAGCTGCCTTAAAGCAATGGGTACCACCAATAGGCCAAAATGGCAGCCTACAGAATGTGAAAAGATTTTCACCGATTCCACATCTGAATGAGTACTAATATTCAAACTATATAAATAACTTAAGAAGCCTGAGATTAACAAAACAAACAATCCAATATAAAATGGTGTACATATACAAACAGAATTTTCAATAGAGTAATCTCTAGTCGCTGAGAAACACTTAAAGAAATGGTCAACATCCTTAAGAATCAAAATGCAAATCAAAAGTTCTTTAAGATTCTATCCTGTCAGAATGACTAAGATTAAAAACACAAGTGACAGATCATGCTGGTCAGGATGTGGAGCAAGGGGGACCAATTCTTCATTGCTGGAAGAACTAAAAACTTGTACAACACTGTGAAAGTCAATATGGTGGTACGTAAGAAAACTGGAATCAATCAAACTGAAGTCCCAGATATACTATACTTAGGCATATACATCCAAAGCACATCCCATTCTACCACATGGAAACTTTCTCAACTATATTTGTAGTACCTTCATCCATAATAGCCAGAAGCTGGAAACAACCAAGATGCCCCACAAAAAAAGAATGGATAAAGAAAATGAATTATAGGCAAATGTCTAATAATAGACAAAAAAATCATCCTGTGTGAGGTAATCCAGGCAAAGAAAGACAAACACCGTTTATACTCACTTATAAGTAAGATAATCACACTTCAATTCATAGACCCAGAGAGGCCACATTATAAACAGACCTCAAGAAGAAATGTATGGATCTTTTACAATGGACCTGAAAACATTCAATGGAAAAATGAAAGTCACTTCAACAAATGGTGTTGATTCAACTGGCAGTCAGCATGCAAAATAATGCAAACTGAACCTTTCCTATCTCCTTGTAAAAAGCTCAAGTCCAAGTGAATCAAAGACTTCCACTTAAAACCAGGTACACTGAAACTATTCAAAAAAAGAAGTGGGGAAAAGTTTAGAACACAAAGGCACAGGAGAAATTTTCCTGAACCGAACACCAATGGCTTCAGGTCTAAGATCAAGAATTGACAAATGAGACCTCATAGAATTGCAAAACTTATTTAAGGCTAAGGACACTGCTGGGAAGACAGACTAGTAGCCAACAGATTCGAAATGTATCTTTACCAACTCTACATCTTATAGAAGGCTAGTATCCAATATACACAAAAAGCTCAGAAAGCTAGACTCTAGAGATTCAAGTAATCATATTAAAAATGGGGTATAGAGCTAAACAAGGAATTCTCAGCTGAGGAACATTAAATGGCTGAGAGGCACCTAAAAAAATGCTTAACATCCCTATTCATCAGGAAAATGCAAATCAAAACAACCCTGAGATTCCACTTCACACAAGTCAGAATGGCTAAAATAAAAAACTTAGGTGACAGCATATACTAGTGAGCATGTGGAGAAAGAGGAACACTCCTCCACTGTTGGTGGGGTTATAAGCTGGTACAACCACTCTGGAAATCAGTCTGGCTTTTCCTCAGAAAATTGGACATAGTACTACCTAAAAACTCAGTCATTCCACTCCTGGGCATATACCCCCAAAATGCTTCAACACATAACAAGGACACATGCTCCACCATGTTTATATCAGCCTTATTTATAATAGCCACAGGCTGAAAAGAACCCAGATGTCCATCAAGAGATGAATGAATACAGAAAGTGTGGTACATTTACAAAATGGAGTGGTACTCAGCTCTTACAAACAATGACTTCATTAAATTCTTAGGCAAATGGTTGGAACTATGAATATAGAAGAGAAGAACATAGAAAGAAAGCAGAAGGACCTTCAATAGGAATAGGTCTCTTCCTACCAACAAGGACAGGGCTTTTTCTTACTCAATAATAATGTAGTTTTTTCTATCTCTAAGCAATAAAGGTTAGAGCTTATTTTTCATTTCGAATGCGATGATGCTTGCTCTATAGGGATTGTTCATGGGGGCTCTTGCTCTATCTAACATATATATATTGCATAAGTATAGGTGTGTATGTGTGTGTGTGTGTGTGTGTGTGTGTGTGTGTGTGTGTGTGTGTGTAAATATGTATGTTGATTAGTCAGGTCCTGTGCTTGGCCAAAGTATGTGTCTGTAGTATTGTGTGTAGGAAAGTTTGTGTATATGCATATCAGCATACGTAAAGGTGCTTCTTTCTGTAGCTTTCTCTAACTGACAAGAAGTTAATAAAATCCCAGCTTCAGAGGCTGGGGCTAGAAAGGTATTGGGGTGGGGCTGGAGGAAAACAAAGAACCACTTTACTTAATTTGGGTCCCCCACCACAGCGGTTTAACAACTGAGAGTTAATTTGCCAGAGGTCTGTAGCTTCTAGCCTTAGAACAACTTAGTCAATACAGGTAAACATTATTTTATAATAAATAATCTTTATTTTTGCAAAACCAAATTTAGTCCTGCCGAGGCTTTTCTGCTCAACTGCTTTCAGATAGCACCTTTACTCATACAGGCTGCTGGCACCAACTTAGCCACACAGCTTTTGACCTAAAATCTGTCTTGTTCACAAGATACACTGGGGCAGCAGTGGTGCAGAACTTGCAGAATTCACTAATCAGTGACTTGTTTAATTTGAGAACCACTCAATCTGAGAAAGCCTTGTCTCAACATTGCCTGGATGACCAAGAATTAGAGTCTGGGTTACCCACAGACCTATGTTAAAACTAAACATGTCCTGTAAAACAAACAAATAAATGAATAAATCTTAATGATGTTCTGCTATACTCATAAATTAGTGTCTAGTGCCCGAGAGGCATCTACTGGAAACTGATCGGAGAAGATGCAGAGACAATAGAGAACATTAGGCAGAAAGAGCCCAGTTTCAGTCCTCCATCAGTTTCTCTAGAAGGAAGGAACCCTGAGGGAGAAGGGAAGAAGAAATTATTGGTTAATATCATTGGGGTGTCTGCTCCTTTGGGGTATGCAACATGGACGGGGCAGTCTAGCTGTGGGAGAGGGGAGGGAGGAACAGGGAGGAATCAAGGAAGCAGAAGCTGCATTTGTGTGTATTGTACGAAAGAATAATAAGTATTTTTTAGAAAACAGTAAGACAGAAAGTAGAGGACATGAAAAGACCATACAGTAATTATAAAACCCATAGCATTTACTCATTGGGAAAGCCATGGCATTTGATAAAATGTATACACATATTCCATGTTAGTGGAATAATGTTTTCCATATGCAGGGAGGAGAAAAAACAGGTGCAGAGAAAAGGAGAAAAAGGACCAACATACTAAGACTTGAAAGCAGATTTAGTTAAAATTTACCAGAGAAAATTATATTCCTAAATATAAATCGATAAAAATGTTTACCTTAAACCAAACAACTAATTGACTTTCAAATACTATTTATAAATTAATTAAAAAGAAAATGTGACTTCTTAGAAATATTGGGCAATTGTGTTTGTAGTTAAGCCTTTAATCTTATTATTTATGAATATTTGTTTGCATATATGTATTCACAAGTATTTATATATTCATATATACATATATTATTCTATATATATATAAATGTGTATATAAGGTTACATTCAATTTAATGATGGTTATATCTCAAGAAAAAAATTCACACAAAAATTTGCTTTCTATTCATATTTTCTCCATAGAGTTTTTCTAAGTGAATAATGTATGAGTTGAATATTCACATAAGAATAGACTTTTATCAATAAAATAATCTTAAAATGATCTATTTATTTGCATATTTTAAGTTTAAGTATTTTGCCTACATCCATATGTGTGGACCATGTGCACATTTATATGTGCAGTGCCCATATAAGTGAGATGAAGATATTATATTTTATGTTTACAGATAGTTGTGAGCCATCATATTGATTCTGGGAACCTAACCTATGTCGTCTGCAAGAACATCAAGTACTTGTTATGACTGAACCAAGTTTCTTGCCATACAATCATTCTTTGTATATTTTCAAATGTAAAATTTAATAAAGGGCCAAGGGCCTATTTAAAAAACAACATCAACAACTTGGATTGACTTTGGTTTGTCTTATAAATAGACCATTATCTGAAAAGAGTCCATATCATGATGTTGAATTACATGATTTTTGGTATCTTCCTATCTTCAAAATACATCTTTCTGTCTGTGGAATAACATAAGGTCCAACGATTACCAGGAATTAAATCTGCATACTTAGGACAATTTTACTGAAATCAGAATAAAATCATCATTCAGGATAATTTTAAAGAGACAGTTTTAGAGTTCTCAATTTTGTGTTTAAATATTTCCATGTTAGCTTGCGTGCTCAATTGCATTTGCCTTCTGTAGTAACTTTCTTTGTAAGGAAATATCTCCAAAAGTTCATATAACAGATGATGAGAGAAAACAAAACCAGCAATCCAAAACCCCTTGAGTAGCCTTAATCTTCATTCCATTTTAACCTCTGTCTGTGAAATGAACATAACTAGCAAGACCAAAAATGCACACATGCCCACGAGATTGCTATCATACTCTCAGTCTTTTGAGAAATTCATACACAAGCCATCATTACTACATTGTGCTCCCTTTGCAACTTCTCTCTCTGTCTCTCTCTCTCTCTGTCTCTGTCTCTCTCTTTCTCTCTCCACACCCCTCACTCTCCCTCTCTGTATAAACTAGATAGATATGTTGATGATAGATAATGGGGTTTTGTGTGTGTGTGTGTGTGTGTGTGTGTGTGTGTGTGTCTGTGTGTGTGTGGTATTTACATGTGTTAGGAGTGGAACATTTATGATTAGATAATCTATCAAGTAGCTCTTCCCTGAAATAACTAATTATTTCTTTCAGTGGCCAACAGTTGCCTGTAGCAATTCATGTAGAAATGGAGCCTTATGGAATTTTCACTAACTGTATTGGCACGTTAACTGCTGTGGTCATTATGTAGGTCTTACTTACAAAATTATTCTGTTGAAATATGATGGGTACAACGTTTTTATCACATGAAAAAGAAGCTATCTTATGCACATGACCGAGTCTTCTTCCTCAGACAGTCTTTTAAATGATGTTTCCTAAGCATTGTATATTGGTGTTGCATTGTATGTATCCCAGGTGTAGTGGGATTTTCTACAGTTATTCTCTATTTATGAAGACTGTGCCTCTCTGTTGTGGGGAGTAAGAAAGAAAAGAATTATGTAGGTAGGTAGGTAGGCAGGTAGGTAGATAGATGGGTAGGTAGGTAAATAGGTAGGTAGGTAGATAGATAGATAGATGGGTAAGTAGGTAAATAGGTAGGTAGGTAGATAGATATATAGATGGGTAGGTAGGTAAATAGGTAGGTAGGTAGATAGATAGATAGATGGGTAAGTAGGTAAATAGGTAGGTAGGTAGGTAGATAGATGGGTAGGTAGGTAAATAGGTAGGTAGGTAGTTAGATAGATAGATGGGTGGGTAGGTAAATAGGTAGGTAGGTAGATAGATAGATGGGTAAGTAGGTAAATAGGTAGGTAGGTAGGTAGGTAGGTAGGTAGGTAGGTAGATAAAGAAAATGCAAGCTATTTTTGTTGACGGATTAGAGTTATACTTATATATGAGTATAAGAATCAGCATTTAGAACACAGTTGGAAAGTGCATTGATTTAGGAAAATACTAGTAGTAGGTTCTTCTTTATGTTCTATGATCTTTCTCAAGGCACAGATAGCTGTCTGTGTTTAAGATACCAGGCATGAGTGTCAAACTAATGAGATTCCTTAAATCCAGTTAGGTAGCTGCTCCTTGCTCCCAGTGTCTAAACTCCTGTATTACACTACTGGAAATGTCTTGACAGGCAGGCATCATTGTTTTGGGTCACAGGGCTACATTGAGTAGGAATGTTGATTATTTTTCAGCTTGACTCTCACTTCTGATACTCTGAGATTAAAGTGAAGCTTTGGAGTAGGATTCCAACCTAGATGCAGGTGGTTTCCCTCAAGTAGTTTTTTTCCGAAGTGTGTGGAATCTTCTGCAATTGGATATTCCTTACCTTAAAATTCTGGGAGTCAACCAATAGCAATGGCAATATCTGATGTTGTTTATGATAGTCTCTAAGACCACTCATTAAAAAAGTGAGATTTCTCTTAATTGACTCTGGGGTTTGTTTTTAATAGCCTTCTGGGAAATACTATTAACCCTATATGATATAATTTTTGAGTGTATGTGTGTTTCATAGGTTTATAAATAATTAAGTTTCCTGTGTTTTTCCCCCAGAACTAATCACTTTATTTTTCATTAGATACTCTTTGTGTTTACATTTGAAATGGAATATACTTCCTACACCCTGCTTCCATTACCCCTCCAACTCCACTTGTCTTCAGGAAGGTGCACTGGCTCCTAATCACCCTCTCCACCCATTGCCTTGGCATTCTCTTGCCTTGAAAAAATGTGCCCTCCCTGGATAAAAGGTCTCTTTTCACATTGATGCCAGACACTGCTATCTTCAACTACATATGCAGCTGAAGCCCTAGCCCTGTCCTGTGGTTTGTTCAAACATGTTTTCTCTTATTGATCTCCCTTGTCTTGTTTACCTTCTCCCTCTCTGCTGTTAATCCCTGCTCACCATTCTCCTCACCCATTCTCATGGAACATAATCCCACTATCTGCTTTTCATTTACCACCACCATGGTCCCTTTCCAATTGCCTGTCTTCTTTATTTACTCCAAGTTATATATTCAAATTTAAAGAAACAGTTAGGACCCAAAAAGAGGTGAAAATGATATTTACTTACCTGAGCTTGGACTATTTCATTCAGTATAATGTTTTAGTTTTACCATTTAACTGAAATTGAATGATTTTATTTCATTTTGCAGTTAATATAATTCAATTGCACACATGCACTATATTTTTTTATCTATTCATCAGCTCAAAGACACCTCAGAAGCTTTTATTTGTTGGCTCTTGTGAATAGAGTAGCAATGAATTTTGGATGAGGAAATATTGTGGGAAGACATTGTCCTGTCTTTTGGAGAAATATGCTAAAGTATGTGATACTTGGGCCATATAGTAGATTTTTCTTTGTCTTTTAAAAAATTTAAACAATGATTTCATAGTGGCTGTACTCAATTGCAGCCCCATAAGTAGTAAATGAGTTTCAAATTGCTTGCATCCTGACCATCAATATAGGACAATTGTTTTCTTCATCTTAGTCATTCTGACTGGAGTAAAACACAATCTCAAAATAGTTTTAATTTGCACTCCGTTAACTGTTGAAACTTAAGTCATTTTTATTTCTTCTTTTGAAAACTCTGTCCCATTTTCAGTTCTAGTCCATTTATCAGTTTACCTTGTGTTTTCTTGATTTTCCCATACTCTATGTTTTTTTTTCTATACTATTAATTGCTTCTTTTGCTGTGCAATTTTGTATTTCCATGAGATCCTGTTTATGAATTGTTACTCTGATGTATGGAATTATATTCAGAAAAAACCTTCCTATACCAGTGTCCTCCACAGCATTTCTTTGTATGCTGTCAGGCTATAAACATGTGTGTCGGTAGGGATGATGAGAGAGGACTGGCCTCTGGAATAAAATAAGACAAATGAACTTTAACAAATAATTACTTTTATGGGAATATCAATACTCATGTCATCCCTTATATTGTGCTTAAAGAGAGAATTATAATAAGAGACTACAACACGCTATTATTAACTTTTCACTGGCAACACCAACCCTGGGGGGTGGGTCATGTGATATCAGTGCTGAGTCAGCACTGTTGTAATAGTTCTTTTATTCTTTTTCTTTTATTTAACAGAATTTGCCAGGTAACATTGAAGCCAACCTAAATGATGTAGAAACATCTTTAGCTCAGTAACTCTGTTATATTCATCTCTCAATTTATCAAACTGCAATCTCATGAAATTGAAATACAATTTATGAGCAATGACTTCAGAGCACTGGACTTTATCAGAATGATTGACTATATTTATTCTTTAGCATTTCAAATTGTAAGAGTATGTCTTAAAATAATGGCTTTGTAGTTATGAAACATGGGAGTGCTAACATCAATCATAGACTAATTGGCACTTGTTGTTTGCTTGTCATGTCTTAGATATTTGTGACATTAATTCTGACCTCAAGGTTGCTTTCTCTGTTAAGTTTCAAAGACTAGAAATTACAATTGTTGCTATTATTTGCAAGAACACTTATATTATCATCAGAAATCCATTATGCTACATGGTTGTCTTTTTTGTCAATATATATTCCTATGAGCCTTTTAAATGTCATATTTTGCTATAAACATTATGCTGTTCAATTATTTTAACTTATGTTGCAAGTGCAAATTAATGAATATATTTTATATTTTGTATATTTGTCATCTTTTTTAGAATACTTTCATGGCTGAAAAATGCTACTTGTAAGCCTTCGATTATTTAGTGGAAAACACAGTGAAACTTTCTAGAAGTTATTGTAATAGGAAATTTCAAGGTCTTCCTCACAATACAGAAAATGATCTTGCTCTTGGTTATGAACCATAACTATATGATAAGACTGTGTTGCTAAAAATACTATATACTCTGGATGCAGGATGTTGAAAAAACACCATGAAACTGCCTTGCTGCTGGATAACTCAAATATACAGGTCTCTGCTCCTCCTTGTTCCTGAGACAGCTGCATCTTCTCATGTATTGCCAGCCTTGTCCCTTAAACAAGATGGTGAATATCGATGTGAACAGATTTGGCCATATTGGTCGACTGGTTTCCAGGGCCGCCTTTCTGCTCTGGATCTGGCAAAGTGGAGATTCTTGTCATCATCGATGTCCTCACTGACCTCAGCTACATGGTCTAATTGTTCCAGTATGATTCTACCCATAGAAAATTCAATTTCTCAGTCAAGGCTGAAAATAGAAAGCTTATCATCAATGAAAAGCTCATCATCATCTTTCAGGAGCTAGATCCCCTTACATCAAATTGGGTGATGCTGATGCTGAGTATGTCGAGAAGTCTACTGACATCTTTACCATCATGGAGAAGGGCGGGGTCCACTTGAAGGGTGGGACCAAAAGGGTCATCATCTCTGCCCTTCCAGAATTTTAAGGAAGGTCATACAAGTACATTAGTTTTACATGGACCACCTACTATAATTAATTAATTTTAAAAAATGTTTAAGAATTTTTATGTAACCCAAACATCCTGTGTAAATATATCATATGATATTCTTTATACAATTACTACTGTTCATAACACAAATTCCCTATGCCCTTAAAATTTGGGATGAGTTTCTTCTATTAATAATATTAAAAATGAAATTAAATAATTTTTCAAAATAACATTAAGAAGAGTTAGGAGATAGCTAAGTAAGTAAAATGTTTGCCTTGCTATAATCAATACAGAACATAAACAATATTCACACTGATAGTATTTCAGACCTGGAGTCCTTCAATGGATAAACAGTAATGAAAAAGTTCAAAATAAATGACTTTGTGGACAAATTACTTGAAATGCTTAGTTATAAAAAATAATAAACTGATAGGATTTTGATAATTGAAGAATTTAAATTATACATATTCTTCACTTTACATGATAATGACAGAACTCAAAACTGAAAAGGGATTTAAGATCATATGTGAATGTACAAATGTGTATGCATTTGTATGTTTTTTGTGTGTAAGGGTTTATGTGTGTGTGTATACAAATGCTTTTGTAGCTATACACATGCATGTACCACACAGCCCAGGTATTGAAGTCAGAATACAACTTGTAGGTATCATTTTTCCCCTTTACTGAAGCCATGTGGATTCTAGTGAGTGGATTCTATTCTGTTCTTGCTGTTCCCCAGACCAAGGAAGGGTGCTTAGTGAGAACATGTATACTTAGATATAAGATTATCTGAGAATTACAATTAAACATGGACTGTGAAATGTTGAAAGGGAAACATTTATTTGCTCATTATGATCTTTCTTTGACATTAAGAAAAATTAAAACACAATCATATATATTTGCTTTATCATATATATATGTATATATATATATATATATATATATATATACACACACACAGAGAGAGATATGTATATACATACACACTTACATACAAATATACATACATACATACATACATTATTACTTTGGCTTTCTGGCCTGGTCCTAATTTCTTTCTATTTAAGTTTTAGAACAATACTTATTTAAGGACAAAGATATATTGATGTGTGTGTGTTTATGTGTGTGTGTTTTCAGTAACTAAACTTTATCTTACCAATAAAGTATTACCAAGGGAGAAAATTTTATGCAAGAGTCATGAATTTGTCTGACTTCATATCCTAATAAAATCTCATAGCATAAAAGTACTTTCATCTCTCTTTCTTTCTGTGTCTCTGTCAGGACATTATGGTCTTAATTCTATTCACTATGCCCTTTTCACTTTAGTCCAGACCACAGCAGATAGAGTGTGTATATATTTTGAAGGGCCATATACGGATTCATTTGCAGGGCAGGGGAGCACTGCCACACTTGGATTTTGTTTACTTGACAGTCATTAAATGCAAGGATATTTGTCAGAGTCAGTGGGCACTGAAGAAAGTAGAGAAAGCTGTAGTAGGACTACATAGCAGGCCATATATACAGAAGTTATCACATCCCTGTAGGATGTTATATGTGTAGAAATTATCACAACTCCTGTCCAGAAAAGTGTGGACTTGCAAATTCTGCCTGGGTTCTGTCATGCTTGTGGTATTGACCTACTTTGCAGTTGCCTTATGACCCTATTCCTCTCATATAACTCAAGGCAAAATAAAATAATAAGTATTAATAAAAGTCATGAATGTGGCTTAAAATTCAACAAGAAATGATAGTGTCAAATTGTTAGTATAGACAGACCAGCTACCCTTCTTATGCATTGCACAAATGTTTGTCATAGTCATATTCATATTTACTTGTGTGCCAAAACATTAGGAAGATGGAAAGAAGTGTCTAAAGGTACATTATAGGACCTCATTTTATTTCATTTTTTTAATTACTCTTTCTGTAGAAGAGTAGTCATTCTATTAACCATTGAGACATTTTTCCTGTCCCACTGGTTTTATGAGCAGAACCGTATGTCCTGAAAGAAAAGGGTAAAAACCTGATTGATATCAGGCTTACCCAATTAACTTCCTCTAATTCTCTCAAGTCACACCTAGGGGTAAATTATACTCAAAGGTGCTATTCTTGTATTAATCAGTACTCAGTGCTGGTGAAGGTGTTATTTCATAATCGAACTTGAGAACAATGATAACATGTTATGTTGATAAATTACAAAACAAACAAAGCAGCAAATAACTTAAAATTAAAGCACACATGTTTTATTAACATGGCCCAAAACATACGTGTAGACAGACAGTGCAAACCAAATATAAAGCATTGTTTTTGTACCCTGATGATTCAGTTTTATCTATTTTTATTATTTTTATAGTTTTTAGCCTTTTAATTTTGGTTGGGTTGTTTGTTTTCCAACAAAGTATTTTTAATTATTTTTTATTGAATATTCTCTGGATTTACAATTCAGGTGTTATCTGCTTTTCACCAATCCCATCCTTCCTCTGCTACCTATGAAGATGCTCCCTCTCCCAACCTCCCTCTCCTATTTCAGCATTCCTCTACACGGGGAAAACTATCCTTACTCGACTAAATTTCTCTCTTCCCACTGATGTCTGGCAATGCTATCCTCTGCTGCATATGCACCTAGAGCCATGCGTCTCTCCATAAAAACTCATTGTTTTGGTATTTTAGCCCTGGGAACTGTGGTGGGTTTTGGCAGTTGATCATTTTGTTCTTCCCATTGGGTTGCAGACCCTTTCAGCTCCTTCAGGCCTTTCTCTAGCTCCTTCCCTGGGATCCTCATGTTCAGTCTGATGGTTAGCTGCAATTATCCTCCTCTGTATCAGGATATCTCTGGCAAAGCTTCTGAGGAGGCATCCATATAAGGTTCTTTCCAGGAAGCACTACTTGGCATCAGCAATAGTGATTGGGTTTATTGGCTGTATATGGGATGGATCGCCAGGTGAGGCCATGGATTATCTTTTCTCAAATCCCTGCTCCTCTATTTGTCCCACTATTTCATCCCATGAGTGTCTTGGTCTCCCTTCTAAAAAGAACTGAGACATCCACATTCTGGCCTTCCTTCTCTTTGTGCTTCGCAAAGTTCTCCCTCCTTAGAAGATGATCCACTTTTAAACGTCAGACAGTACTCAAATGTTTTGGAAACTTGCTTAGAGTTTTATCCTCAAGACTCCTTGCAATCTCAAATGGAATGCCTTCTTTGTAGGGCTGGCTCTTTGTTAAGCCATTTTAGCAAGGGAAGATCTAAAGGCTAGAACGTCTATCCTGAAGTAGATACCTTCACTTTCTGTCTTCCCCGCTGGAGTCTCCACAGAGATTTCCAGATCCTCCTCCCAAGCTTCATCCTCAGGAAATGTTTACCTCGAGCTGCACATGCTTCACTCATATTCTTTGCATTTTTATAAAGCTTCTGACATCCAAATGGTTTGTAAAAGTTTTCTCCAAATTTGCCTTTCTCACAGGTTTTTGTCTTATGAAGTGATGCCAAATCTGTTTGACCCTGTCCTTTGCCTTATTACTTGCAGATTCATTGTATATACAGTCTTTAAGAATAAAGCCCTTCCCCCCAAATTGGTACATGCAAATATATAATTCTGCGTTTTTTAAGAGGAAATAAGAGTTTTAACACTTGGGCTTAGATTATTTTCTAAAACAGATATCTTTACTAAACAGGTTTTTTTTTTCTTTTACAGAAATAATAATGTTTCATTAAAACATAATATTCCTGTATTATATAGTTAAATGAGTAAATTATATTCAGTATCTATAAATTAAAATTATACTAAATCCTAATTCTTTGTAGTCAATCCCTTCAGTTGCTCACAGGAAACTGTGTGAAGGTCATTGTGTTATGACTAATTTCCCTCACTCCTTTGCTTGGTCTATTTTCTAGGTGTTGGCTCATCGCTTCACAAGCAAAATTTTGCTCATCTTGCAAAATGGTTTCCTTTTATTGCTTCTTTTGTTCAACATTAGGTTATAGTAAAATTTTAGGCCAGCAGTTAAGATTATTTTTACAAAACGGAGATGTAAGTTGTGCCTGGGTATTTGCTTATATACCTGGGATGTTTATGGAAAGAAGTAGTTTCAAATATATACTTACAGAAGTGTCTTCGTATGAATCAACTGGCTTCCTATCTGCAGTTTACTTTTAGTCTTAGCATATGGATTTTTTGCAAATTCTCTCTAATATCATTATTTTGTGGGAATATTTTGTTTTGTACCAAGTCAAACAGCTGTGTGTGTGTGTGTGTGTGTGTTTTTTTGTTTTTTTTTTTGACAGCCACATCTGTCGAGAGTCTAAGGAAGAGAGTGTAAGTAACTGATGATATGAAGACATTCTGACAAGTGATATGTTACCCTCAAAGACATAGAATTCTTAGAATACCCAATGCTTCTCTAGAGCAGAGAAGTGAGAACTACACGGCTTTTAGACCTGCATAGAGTCAGGGCATTCTCAATAAACCAGCAGCCTACACTCCTGCTTTGCACTATGTAACTGAAGAGCCTGGGACAACTGCTTTGGTTTTATTTGAAAAATCTTTAGGCTTTGGAATTGTCTCTATTTGCCCAGATGTTGCTTCTACTCAATGGTCTGCTTATCTTTTTCTATCATGCTGGTCGACGTTTCTTCTTTCTTCTACACATATATTTTCATTTTGTTTTATTTTACTGAATAACAGCTGTGAGTCTAGAAATGGTTACCTATAGGTAGCACAGTGAAGATATCTGTTGGCAGTGACAAAAAACCTTTGGTATCATACTTGAGTGGTTCAGACAGGTGGAAATACTGTATTATGGTAGGGACTAGACTGAATTCCTTCCACCAGAACCATTAATTCTGTCAATTAATTAAATCTTCAGCACACTCATATTTAAATACCAAGTGGTAATTTTGTATTTTATAAAATTGAAACTATTAAATGATCTTTACGGGAAACTGTAAGGGCTAACAAAATTAAGAGCTGTTGCCTATGTCCACAAAGAGAGAATGTACATATATTTAAGGACATAATCTCATTTCATTCATCTTTTTATGAAAATCAATCAAGGTCTATCTTTTATTTTTCTGAATAAATCCCAGGTCAGAAAACACATTACCCACAATTTGACAGAATTGTGGGAAGGCTGCTTCTGAATCCAAATAAAATTAAAATTCTTACACATTAAACACCCAGAATAAGAGTAATTTGTTCAAATATCAGTTTTTCTTCTTGAAACTCACTTTATACCTTTTCTCTATATTTAGCCAGTACTTCTTGTTGTATTGTGATGTTCTAAATTGGTCTCATAGTAATTATTCAATTTTCTCAACAAGAGACAAGCTTAGGAAATAATTTGCTTCGTGTGTGGTATAATAATAGTGTTGACATAAATAAACATACTGCTTTTATTTCTTCAATTTTTTCGTAGTCATTTTTTCCATCTAGTAAGTAGAGGCTCTAACTTGGGACTGTGTTATGGGCGAATAAAAATGAATGTTGCTTGCATTATGGAACTAGAAAATAAAATCACATTTCCTCTAATTTGTCTGGAATTATTAGCAAAACAGAATTACAGCAAAATATTTTGGCATGATTTTGTCAGTCCATGCTGCTGGGATATGTCACACTAGAGAGCAATAGCAGCATGCAGAAAAAAAAAACATGTAATGTATACAAAGCATACTTGAGTGTGAAATCTTTTGCCAAATATTTTAATTATTGAGAAAAATTGCTATGAAAGCAAATTTTAGTTCTGAGAAGGATTCTTCCTCTTTGCTGATATGAGCTTTAACACGTTTCTTTAAAGTTTATTATAATTTAGGGAATTAATTCTGATGCATTTTTCCATGGACAAACTGCTTGACCTGAGGCTTATCAGCATCATCAAACTGATTGTTCAAAACAGAGGAGTGTTTTTAATTAATGTGTGCCACCACAGAATTTGAAAATGCCAATGAGACCCCTTTGCTTCAAAAACATTTTTCTAGCCATTCATTTCTCTTAGTTGGGGTTTTATTAAGTATGGAGAGACCATAACCAAGGCAACTCTCACAAAAGTAAACATTTATTTGCATCTGGTGTAAATTTCAGAGGTTTAGTCCATTACTATCAAGGCAGAATGTGTGGCATTGTGGAGGAGGTGCTGGAGGAATTGAGAGTTCTGTCACTTGATCTGTAGGAAGCAGGATGGGACTATCTTTTTCAGGTAGCCAGAGGAGGCACTGATACCACTGGTCAGACTGGATTATATATGAGATCTCAAAGCCTCACGTACACAGTGACATAGTACCTCTACCAAGGTGGCACCTTCTCCAATTAGGTCACACATTCTAATATCCCCACTCCCAATGTGCAAAACTTATTGACACCACCACATTTTACTCACTGGTCCCCATAGACTTGTTGAAACATATGAATCTTTGAGGGCCATATGTATGAATAACATAATGCATAATACATTTAGTCCAATTTCATTGTCACAGTACTAAATTACAGTATCAACAACAATAATGTAAGGCCAAAGTTCAATGTCTTATCTGAGATTCTTGCAACTCCTAATTGTAATTTTCTTTAAAATGAAAATAAAAATGAAGATCATGTACCTCAAACATATCATGACGCAGGGTACATATTATCATTCCAAAATGTAGTGAAGGGAGAAAAATGAATTAATACTGTCCCAAAGCAAAACTAAACCCTTCTGGGAAAACTTCATATTCTGCATCTGCATGCCTGAAGTCAAAAGGGTTTTCTGATCTTCTACACTTTTAGCTTTCTTGACTGCAACACAGTTCTTTCTCATGGGCTGGCACTACTCCTTGTTAGCAATTTTTGCTTGGCAAGTATCTCATGGCTCTGACATCTCTAACAGAGATGTGTTATCCAAGGCAATTTCAGCTTTACAGCTACTTGTTCCAATGTCTGTGATCCACACATGTTCCTCTGCATGCTTCCAAATGGCTTGGGTCACTCATTCAGCTCAACCCTCTATAGCACTCTAGAAACTGGCTGACTCCACTCCACTGCTGCTGCTATTCTCGAGGGTCATCTCATGGTACTAGCATCTTCAATATGCTGGGTTCTTCTGTAACAACTAGAGTGCACTTACATCTCTCATAGGTTTTCTTCATTATGCTAAACTTCAATTGTTTACAATTCATTTTCAGGCCTGGGCCTTTGACTACAACTGAAGTTGCATCTTCCTGGATGGCCTTTCATATCGTCCCACAGTGCCAAGTCTTACCTTCTCTGCAGGACTCATACATACCTTCAAAACCACTACTACCCGGTGATCTTTACATAGTATGAAGTCAAGTTACCAGCATAATGTCTATCTCTGGAACTCAGTTTCTTAGGCACTCAGAAAACATTCCCAAGTTGATTACCTCAGTGAGGCTGTTGTTTTCTTAATCACTGTTAGCTTCTTTTCTCCATCTAACAAGCCCTAAGAATGCTAGTAACTTCTACTCTTGACTCTAAAGCCAGAGCCATATGGCCAGAACTGCTAAGTTTTGCTCTCTACTGGGACTGGACCCAAATTTTCTATTACATCTTCACCAGATTGTTGTTTTCAACAGTTTCCTTCACTGTCTGAGATTGGTTAACCCTGGATCTTCTTCTGTACCAGGTGGACCTTGAACTGAGAGTCCTGCGTGCCTCTGTCTCCTGGGAATAAAGGCATGTGCCTCCAAGCCTGAAGTGTAGCTTTTCTTTAACTTCTGTTTACAAGAATCTCATAAATTCTGGATCATAGTTTCTTCCATATATTATCTAGTTGACAACAGAGAAGAACCAACACAATCCATCCCTTGTCAATTAGACACAAAATCCTATTTCCTTACCATCAAATTAAAATAATGATCAGGTTATAATAAAATCTAACATGATATAACTATTTCTAGTTCAATTGCAGGCACATAAACAATAAAATTAACTGGGTGGGATCTTGCCTGTAGAACACTACTCCCTCTATATTCCAATTTCTGTTGTCCTTCTCATCTTTAAATCATACATTTTGTATTTTTCTTTCTCAGTTTGTTACGAATGATCAAAGTGTTTGTCATAAGAATGAACCACAAGATGAGTCTAAACTATGTTGTTTTCAGATTTCATTTGCCAATGTAATTAGTCTAAATCTGTTCATCTTTGCTTTAACAGAATATTTGGACAAGGGCAAAAATAGCCACATTGTTCATGAAAATATGACAAGAACAGTTTTTAATCCACATACTGAGACTTGGCAATGTGCAAAGACACAAACTAACATTGGTGAAGGTGCAGCCTCAGTAGCACCTTCTGAAACCTCTTGAACCAGGACCCCACATTTTGAATCACCCTCAGCCCCACTCTCTCCAATGCTTCTACTATTATGACCCATTAAGCCTCACATAAATCATTCCACTGTTTTCCAAAGTCTCAAAATGCACATCTCTACAAACAATAACATGAAAAGGATCACTACAGCAGTATTCCAGTCCCTGGTACCAACTTTTGTCATAGTTAGGATCTTATTGCTGTGGCATGACACTAAGACTAAGGCAACTCTTATTCAAATACATTTAATTGAAGCTTCCTTATAGTTTCAGAGATTCAATTCATTACCATTATAGCAGGAAGCATGGCATTGTACAGGCAGAGACATAGTGCTCTAGGAGCTGAAAGTTCTACTTCTTGACCTGGCACAGTAGAAGGGGACTTTCCTTTGCAGGTAGTCAGGAAGAGGTTTTTATTCCACTGGCCAGAGTTGAGCATAAATACTTGTCATTCCAAAGCCCTACCTTTATAGTGACACACGTACTCTAACAAAGCTAGACCTCCTCTGGTAACACACACCTAATAATTTTCACTTCCCATAGGCCAACCATATTTAAATCATCACATCATGCTTAGTCAAGCATACATTTTTGGGTACTCATCTATACTCCATGAGCTGAATGGTTCATCTGTATCCTCAATCCACACAACATGTGCTAATTTACAAGTTCAACACAAAGTATGTAGAACTCTGAACTACAGAAGAAAAATAATCAAATGTTGATGTGAATCTAGTTAAATCAAACTCCCACTGATACATATTATTTGCAATATATGTACATATACATAAATTTTATATTTGAAAGCATATGCAGAAACAGTTGTGTGGATCTTGATAATCAAAGCATTAGTGATTCTCTAAAAGCATATAGACACACATGTGTGCTAGTAGGTAGGTCTGATGTGAACTTATTCAATAAAAATGTTAAAGGCATGCCAGTATTTGTTATTACGCCAATAAGCTATTTTTCCAAAGGCCCTTTATTTTCTAGTTGATAGTAAATGAACAATCACTTTAGTTAACTAGTTTGTGTATAACTTAGAAGACACAGACATAAGTGTAAAAGATGAACTGAACAAAAACAACACCAATGGACATGTCAAAATGGATATCTGAAATGCATGAAGCCTCAACCATATAGATAGAACCACAGACAACTGCAAAAACATGAGAAATGGAGAGGTCTTTTTCCCCAGGACATAGGGTACTAATTGGTTGCCTTCTACCAAATGGTAATCCCTGAAAACACATATAAAAGTAAAATTATACAATCCGAAAAGGTTATGCTGTATGTATACTCAGATAAAAAAAAATAATAGATTTGAAGAAGAGCAGAGAGTAATCTTGGAGAGTTTAGAGTAAGAAAAGAAAAGAAAAAATATTGTAACCATTATTTTAAAAATATAAAATTAAAGAATAAAAGTACTAGCAGGCCCTTATTATTTTTCTTACCTAAATATTGTATGTATTATATACAAAATATCTCTAAAAATCTGTTGTGTTTGTTTGTGTTTATTTTAGTGTACATTTGTATGCATGGGATTTCAGGTGTCTATAAGGACATAAATGTAACAAAGTGTCAGTTTTGTGTAGTTTGTCATAAACTCCATGAAATGAAGGCCTGGAACTAAACTCGGGCCTATTTCAAGGGCCATACATGCTCTGAATCACTGAGCCCTCTGCCAAGCTCCAAGATGAATTTTATTTTGGAGTAAACATTTCCTATATGTCTGGGTTCCTGAATATTTAGCCTTTCACCTAATTTTTGCTTATTAACCACTAAAGCAATACAATGTGTTTTCTGCTGTGTCCATGTTTTTTTCCTTCTCACAGTTGTTATGGAAAATCAATATAGCTAAAACACAGAGAAACTCAGGAATCCTTGTGATTAGTCTATAGCTGGTGGTGTTCCAGACAATTACACACATGATCTTTAACAGACCCCAAATGCTTCGAGAGACCTGTTACAGAACTAAACAGGTAAGCTCAGATGGTTAGTGATGAAAAATATTCATTGTAAAATGCCATTCTAAGCACAGAGAGTATGTTCATGGTGAGACTCTTACTGCAGCCTACAATGCTTGTTCTTAAGGACTTTAAAGCACTCATTTTGGAGAGATACACATTACTAAGTACACACAAGCAGGTCAGTAAAATAACTCCCCTGATTCACACAATGGTTTTTAATAAAATTAGAGGGACAAAATTAGAATGCTTCTGTGTACATGCAATGGTAATAATTGTAGAAAAGGGGTCACAGGGTTGAAACAGATCTGGGACATAGGAAGAGTTGCAAGTGGGAGAATGATGGATATAAATGATGTAAATACAGTACTCATGCATGACATTCTTTGAAAATGTTTAAATTGAATAAAAATAATAACATGAAGTTAGCTTGAGTTCATGCTACTTACAGCTAGGAAGTTTTGATTTACTAAATTTAGAGAAATTTTAATCTAGCAGGATGGTTTCTTTGGAAAGGAAGTACAATCAAAGACCTTTTAGTCTAGAGAATCCAGCTGGGATGCAGATACACCCTGGATTAATGTATGGTCTAGATGAAAGACATACATGCCCTTAGTACATACTTTTAATCACTAACAGTGAACGTAACATTCAGTTGTAGAGGGAAGCAGCCATGTTTGGAAGTGACATTTAATTGGGGAAAGATTTGACAGAAAGTATCAGAAATAAGATACAACTTACAGGAGAACAGCACAGTTAAAAGAGGCTATTTAAGAGCAGCTCAGGAAGAAGAAAGTGAGACATGAACAGTGGTGGTATGTATGGTAGTTTTAGCAGGACTGCTTTACAAAGAAAGGTAGCAGAGAATACAAGCTGGGAATGGGTTAAGGCACAAAAAGCCAGAGAATGAGTAAAAGCCAAAAGATTAGAACATATTGCTAAAGTTACTATAAGGCCAAAGAGAACAAGTCAGACAGAAGTGGAGAGAAGCTATATGGAATATGAGAGTATATCAAGGTTAGAAGCTTCCAGACATGGGCCTAGAGATATTTGGACAAAAGAAACATTGCTCTTGGCCCAAGCTTTGAACTCACACATTTCATCCCTCCATCTGAGGAAATCAAAGCAATATTTACAACCTTGTGTTGTATTATTATGTTAGTTTTTTTGAGCTGTTCATGTGCTGAAAGTCTTTTAAATTTGTCCCAAAACATAAATCTTAAAATAAGTATATTTTGCAAGTTAGTGATGCCTGCATCATGGGAGCTCTAGCAGTCCCTAGGATAAGGTTACCGCCCTTCACAAAGCAAAGACAGAATGCATGAGGAATAAAAGACAATATATTTGGGAAGGTTATAAACTAGGTTAAATATTATGGCTACATGGTTTGTCAAGGCCTAGGTAACTGTTACCTGGCTTTCCTGCCATTATATGGAAACTTCCTCTTGTGGTTTTGCTGTTGCTAGACAACTTCTAATGCAAATATTGGTTACATATTCTGTTTTGTTCTATGCTCTTAGAAACCAACCACAATAGGAATTAGTAGAACTGTTTTTGCAAAGTTACCCACAATAAGCTTGGACCAGAATCAACCATCTCATAGCACTTTGTGCATCTGTCCATAGCTTTTATAATATGATCTGCCCCTGGGAGAGACCACAACATAATAGAGACTATTTATAATTTTAAAAAACTATTTGGAATAAGACTGTCATTTTAAGTAGTTGTCAAGTAAAGTTTAAGTTTCTAAGACCTCCCTGGGAACTGATATCCTACCTGACAGAAAGAGCCTTGTATCTAGGTAACTTACATCTTGATTGGCAAGTTAACATATGAGCGTCAGGCAAATGCCATGTTGGTGAATAAGATCAGACATGAATATTAATCAAGGCAAGACCCCTGGCCATTTGAATACCTTAATCAATGGGAGCAGGATATGGGTACAACAATTATATGTTCCTAAGGAAATGCCATATCCCTTAGTACTTATTGGTGAAAAAACTTGGACAGATATTTGTTGATTTGGGTCTTAAAATTCCTGAAGTATCTTAACTCAATGACCTGGTTCAATTCTCAAATCTGGACCATTGCTCTAGTCAAGTAGTCTTCAAGGTCAATAATCTTTCTCTGTATGACTGAGATGGTTGTCCATGTGCTTTTATAGGTGATTCCTGAATGCCAACAAAAAACCATTCTCATGGCTAATGTAAAATTATCAAAGTTTATCCCATGACATCCAATTCATAAAAGCATGTGTCCTCTTTTGAAAGCATCCTGGTTTGGGATTCAATACTTCTTTCTTCTCCTTTAGTTGGAGTCAATCATCTAATGCTGAATATCAAAACATCTCTGCCTGTTTTATTTTTAAAATGTAGTTTAAACCCATTTCCATTGTTTTGTGAAATTTGTCCCCTTTCTTGAACAAAGAAATTAGTTAGAATCCCCTTTATTCAGTAATAATGATCATGACAGATTACAATCATAATCCAATCACACCTAAATATTATCAGGTAAAGAGTAGGAATTTAATGACACCTACATGCACATTATGCAATAACACCATGGTAAAGAAATATGATGATGACAACAATGTTCAAGATTAGTCTCTGGAAACAACTGTTTCCATTAATTTTCAATAAAATGTGTTTTACTTAGTAACTCTATTGCTGTGAACAAATACTGTGACTATAGTAATTTGTAAAAAGGAAGGCATTTAATAGCAAACTTACTCACTATCTAGAAGTTTAGTTCATCATCATCATGTCAGGGAGAATGACAGAGTGAAGGCAAACATGGTGCTGGAGAAAGAACTGAGAATTCTACACCCACATTCCAAGTCAGCAGGAAAAAATTTGAGCAACTAGGCCTGGCTTGAGCTTCTGAAACATCAAAGTCCCAGTTACAGACATCCTCCAACTATTTCTACTCAACCCATCACATCCTCCCTGGCTTTCATTGACTCATAACTATATCATAATGCAAAATGCATGAGTCAAACTTCAAAGGTAACCATAGCATACAAGACTCTTAAATATGTTTAAAAGTACAAAGTCTCTTCCAAGACTCATGAAAATCTCCTAATTGTAAACTGCTATTAAAACAAAATGAATACCAGATCACAAATTTTCAACAAACTGTAACATTATAAGTCCAAAAGAAAAGAAAGGGAATACAGTGAGACAATACTAGGCCAAAGCAAGAGCATTAACTATATTGACAAACTCTAATATATGACTCTTTATGACTGATGTCAAAACACACTTCAGATCTCCAAGTTCTTTCATCTTTGTTGACTGAAACACACAGCCTTCATATGACCAGGTTTCACTCCCTATAATTAGGTTTCTTTCCCAGGTAACCCATGGCTGTGGCATCTCCAACATCTTGGGGTCTCTTAGGATACCCAGGCTTCACCTTCACAGCTTAATGAAATGGCCTCTATAGGCCTCTATGCAGAGACACCCCTGCCTCTTGCTGGGCCTAAGCAGCTTTTCAGTCATGAAAGGAGAATCCATGTTGCCTATTTTGTATACTTGACTGCTAAGTTTTGCTGTTTGCTGGGACTAAAACATAGCCCCCACCTTTTAGTTTCCTTTTCACTAGCTTTATGCTTTTGATGCTTTCCTTCACTCCCTAAATTTGTCTCTCCTGGAACTCCATCTATAGACTAGGTTGGCCTTGAACTCTGCCTTTTATGTGCTAGTTTTAAGAAATGCACCACCACACCTGGCCCTAAACTTTGCTTTAATACTTTTCTCAAGTTTCACCTTAGCTGTTACCCTGAATTCACCACTTCCATTTGTTAATTTAGCAACAAGATGTTTTTAATCTGGTCACCCTATGTAGTGGCCCTTTTCTCCATATATGTATGAAACAGACCATTGATAATCATATAATACAGCCAGTGGTAGGATGTTTTGAAATGTCTTCATCCAAAGATGTTAATCTAGAACTCATCAAATTAGCCTTAAGCAAATGTGTTTAGACAGGGTGGAGAACAGCCACATTTTCATCAACTATCACAGGAAGGATCCCTTAGTGATATATTAATAGTCTTCTCTTCTTAAGCCTTTTCCATTGCTCAAATTACTCTCATTACAGCTCTCTTTTATACTTTTAACAGTATGGCCCCCTAAGGCATGCAAAAAGTATTCCATCACTTTCCTCATTCAATGTCTCCAAATCCACATACCTCCAAACAAAAGCACAGGCAGGTCTATCACAGAAATACCCAAGTCCCTGGTACCAGCTTTGGTCTTAAGAAAAATTTCTATTGCTGTAAAGAGGTACTATGACCATAGCAAGTCTTACAAAGGAAAATGTTTAGTTGTAGGGTGGCTTACAGTTCATAGGCATAATCCATTAATGTCATATCTGAAAGCATAGCAAAGTTCAGGCAGACATTGCTGATAGAGATGGAGAACTTGAGTATTCTACATCTTTCTCCTCAGGCAGCCGATGGAAGAATGAGCCATTAGGCCTGACTTGATCATCTGAAATCTCAAGTTTTCAAACCCCAGTGATACACTTATTTCCTCAGGGCCACCCTAAATCATACCTTTTATTTTGCCACTGCCTACGGACATATAAGGGGTCATATTTATTCAGTCCACTACAGACAACCTTTGTGAAATTTTTTTCTTTCATTCTGCTTTTTGGAAAGGACAAGGCATTCATTTTTCCTTGAAGATGTGGCAGTTAAGTCCTCCACCAGTGGACGCATTTTGGAAATGTAATCTTCATCAGACAATGTAATTGATAATTGTTTGCCTTGGGCCACTCAAAGCTTTCCTGGTGAGACTATAAAATTTTAATAGTAATAAAACTAAATTACTTTATTAGAAAATTTAGTTCTGCAATCACAAGTCATACTAAGATATGAAATGTTAGTATAAATATGTCCTATTTAAATATTCATGATATATAGATATCAAAATAGTTCTATGTTTATAGCACATACACATACACACACATACACAAGATAACAGATTAAGTTGTGTCTTGTGCCTAAAGAAACACTTCATATTCCCCTGACTTATACAATTTCAATGAAGTACCTTATATATTTTCAATGATGAAAATAAGATACTTTACATAACTCTGCAAAGTAGGACAGGCCTATTGCAGACATCAATTTTTTAAATATTTTCACTAAGTGAACAAGATGGTATGATATTTATTTTAATATAGAAATTTAGGTTTAAAAAATCTTAACATGTCTCCATCTGAGATTAATGAAAGAAGTTTTCACGAATGAGGCATAACCTGTAATCGAGAACACTTGCATCCAGTAGAAGTGAATCACATAGAAAAGCTCTGTGTCGAAATTGGTGATTTGCAGTTGAATTATCAAGGATATAAATGTTGGTATTGGACAAAATTTAAAAAGCAACAAAGTACATCCTGGATGTACTGCATCACTTTATATAGATACAAAATTCCATCTAGGATTATATACTTCTAATTTAAATGTCACTTTAAATTTTTTCTGAAGTTGCAGATAAGATGTTTCTTCAGTACTTTAGAATGATTTAACTATTAGACACGCTAATCCTTCCCCCCAAATGTCCAGTCTCAGCTTCTCTCTCACCTTCTCTTTTCTCTTCTCTTATTGAACCAAAGATAAAAATTCTTGGAGTTTTTCAGCCACTAACTCTAGTGCCTCAGGAAAAGTATTTCACAACATCAAAATTGGAGGCAAAATTGAGATGTTGCCTTGGTCAGAAACAGACCACATATGTATAATTACTGCAAGGAAATACTCCCTAGAAAATCTTTGTATCAGTGATGCTGATCTCCTCTAAATTAAAATTTATGTCACAGCCCTAGCTAACAATCGGCATGTACCCAGTAAAATAAAGATTTCACTTCAGTGGTGCGAGTCTCTTGTTAACTGAAGTTGATTCTTCAGCCCCAGATGACCAGGAGAACAGATTCCTAAACCCATGCATCATAGCAATGATTATCATAGAGGCTTTCAGGGACTCTCAGTCTTCTCTCTGAATCCCCACAAACCAGGCTTCTGTAATCTTCACTGGGCTCAAAATTCTTATCTTCCAAACTCCCACAAAAGCCCATTGAGCTCCAACACTAAAATGCTTTCCTAAATCAAAGTTCCATACTCTTTCACAACTACTTTTTTAAAGTGTTCTTAACAAGAGCATGATAAGTTGATAATAGGTAAGCTACAGATTAAAGAGCATGGAATAGCAGTACCAAAAAAAAAAAAAAAAAAAAAAAAAACCCAAAAAAAACCCAGCTAATACAAAAGAGTTATATATTTTCCATATTGCATTATGCCATGATGATTTGTCAAAAGGGGAGTTTAGGTACTGTTCATATACACACATTCTCAGAAATACGCACCAAGACAAAATGGATCCAACTATTCTACATGTGGCAACATTCATAATTCTCACAGCAGTCCAGTTGCATGGATACAATCTATTTCTATGTGTGCAGTTGACGAAATTGGATAATACAGAGATTAAATAAGTTAGCCGATAGCTGTTTATAATTAAAATGAGGATTTAGGCCCAGATACACTCGCTTCAAGTTCCTAATAACTTGGTACTGTTGTCACTGAGTGTGGAGCAATGAATGACCAAGAGATTCATATCCAAAGTCTAATGATTATCACTACGGCAGTTTAGTTGAAAAAATATCTCAATATTAGTTCTTCCAAACTTAATAACAAGATTGAAATATTTTGATATCAGCAAAGTGAGTCATAGTTTGTAATATGAAAGGATATTTGATGGACATTATTTATCTTATTTTTAATACTTTAAATGTATTCTTAGACATTTTCATGTATATACTCATATGTTGTATACATGTATCTTATATAGATGTATATAGCTCATATTTATATACCTTTTCATTATTAATCTAATGATGATTATTTTAGTGATGTAAAAGTAAGGGCAGGGTATTTAAAAACAACATTGAACAACACATTTGTGTGACTGTGCACACACACAAACAGATTCACATATACACATATACACATACTGATACATACACAAGAAAATCTACTTTTCAAGTAATTAATATTATTTTGATGCTTGACACTTTCTTGAACCTTCTTACCTATTATACTCTTGAGCTGACTCACTATGTCATTTATCTGTAGAACTTTTACATATTTAACCATTATTATATAGAATAATCAGTGACTCACATTTCTTTTTTTTTTCTTACAACTTTATTTTTAAAAAAGGGAGATACATGTACAGGCTTTTAAAAGCACTTTGGAATAAAACTATATAAATATATTTTTTGTCAGTACTTGATTTTTTTTAAAGGTTTGGTAGTATGCATTGAAATCTTATAGTTACCAAAGTACATGTAAAACAAAATGTAACATGGAAATAGTCAAAGTGTTCTTTGTGTGCATAGATTAAATGTAATGATTTTTAAATACCAAAAATTGCCACAAGCGTATCTTCTTAGATCTTGAATTATTAATGATTTAAGGTGTAGGTGTGGCCCACTCTGAGTGGGTGCTATACACTTGTTTGGTTCTTTTTTATAATTGAACAATGTTAATTTTAAAAACAAGGATAAATGTACAGATTTTAAAAGCATTTTTGCATAACAGTCTATGAAGACAGTTTTGTCTGTACTTGACAAAAGTGCTCTCTCCTCTCTGTCTTTCTATGCTTCTTTCTCTGTCTCTCTGTCTCTCTGTCTTTGTCTGTCTCTCTGTCTCTCTCTGTCTCTCTCTGTCTCTCTCTGTCTCTCTCTCTCCCTCCCTCCCTCTCTCCCTCTCTGTCTTTGTCTCTTGCTCACTCTCTATAAGTATCTTTTAGTAAACAAGATCATAGCTGATCTACTTGGTTTCCTGTTCAATATTTCTGTTTTCAACTCCATCACTGACATTTCCTTTTATATACACATAAATTACCATCTTACTTTTGAGGTTTCATAGTATCTCATTTATACATGTAACATAAAATTTTTATTTACCTACCTAAATATAAACATTTATACTCATTCCAATTTTTAAAGTTTCATGAGCTGTAATACCAAAAATTATCAACTTAGTGGCTTTATGTATTTCAGTAAATGGCCATTAAATTTTATGTATAGAAAAAGTACACATTTGTAGCAAACTTTAATTTCCAAATTTCTCTTTTGCAAATGATGATTCATAAATAATGACATGTATGAAATATTAAGCACTTATTAAACATTCACTGTAACATGCAAATGGCTGAAATTTTTGATATTTAAATTTATTTTACAATTGTGACTTTACAATTGTTACCCTGAGATCTCACTTCTCCAGCACAACAAAGTAACACTTCTGCCCACCTAAGTAAAACAACCAAACTGTTTTTTGTCAATGGTTTTATTCACTTTACAACCCAATCTCATTCCCTTCCCTCCTCTCTCCCCAATCCCATCCTTCCAGATCCTTCCCCTATTTCCCCTTCCCCTTCTCTTCAGTGAAGAAAAGCCACCCCATTGGGTACCATCATGTCCTGGGACATCTAGTTCAAGCAAGATTCAGCATTTCCTCTTTCACTGAGGTCTATCCAGGCATTCTAGGTAGGAGGAAGGGGATCCAGTGATAGGGAACAGAAATGGAGACAGACCCCATTCCACTTGTTAGGGGAACCACATGAAAACCAAGAGACACATTTGCTACAAATGTATAGCATGATGAAGTCCAGCTACTAAATGTTCCCTGGTTGGTATCCCAGGTTCCGTGAGTCCCCATGGCCTCAGGTTGGTTGACTCTGTAAGTCTGCTTGTGATATCAAAGGGAATACTCATTTGATAATCCCTATCCTTCCATGGGATTCCCCAAACTCTGCCTGATGTTTGGCTGTGGGTCTCTACATCTGCCTCTATCTGCTGCTAGATGAAACCTCTTAGGAGAATATTACAATAGGTTTCTGACTTCATGCATAAACAAGTATCATTAAAAGTGTTGCGTTGGCTCTCAGACATGGGATGTGTCACAAGTTGGGGCAATCATTTATTGTCTGTTCCCCCAGTCTCTGTGTCATCTTTATCCATGTTGTATTCATGACAAATGTTGGGTTGAAGGTTTTCTGAGTGGATTGATGTGTACCTTTCTCTTCTGCAAGTTCTACCTGGCTCCAGGAGGACATTGAGTTTCTATATCCCCTTTGATAGGAATCTCAACTACGCTCGCCTCCATAGATTTTATGTACTCTCTGCAGTCACAGGTTTCTAGCTAGTCACCAGAATGCACCAACCCTTCTATTTCCACTCTCACCCTCTCCGACCTTCCCCTCTCCCCATAGCTGGTCACCATTCTGTTTCCACTCCTCATTCTCTCTCCTACCCAGTTTCTTCTCTTCAGCCACCTGCAAGGACTAGTTTCCCTTTCTGGTGAGATTTGTGCATCCTACTTTGAGGACACTTTATTACCCAGTTTCTTTCAGTCTATACATTGTACCACAGTTGTACTGCACTTCATGGCCATTATTCATTTACTTATAACTGAGCCTTTCTGGCTCTAAGTTACATCACTTAGAGTGATGGCTCAAGTTCTCTCCATTTGCCTGCAAAGTGATCATGGCTTTGTTTTACTAGCTGAATAGTATTGTGTTGTATAGATGTACCATATTTTCCTTATTCATTTTTCAATTCCAGAACATCTAGGTTGCTTAAAATTTCTGACAGTTATTAATAAAACTGAAATGAACATAGTGGAGCAAGTGGCTCTGTGGTATACTGAAGCATCATTTGAGTATGTGCCCTGGAGTGACATAGCTGTGTCTTGAGGTATGTTGATTACAGATTCCTGAGAAAAATGTTAAATTGATTTCTAAAGTGGTTATAAAAGTTTTCAAGTCCACCAGCAGTAAATGAGTGTAGTTTTGTTACACACCCTCTTCAGAATATGTTATTGCTTAATTTTTTTTATCTTAGCCATGGTTATGGGGGTAAAATAGAATTTAATAGTTGCGTGGATGTGCAGATCTCAGAAGATTAAAGAAGTTGATCTTTTTGTTTTGTGCTATTCAGACATTCGAGACTCTTCTGTTGAAAATATTTGTTTAGTTCTGTACCCCAATTTTTATTGAGTTATTTGGTTTGTAAGTATCTAACATCTTGAGTTCTTTATAAAACCACATTTTTTTCACAAAAGATTTATTTTATTAATTGAACAACTTTATTTTAAAAAACAGAAATAACTGTACAGATTTTAAAAGCATTTTTGCATAAAAGAATATGAATGAATTTTTGTCAGTACTTGATTTTTTTAAATGTTTGATACTATGCATTAAAATATTAAGAGTAACAATGAGCATAAAGTACAGGTAAAACAAGATATAACCTGGAAATAGTCAAACTTTTATGGGTGTGTAAAGATTAAGCATAATGATTTTTGGCATTTTTTTTCTTGAACTTCATATAGTTGATAAGTATTTTTTCTGCAGTGTTCAGAGTTTTCTGTGATTAGTATCCAATTATCAGTGACTGCATATTATGTCTGTTCTTTTGTGACTGGGTTATCACACTCAGGATGATATTCTCTAGATGCATTCATTTTCTTAGGATTTTCGTAAAGTCATTGTTTCTGATGGCTGAGTAGTACTCCATTGTGTAAATATATCACAATTTTTGTATTCATTCATCTACTGAAGGACATCTGGGTTCTTTCTAGCTTCTGGCTATTGTAAATAGGGCTGCTATGAACATTGTGGTACATGTGTCTTTCTTGTATGTTGGAGTGTCTCCGGAGCATATGCCCAGAAGTGGAATAACTATGTCTTCAGGTAGTAATATGTCCAATTTTCTGAGAAATTGCCAGACTGATTTCCACAGTGGTTGTACCAGTTTACAACCACACCAACAGTGGAGAAGTGTTCCTCTTTCTGCACATCCTTGCCAGCATCTGCTGTCATCTAAATTTTTGATCTTAGCCATTCTGACTGGTGTGAAGTGGAATCTCAGGGTTGTTTTGATTTGCATTTCTGTGATAAATAAGATGTTGAGTTCTTACTTAGATGCTTCTTGGCCATTCGATATTCCTCAACTGAGAACTTTTGTTTAGCTCTGTACCCTATTTTTTAATAGTATTATTTGATTCAATGTTATCTAACTTCTTAAGTTACTTGTATACCTTTGATATTAGGCCTCTATCAGATGTGGGGTGGGTAAATTTTTTTCCCACTCTGTTGCCTGCCATTTTGGTTTCTTGACAGTGTCCTTAGCCTTACAGAAACTTCGAAATTTCATTAAGACCCTTTTCTCTAACTTTGACTTTAGAGCAAGAGCCATTGGTGTTCTGTTCAGGAAATTTTCTCCTGTTCCTATGTTTTCTAAGATTTTCCCTAATATCTTTTCTAATAGTTTCAGTGTACCTGGTTTATTGTGGAGATCTTTGATACACTTGCTCTTGAGATTTGTACAAGGAGATAAGAAAGGGTCTATTTTTATTCTTCTGCATGCTGAGTGCTAGTTGGACCAACATCATTTGTTGAAGAGGCTGTCCCTTTTCCATTGAAGGTTTACAGCTCATTTGTCAAAAAATCAAGTGACCAAATATGTGATGGCACATTTCTGGATCTTCTGTTTCATTCCATTGATCTACATGCCTAGCTTTGTTTCATTATCATGCAGGTTTTAACACAATTGCCTTTTAATATAGCTTGAGGTCGGGAATGGTGATTCACACAGATGATTTCTTGTTGTTGAGGATGGATTTCACTATTCTAGGTGTTTTGCTATTCCAGATAAAATTGCACATTGCTCTTTCCAACTCTATGAATAATTGGGTTGGACTTTGATGGGGATTGCATTGAATCTATAGATTGCTTATGGTAAGATGTCCATTTTTACAATGTTGATCCTTCCAATCCATGACCATAGGAGATCTTTCCATTTTCTGAGATCTTCCTCGATTTCTTTCTTCAGAGACTTGAAGTTCTTTTCATACTGGTTTTTCACTTGCTTAGTTGGAGTCACATCAAGATATTTCATATTGTTTGCGACTATTGCGAAGGGTATCTTTTCTCTAATTTCTTTCTCGGCATGTTTGTCCTGTGAGTAGCAGAAGACTACTGATTTGTTTGAGTTGATTTAATATCCAGCCACTTTGCTGAACTTGTTTATCAGTTGTAGAAGTTCTCTGGTGGTATATTTGGGGTCATTTACTTACACTATAATGTCATCTGAAAACAGTGCTGTTTTTACTTCTTCCTTTCCAATTTGTATCTCTTTGTTTTCCTTTTGCTGTCTAATTGCTCCAGTCAGGATTTCCAGTACTATGTTGAATAGGTAGGGGGAGAGTGTGCAACCTTGTCAAGTCCCTGATTTTAGTGGGATTGCTTCAAGTTTCTCACCGTTAAGTTTCATGTTGCCTATTGGTTTGCTGTATTTTGCTTTTATTATGTCTAGCTATGGTCCTTGGATTTCTGTTCTATCCAAGACTTTGAAAATAAAGAGGTGTTGGATTTTGTCAAATGCTTTCTCAGTATCTAGTGAAATAACCATGTTGTTTTTCTTTTCTTTTAGTTATTTATATGATGGATGACATTGATATATTTCAGTATGTTAAACCATCTCTTCATCCCAGGGATGAAGCCTACTTGATTATGGGTGAATAATCATTTTGATGTATTCTTTGATTCAGTTTGCAAGGATTTTGTTGAGTATTTTTGCATCAATGTTCCTAACTGAGATTGGTTTGACTCTTTCCTTGTAGGGTCCTCGTGTGGTTTAGGAACAAGGTTAATTGCATCCTTGAAAAATTAGTTTTCCATATGACTCTATCTTATGGAGTAGTTTGGAGAGTATTGGTAATAGGTCATCAATAAATGTGTATAAGAATTCTGCACTGAATTCATCTGGATGTGGGCTTTTTGGGTTAGGAGTTTTTGATGACTGTTTCTATTACTTTAGGTGGTATGGGATTATTTAGATTGTTTACCTGGTCCTGGGTTAACTTTAGTATCTGTCTAGGAATTCATCCATTTCCACCAAATTTTTCAGCTTTGTTGACTGTACACTTTTGTAGTAGGATCTGATGATTTCTTGAATTTCCTCAGTTTCAGTTTTTATGTCTCCACTTTTCTTTCTGATTTTGCTAATTTGGATACTCTCTCTTTGCCCTCTACTTAGTCTGGCTAAGGGTACATCAATCTTGTGAATTTTCTCAAAGAACCAACTCTTGCTTTTGTTGATTCTTTGAATGGTTCTTTTTGTTTCTATTTGGTCATTTCCTGCTCTAATTTTATTTTTTACTGTCTACTCCACTTGGGTGTATGTACTTTCTTTTGTTCTAGAGCTTTCAAATGTGTTGTCAAGTTGCTAGGGTATTCTCTCTCCAGTTTCTTTTTAGAAGCACTCAGAGCTAAGAGTTTTCCTCTTAATGCTGTTTAATTGCATTCTATAGGTTTGGGTATGTTGTGTTTTTATTTTCATTAAATTCTAGACAATCCTTAATTTCTTACTTTATTTCTTCTTTGACCATACTATTGCATAATAGAGCATTTTTTTCATTTCCATATGTATAAGAGCTTTTTGTTGTCTTTGTTTTATTAGAAACCAACTTTAGACCATGGTGATCTCATAGGATGCATGGGAGTATTTTAATATTCTTTTATCTATTGAGGCTTGTTTTGTGACTGATCATATGGTTAATTATGGAGAAGATGCCGTGAAGTGCTGAGAAGTTGTATACTTTTCATTTAGGGTGAACTTTTCTGTAGGTGTCTATAATTCCAATTTGCTTGGAAGTTTTTTTTCCCAAAATTTTACTTTGAGATAGTGTCTGCCTTTGTCTCTGAGATGAGTTTCCTGTATGTAGCAAAATGCTGGAATAACTTTATGTATCTAGTCTGATATCCTATGTCTTTTTATTGGTGAATTGAGTCCATTTATGTTAACAGATAATAAGGAATAGTGGTTTCTATTTCCTGCTATATTTGCTTTTAGAGATAAAATATTGTCTGTATGTCTTTCTTCTTTTGGTTTTCTAGCTTAGGTGTTTTTTGTTTTTACTAGAATATAGTTTCTCTCTTTGTATTCATTCTTCCACTGATAATTCGTTGTAGTGCTGGGATTGTGGTCAGATATTGTGTAAATTTATTTTTTTCCTGGAATATCCTGGTCTCTCCATCTATGGTTATTGAGAGTTTTACTAGGTATACCAGCTTGGGCTGACACTTGTGTTCTCTTGGGTCTGCATGATGTCTGTCCAGGATCTTCTAGCTTGCATAGTCTCTTTTGAGAAGTCGGGTGTGATTCTGATTGTTCTGCCTTTATATGTTACATCACCTTTTTTCCTTACTGCTTTTAGTATTCTTTCTTTGCTTTGAGCACTTGTCGTTTTGACTATTATGTGTTGGGAGGTATTTCTTTTCTGGTCCCTTCTATTTGGAGTTCTGAAGGTTTCTTTTATGCTCATTGCCATCTCATTTTAAGGGTAGGAATGTTTTCTTCTACAATTTTTTAAGATATTTACTGTGCCTCTTAGTTGATATTCTTTGCCTTCTTCTATTTCTATTATTCTTAGTTTTGGTCTTCTCATTGTGTCCTCGGTCTACTGGACATTTTGGGTTAGGAGCTTTTTGGCTTTTGCATCTTCTCTGACTGTTTTCTCTGTTTTTAATATTATCTTTGGCCCCTGAGATTTTCTCTTCCATCTCTTGTAGTCTGCTGGAGATGCTTGCATCTCTGACTCCTGATTTCTTTTTTAGGTGCTCTACCTCCATTGTTGTTTCTTTTAGTATTTTCTTTATTGTTTCAATTTCGATTTTGAATTCCTTCTTCAATTCATTTATCTCTGTGGTTCTCTTTTCCACTAGTTCTTTGATTTCTTTGAGTGTTTTTTATGTTTCCTCTTTAAAAGTTTCTATTTCTTTATGTTTTTCTTCCCTTTCCTGTTTAAAATCTCCATTATCCTTTTGAGATATAATTTCAGGTCTGAGCCTTCTATTTCTGGAGTGTTTGGCATTCTGCTGTTTGCTGTGATGGGAGAACTGTGTTCTGATATCGCAAAGTTGTCTTGGTTTCTCTGGGGTACGTTATTTGCTTTCCTCTTGCCATCTTGTTTTATGTGATTATTTGTGGTCTTGTTGTCAATGATTGGTTCCTGTCTCTCCCATGTATTTGGCCAGTGTCCCTGGATCTCTGCTGTTTTAGGTGGCAAATGGCTCAAGCATTTGGTCTGCATGCAAGTGCCTTCTGGGTGGAAATGGAATCCCTAAGGCAGAGTTCCTGCTCCCTTGAACCAATCAGGGGGCTGTGCTTTCTGCGTGCCAGGCTAGCCCTCTCTGTGCCCTGGCTACTCACAGCACAGTCTCATCAGTTCTGTGTCCCCGTATCTCCACTATTCCTGGTGGAAACCCAGTCTCTACATCATTGTTCCAGTTCCCCAAAACCAATTGGTGTGGCCGTGTTTTCTGTGTGCTCAGCCCAGATCTCTCTGTGCCCCAGCTACTCTCAGCACAGTCTCACCAGGCCTGTGTCCCTGGATCTCTTAACCACATTTTCTTATCCATTTTCATCTTGATACCTTTATATTACTAAAATATATTTTCTGGCAATCTCCCACATTTACCAAACATATTTGGTCACTCTTTTCACATCCTCATTATCTACTACAAACCCTTTTAAAACTTCCATCTTCCTTATAAATCACTTTACAAAATTCTTGGAAACCCTTCTGGAGGTTTTTCACAAAAATAAAATGTGCCTACTTATATGACCTTGTATGGTTATTTTAATGTTAAATGTTTCTCATATGCTTATGAATTTGAGTATTTGGACACAATTGGCAGAACTATTTGAGGGATATTATAAACCATTCAGGAATATTTAATGCTTTGTCCCAGGTTTAGTTCTTCTTTCTCCTCCTTCTCCTCTTCCCCTATCTTGTCCTCATCCTCATCCTCCTCCTGCCCCTCCTCTTCCTCTTCTTCTCTCTCCCCCCAAGACAAAAACAAAAATAAAATCTGCCAACTTCCTGCTTATAGCATGACTTCTCAGATTCTGAAATGAAAGCCTAAAGAAATTCTATCTTCCTCAGCTTTCTTTAGACAAGGTAGCAAAATACTAAGTAATATATTCTATTGCTATAAATAATATTTTTTTACTTTTTATTTTTTGTTTACTTCTTTTATTTATATGACTATGCTGCTTTTCTCTTCAAATATACAGGAGGAGGGCATTGGATCACATTACAGATGGCTGTGAGCCACCATATGGTTGCTGGGAATTAAACTCAGGACCTCTGGAAGTGCAATCAGTGTTCTAAACCACAGAGCTATTACTCCAGCCTACCACACCTTCTCTTGCAACTCTCTGTCTCTAATGATCTCTCTACATCCATGGCTGGTCCCATCAGCAGCTATCCATCTAGCTCCCTTGGAAGTGTGCTGCCATGCCAGTTCCTTACAGAGACTGCCTATCTCATGGCTTTCTTGCTGCGGACTTTGCTCACATTCTGAGCAACCCGATAGAGTCAAAATTGTAACTTATTAATCAGATTTATATCAGTAAATTGTCACTCCATAAAATGTTCACAAAATAAACCCAGACCAATTGGTATCTTCAAAAAGTAGATAAAAAATTGTCTTGTAATTGTCCATCCCTTATAAGATATTCATAGCTACTTTGGACTATTTAAAGTAACACAGGGGTGGGTCATCTTCCTTCTTTGTTTTCTCTCCCCCCCACCTTCTCCTATCTCTCTTGTCTCTAAAAACACTAGGTACCCAATCTTGTGTCTGCTCTTGCTTGCATACCGACATCAACCTATAACATCCAATTGTAGCCAAAGGTCTTTACTTGTTTCCCCAGAGACACATTCATGTTCATGTTCACTGAAGATCTACTCACTAGGAACAAATGATTATTTAAATTAAATACTTAATCATTTCTCTGTGTCTTTTTTATTTCATTTGATGACAAAGAAGTATGGGCAGCTAAGTGATGCTTAGAGAGGAATAGCCAGCTTCTCCAAAGATGAGCCTCTAATTGGTTATCCAGCACCAATGGTCAGTCCTAGTATCATATGCATACAAACAGAACCAAATGGACTAAGCATGTTATTTTTCATCTTTGTGTGTATTTGTGCAACAATAATTTTTAAAAATAAACCACAAATAATAGAAGAATGAAGGTGTGGACCACAAAAAGGGCTAGATGGAAAAAATGGGAGGAAAATTATCATGATTTTAATTTATTTATAGAATAAAGTGTGTGATTATAAACTGGATACTATACACACTTCTTTTAACATGTGGTTATTTCTCTTTGATGGGCTTAATAATTGTATTTATCTATGAAGTACAATGTGCTTTTGAATATATGTTTAACATTGCACTATGATCAAAGAGAGATGATAAAGATATACCTGACATTGAACATTTATGATGTTTGAACTGAGATTATGAAAAATGTTTTCCAATAAGTAGAACCATACATTATTACTAATGATGTGCAGTAGAAGGTCAGAGCTTATAGCTTCTGTCTCCACATGGCTTGCTCCCACTGACCTTCCTTTCCACATTCCTCTTTGCACTTCTATTCTCTGACTTTTAAACAGTATACTACTGTCAGTTTTTATAACATCAACCTCTTTAGTTCCATACAGAAGTGAAATATACAGCATGATACTTTCTGGAATCATCGACTCTTATGTAAGTTTTTCTTACAATGTTTCTTATGTTCACACATATTGCAGTAAATGACATAATTTTATACTGGATAACAGTCCCTAGTAGCTCAGACTGCTTTTTTTCTGTATCCAGTCATCAGGTACTGGTGGAGACCCTGGCAGTTTCGAAAAGTGCTGCTTTGAACTTGGAAGGTTGCATGTCTCTGACAGATCTCATTTTCTCGGTCTCTAGTCCAGTGGGGAGACTGCTTGATCATGTTTAAGGATATAAAAACTGGTCTTAATAAAGGCTGCACTGATCTACAAATGAACTCATAGTGTGAAAAGCTACAAATGTACACACAGGTTGGTAACAATTTTTCTTTTTTTAAAAAAAAAACAACTTTATTTTACAAAGCAAATGTACAGATTTTAAACATTTTTTGCTTAAAATTATACATTTTCTGTCAGTACTTTTTTCAGATTTTAACATAATTTATACATAAAACTATATGAATATATTTTTTAGTCAGTACTTGATTTTTTTCAAGGTTTGATTGTATGCCTTGAAAACTTAATAGTTACAATGAGCTAAAGTACATGTAAAACAAAATGAAACATGGAAATAGTTAAAGTTTTCTTGTTTTGAAAATATTTTTTTTTGTTTTCTTTTCTTTATTTCTTAGACTTCATAAAGTCTGTGAGTTGTTTCTCGGGGAGTGCAAGCCTCTGGGGTTAGCATCCCACTATCAGTGACTGCATATTATGTCTGTTCTTTTGTGACTGGGTTATCTCACTCAGGATGATATTCTCTAGATGCAGCCATTTTCTTAAGAATTTGGTTAAGTCATTGTTTCTGGTAGCTGAGTAGTATTCCATTGTGTATATGTACCACAATTTTTGTATCCATTCATCTGAAAAACATCTGGGTTCCTTCCAGCTTCTGGCTATTATAAATAGAGCCGCTATGAACATTGTGGTGCATATATCTTTGCTGTGTATTAAAGTGTCTCTGGGGTATATGCCCAGAAGTGGAATAGCTGGGTCTTCAGGTAGGACTATATCCAATTTTCTGAGGTATCGACAGAGAGATTTCCAGAGTGGTTGTATTAGCTTGCAACCCCACCAACAATGGAGAAGTGTTCCTCTTTCTCCACAGCCTCGCCAGCATCTGCTGTCATCTGAGTTTTGGATCTTGGCCAATCTGACTGGTGTGAGGTGGAATCTCAGGGTTGTTTTGATTTGCATTTCCCTGATGGCTAAGGATGTGGTGCACTTCCTCAGATGTTTCTCGGCCATTCGGTGTTCCTCAACTGAAAACGTTTTGTTTAGCTCTGTACCCCCCTTTTTAATAGGGTTATTTGATTCTCTGGTGTCTAGCTTTTTGAGTTCCTTGTACACCTTGGATAATAGGCCTCTATCTGATGTGGTGTTGGTAAAGATATTTTCCCATTCTGTTGGTTGCCGTTTTGTTTTCTTGAGGTTGTCCTTAGCCTTACAGAAACTTTGCAATCTCATTAAGTCCCATTTGTTAATCTTTGACCTTAGAGCTTGAGCCATTGGTGTTTTGTTCAGGAAATTTTCTCCTGTGCCTATGTGTTCTAAGGTTTTCCCTACTTTCTCATCTAATAGTTTCAGTGTATCTGGTTTAATGTGGAGATCTTTGATCCACTTACACTTGAGCTTTGTACAAAGAGATAAGAAAGGGTCTATTTTCATTCTTTTGGATGCTGAGTGCCATTTGGACCAGCACCATTTGTTGAATAGGCTGTCCTTTTTCCATTGAATGTTTTCTGCTCCTTTGTCAAAAATCAGGTGACCATATACTTGAGGGCTAATTTCTGGATCTTCTATTCTATTCCATTGGTCCACATGCCTATTTCTGTACCAGTACCATGCAGTTTTCAGCACAATTGCCTTGTAATATAGCTTGAGGTCAGGGATAGTGATTCCCGCAGATGTATTTTTTGTTGTTGAGGATGGATTTCACTATTCTAGGTCTTTTGGTATTCCATATGAAATTGCACATTGATCTTTCCAATTCCATGAATAACTGGGTTGGAATTTTGATGGAGATTGCATTGAATATGTAGATTGCTTTTGGTAGGATGGCCATTTTTAAGATGTTGATTTTTCCAATTCATGAGCATGGGAGATCTTTCCATTTTCTGAGATCCTTCTCAATTTCTTTCTTTAGAGGTTTGAAGTTTTTGTCATACAGGACCTTCACTTGCTTAGTTAGAGTCACACCAATGTATTTCATAGTTTTTGTGAGGAATGTGAAGGGTACCTTTTTTCCTAATTTCTTTCTCCACATGTTTTTCCTTTGAGTATAGGAAGGCTACTGATTTGTTTGATTTAATTTTGTATCCAGCCACTTTGCTGAACTTGTTTATCAGCTGTAAGAGTTCTCTGGTGGAATTTTTGGGGTCACTCAAATACACTATCATGTCATCTGCAAAGAGTGATGTTTTTATCTCTTCCTTTCCGATTTCTATCCCCTTGATCTCCTTTTGCTGTCTAATTGCTCCAGCCAGGACTTCCAGTAAAATGTTGAATAGGTAGGGGGAGAATGGGCAGCCTTGTCGAGTCCCTGATTTTAGTGGGATTGCTTCAAGTTTCTCACCATTAAGTTTGATGTTTTCTGTTGGTTTGCTCTATATTGCTTTTATTATGTTTAAGTATGGGCCCTGGATTCCTGTTCTTTCCAGTACTTTTAACCTGAAGGGGTGTTGGATTTTGTCGAATGCTTTCTCAGTGTCTAGTGAGATGACCATGTGATTTTGGTCTTTGAGTTTGTTTATATGGTGGATTACGTTGATGGATTTCCTTATGTTAAACCATCCCTTCATCCCAGGGATGAAGCCTACTTGGTCATGATGAATGATCCTTTTAATGTGTTCTTGGATTGGGTTTGCAAGGATTTTGTTGAGTATTTTTGCATCAATGTTCATAAGTGAGATTGGTCTGAAGTTCTCTTTCCTTGTAGGGTCTTTGTGTGGTTTAGGTACGAGGGTTATTGTAGCCTCAAAAAATGCGTTGGGTAATATCCCATCTGATTCTATCTTTTGGAATATTTTGGCGAGTATTGTTGTTATATCCCCAATAAATGTCTGATAAAATTCTGCACTGAACCCGTCTGGACCTGGGCTTTTTTTGGTTGGGAGGCTTTTGATGACTTCTTCTATTTCTTTAGGTGTTATAGGGTTATTTAGATGGTTTACTTGGTCCTGGTTTAACTTTGCGACCTTGTATCTGTGTAGGAATTCGTCCATTTCCTCCAGAATTTCCAATTTTGTGGAGTATAAGTTTCTGTAGTAGCTTCTGATGATTTCTTGAATTTCCTCAGTTTCAGTTGTTATGTCGCCACTTTCCTGTCTGATTTTGTTAATTTGGATACTCTCTTTGCCCTCTACTTAGTCTGGCTAGGGGTTTATCAATCTTGTTGATTTTCTCAAAGAACCAACTCTTTGTTTTGTTGCTTTTTTCAATGGTTTTTTTTTTTGTTTCTATTTGGTCTATTTCTGCCCTAATTTTGATTATTTCTTGCTGTCTACTCTTTTTGGGTATATCTGCTTCCTTTTGTTCTAGGGCTTTTAGCTGTGCTGTCAGGTTGCTGATGTGAGTTCTCTCCAGTTTCTTTTTGGAAGCACTTAGGGCTGAGTTTTCCTCTCAATACTTCTTTCATTGCATCCCATAGGTTTGCGTATGTTGTGTTTTCATTTTCATTGAATTCTAGAAAATCCTTAATTTCTTTCTTTATTTCTTCTTTGACCCTGCTATCCTCTAACAGAGCGTTGTTTAGTTTCCATGTGTATGTGGGCTTTTTGTTGTCTTTGTTGTTGTTAAAGACCAGCAGTAAACCATGGTGATCTGAGAGGATGCATGGGAGTATTTCAATCTTCTTATATAGATGGAGGCTCATTTTGTGTCCAATTATGTGGTCAATTTTCGAGAAGGTGTCATGGGGTGTTGAGAAGAAGTTTTATTCTTTTACTTTAGGATAGTATGTTCTGTATATATCTATTAATTCTAGTTGGTTCAAAGTCTCTGCTAGTTTTGCAGTGTCCTTTTTCAGTTTCTGTTTCCCTGATCTGTCCATTGGTGAGAGTGGGGTATTAAAGTTTCTTACTATTATTGTGTGGGGTGAAATGTATTTTTTGAGCTTTAGTAGGGTTTCTTTTATGAATGTGCGTGATTTTTTGTTTGGAGCATATATGTTAAGGATTGAGAGTTCCTCCTGACAGATTTTCCTGGTAATGAGTAAAAAGTGTCCTTTCTTATCTTTTTTGATAACTTTTGGTTGGAAATTTACTTTATTCGATATTAGTTAGAATAGCCACTCCAGCTTCTTTTTGGAGCTCTTTGCTTGGAATTTTTTTCCCACCTTTTTACTCTGAGATAGTGTCTGTCTCTGTCTCTGAGATGAGTTTCCTGTATGCAGTAAAAGGCTGGATTTTGTTTATGTATACAGTCTGATAGCCTATGTCTCTTTATTGGGGAGTTGAGACCATTTATGTTAATAGATATCAAGGAATAGTTGTTTCTGTTTCCTGCCATTATTGCTTTTGTGGGTTGAGTTGTGTCTGTGTCTTTTTCTTCTTTTAGTTTTCTTGTTTAGGAGTTTTCTTGTTTTTACTAGGCTGTATTTTCCCTCATTGTATTGGGTTTTCCACCTATAGTTTGTTGTAGTGCTGGGTTTGTGGTCAGATATTGTGTGAATTTTGATTTGTCTTGAAATATCTTCGTCTCTCCATCAATGGTGATTTATAGTTTTGCTGCGTATAGCAGCTCGGCCTGGCACTTGTGCTCTCTTAATGAGTGCATGATGTCTGTCCAGGCTCTTCTAGCTTTCATAGTCTCTGTTGAGAAATCAGGTGTGAGTCTGATTGGTCTGCCTTTATAGGTAACATTTTTTCTACATAGCATCTTTTGGTATGTGTTATGCTTGTTATTTTTATGATAGGCTTTTTATCAGGAGTCTCATGGATACTTCTTTTGACTTCCATTTTTCAGATTGTTGAGATTTTGAGTAGTTTTCATGTCTTTGCCTAGTTGTATGACATCTCATAAGAAATACTTGCTAAAAACCTTAGGTCTTTGGGGAATCAAGATGTTCATTTTGTAGCACTTTTTTTACGGGTTGTTGGGTTTCTCTATTAGAATTTTTTTAGTAACTTTATTTGTTTACATTTCAAATTATCTCTCTCTCTCTCTCAGGTTACCTCTTCATAACCCCCTATTTCATTCCCACTGGCCTTTGCTTCTGTAAAGGTACTTCTCCACCCATTCTTGAAGGTACTTCTCCAATTATTCCTGAACTCCTATTTTACTGCTTTAGCATTCCCCTATGCTAGGGCATCAAGCCTCCACAGACCAAGGACCTTACATCCTACTGATATTGGATATGGCTACCCCTGCTATATGCACATCTACAGCCATGGTTTGTGGTTTGGTCCCTGGAAGCTATGGGTGGTCTAGTTAGTTAATATTCTTCTTTCTGTGGAGTTACTATATGCTTCAGCTCCTTCTGTTCTTCCCTTGCAATTCTATTGAGGTCTCCAGGCTCAGTGTGATGATTGGTTATATTTGCATCTGTATTTGTCAGGGTATAGATCTACTAGACTCCTGTCAGCAAGCAATTCTTGACATCAGCAATAGTGTGGGGTTTGGTGTCTGCACATGGAGTAGATGTCTAGGTGAGGGAATCTCTGGGTCGCCTTTATTTCAGTCTCTGTTTCATTTTTCATTTTGTATTTAATATAATATTTTATATTAAAACATATCTGTATGGTTTTTATATTAGTTCTTTGAGAATTGTGTACACTGAACATATTCACATCATCACCCAGCTCCTCCTCTTAAATAGGGAATCAGAACATGAGAAAATCTTCTCTCATGATGGCTACAAAAAGCTTTTTTGTTGTGATAATTTGTCATGATATGTATTTGACAATAATTTCAGCCTTGCTGTCACATTATAATCAAAGTTGAGAATTCAAAAGAAGTAAGTATGAAAGCAATAAGAAAATAGAAAACATAAAAAAGGCAAGAGGACACATAAGGTGATCAAAATAATAATTAAACAATTTTTAATACCATAGAGAAATCAAAGTTTATTTTAAGTTGATGTATGAATAAATAAAAGTGTGAATATTAATGACACAAAACAGGTTTGAGACAACATGAAAGAATACATTCTTATTGAAAAGAAAATAAGGTTGGCTGCCATGCAGAGCAAAATCAGTAACATTCTGGGATTAGAAGTTTGTTATAACAAGTTATAAGTAATAAAGTTAGTAACAACAGTTTTTATAAATTTAACAAAAAATATTTAGATATTGATTAAAATTATATCACACATTTACAGAGAACATATATATGTATATCATATATGATTAAATATATTTAATAAATTTAATAAAAATTAATAGAGTTCCTTTTATGTGTAAATTTTAGGGCTGACCCCTTGGGATTGATAATTATTTATGGTGCACATTCCTGGGGAAGGCTTCCTTATCAATGAGTATGGCTGCATATGGCTTTTTCTCAATTTTGGAATGTCAATTGGTATTGCCATTGTTTAAGTCTTGTTTAAACAGCCTTGTTGCTGAGGTTTTAGTCTATAGCTTTCTCTATCTCAGGAAGACAAAATATCTCATCAACTTCCTGGCCTTTGGGCTCTTATAGTGTCTTCATACCATTTTTTTCCCGATGTTCCCTGATACTTAGAAGTTGAGGTTATATATCTCGTCTTTTTTAAAATAAAGTTGTAAGAGAGAAAAAAAAGAATTCAAGTCTAATTAATCCCAGTAAAGAAAATTAATTGGCATGGTGTTTAGGTGGATGCTGCATGTCTTCACATGGAGCTTTCTCCATCTTTATAAATCTCAAGTGTGATCATAATGTGACATTAAAAATATGTTGCTTGCTATCTTTAGGCTGTGTCTCAACTGCAAATTTTCTAGGTGAACAGGATGTAATAGTGAACCATGTGTGAAGATCTTATAAATTCTTGGCTGTCTGGCATAGAGACTATTCAAAAGAACTGATTTACTTTGTTCATATAATCTGAATTTTTCTGCTTTATAACATTAATATCAATGTCAATCGTAAAACATTTAAGATGTTTCAATTTGAATAAAAAGAATTTGATGAATTAAAAAAAAAAGAAGTGGATATTATGTTGTACATTTATCATTGGAGCTGGGCACCTCTCACTCAGAAGGTCTTTTGCATTTTGACCAACAGGCCTATTGTTATAGCACTGTGTGGGGCTCTGCAGGCTATCTATGAACAACAACAATAATAAGAACAGGAAGATATCCCTAAATGCACAAGAGCGGCCTTTACAACTGGGTGATAACTGATACATATCTAATTAGACTTAAAACCTGTTCAACACACACACAAACATTGCAAACACAAATCAGTGTGATCAATGATACATGTCCAAGGCTATTTCCTTATTCTGCCACTTGACTGGGTTATTATAACTTTCAATTGCCATTCTAATAGCATAGTAAAGACTAATCTTTATATCTCCCCATATGTGTAGCTCTAACCACTAATCAAAACAAATATATAAATATATATATATATACATATATATATATATATATATATATATATATATATATATATATTTGCAGTAGATCATGCTAATGTTTTAGAATGATCTTTTTCTAGGGACATTGTGTCCCTCTGTCAACTATGCAAAGATTTCTTAGTATTTTCTGTTTCACAATATTATTTCAAATTAATAAAAATTAATCTTTACATGTTTATAGATTTTATTTTTGTTTTACTCACTAATGTATCTAAAACCTCACGTTCACTCTGATTAGGAATTGAGGGAAGGAGGAACATCTTAGTTTTTCATCAGCTAAAATGGAATAATACTTCTGTCTTAGAGCAATAAATCTTCAAATGACATAGTTTGTTATATTAGAACATTTATGCATAACGTTAAGACAATTTCTCATTGCCAGGTTAAATATATATATATATATATATATATATATATATATATATATATACATATATATATATATATATATGTATGTATGTATGTATGTATAACAAACACACACACACTCCTTCACACATATACACTTTCCTAGATTCAAAATAACAAAGTAAATAATTTTATTTCTTTTTTTGATTGCTGCTAATGTGAAATGTTTGTCTTTTTACTTTTCAATTTTTGGAGTGGGTATTGTTTTGGACCTCTGGCTAGCCCAGAGTACTATGGCAACATTTAGGATAGATATGAGGCTCTCTATTCAACAGGAAATTGTACTGTAAGTATAGCAGAATTCCAAAAGTTTTTCCTTACTTTTATAACCCTTCAGCCTCCATTCTAGTTTATACTGAGAAACCTTCCTGGGAGGAGGACAGAAAGAGAAAAACTGCTTTGTATTTAAATTCTGACATATTCTATACAGTACATCATATACTATCGATATGTCTCTGGCCTCTCATTCTAGGAAAGCAGTTCAAGAGTCATATGCTTGCCCTACAATTAAGGCCCAGATTCAACATATGCTTCAAAAAGCAAAAGTATTTACTCCTTGTTTATGTAGAAAAATTTGCTGTTCTTTTGAATTTAATATATACCTTAATCTACCTTGATAATCATTAGTATATTATTCACCTAAAGAGATTGATTTCGAACTTGTCAAATATAAATAATTATTTTTTGTTGATATTATATCAAGAGCAATTAACCTATAATAATTATACTAAAAATTGTAGTACTGTACTAAAAACTATAGTTCATTATAACCTTAAGAATTGGTAATGACTTAGGGATACAGCTGTATGTAGCAAGGTAATAAACAGTTATTCCATTTTAAAACATTTGGAAAAATAGCAAATATCAATTATTTCTTGAATTTGACATATTTGAATAAATATAGGTTATTTTTCCCAAAGACCATGCACTATATTGATTTTTGCTTGATGTAGAAAACATGACCTAGTGTTATCAACCTATCCAAAAATCTTAGGGACTGAAATGTGTCACTGATGGCTTAATATTAATATAAGCACCCATATGTCATGCTCTGGATCCCTGTGTTGTGAGAATCACAAGACTTAGCTACTAATAATGTGAAAAGCAATCTGTTATCTGACATGTTATTCTCTGAATCAAAAATGGCCTTCCATGCCTTCAACTCACAGATATATGTATTAGACGCGGGAACTGATGGACAAAAACAAGTAAAATTTAACTATTGGCTTTGGAAATTGTATTAATGATTGTTAATTTGTGAATATATGTATTATAATAATTTATTCAGCAGAGATAAATATCAAGAAAGTAGAAAATTTTCAGTTATCTAAACAACCATGACAGTAGCTAAGATACTTTTTCAATTATTGAATACCAGAAGGTGTAAACACAGTTGGGTAAGTGGACTCAGTACAAACACAAAGCAGTACTACTACAGGACAATCTACTAATCTGAATATTGGGTTTCTGTAAAAAAAAAAAAAAGAACGAAATATAAAAGAACAAAACCTTGATACTATATTCAGGTATTGGCCCGAGCAGTTTGTATTTTCAGTAGAACAAACATTCAAAGGGGAACAGAAATTCTAATATTTTCCTCAGTACTAATACTTTTATTAAAAAGATCCATTTTTATAAAATCAAACTGTGAATCTTTCCATCTCAAGCCCGATTTTCTCTACTCTTTGCCAAATTTATAAATAAAAATGCAGTAGCACTCGTGCCAAGAAAGCAGCTAGGCTCACTGCAGATCTAGCAGGCAATCCCTGTGTACCCACAGGACACTCTGACTAGGGAAGCAAGTAGTCTACCTGCTGATATTCACCTATCTTTCTGTTCCTCCAAGTCAAATCCCCCATTCAAACTCCAACTCTGTTGCACATTTTTGGCTGTGGCCTCTCTTTATTCTGCCTCTATTCCCAGGGACTAAACTAGGAAGTTCCTGTGGAAACATCTGGCTTTCCTCCCTCCTATGACTCTCTCCCCAGCCTCTCCTAAGCCTATCCCCATTCCTAAGTGTCAGCTTCTAATACCTAAAAGCTTACATTTCCAGGAACCCTCCATGCTGAACACTTATCAGGAGAATTTCCTACCTGGCAACCTAAAGCCTCTACACTCTCCTAAGAACTAGAGAGAAAAGAAATACCAAGACACAAATCATCCACTCGAGAGACAAGACCAGATATCAGCAGCTAGTATTAAAATCTTTATAAACCTAGATGCCTAGACACCAGTGCGAAAATGTAATCTATTACAACCAGGACAATATATCTCCACTAGAGACTTGCAACACTACCCAAGGACACCCTAAGCTATGTTTCAACACAGCTGAAACAAAAAAAAATAAAAATAAAAAGATCTGTAAAACAGCCTTTATGAACATGACAGTTTTTATTTATTAAATTAATAAGTGCCTTAAAGAAATCTATGAAACACAGTGAAAAGAAACAAAGAAACTGTCCAAAACCTGAGAGTTTAAAGAAAATTAAAACTGATTGAACTCTGCAAATGAAAAAAATAAATTAGGCACTAAAACAGGAACCTCAGAAGCAATCTTCACTGACAGTATACAAGCAATAGAAAAAGGAATCCTAGACATTGGAGACATGATAAAAATATGTACATCAGTTTAAAAATATATACATCAGTTGAAGAAAACCTTAAATCTATAAAGTATTGCACAGAACGTCCAGAAAGTATAGAATAATATAAAAAAAACCAAAACTAAAATTAATAGTAATGAAGAAGAAAAAAGAAGCCGAAGTAAAGGGCACAAAAAATATTTTCAACAAAATCAGAGAAGAAAATTTTCTTAACCTAAAGAACATGCCTAGCAATCAAGGTATGCAGAACACCGAATAGAAAAGAAAGCCCCCATCCTAGCACATAATAATCAAAATGATAAATGTATAAAATAAAGAAGGAATATTAATAGTTGTAAGGAAAAAGACCGTGTAGCAAATTAAGGCAGACCTATTAACATTACATTGAATTCTGAATGTAGATTCTAAAAGCCAAGTAAGCCTGAAAAAATGTTCTATAGATTCTAAGAGAGCACAAAAGCCATCCAAGACTCTTATACTAAACACAATTTTCAACCCCCATAGCTAGAGAAAATAACACTTTCCAGGATAAAACCAAATTTAAACAATAATGTATCAATATACCCAGCCCTACAGATTGTTCTAGAAGAAAATTTACAACCAAGAAAACACAGGGAATAAATAATCACATAATAATCATATCAAACTAATAAACACACTCACACACACACACACACCCAAACAAACACATCCTAACACACAGCACCACACCACTACCAACAGCAACAACAAGAACAAAATAAGAGAAAACAAACCATTCACTGATATCTCTCTACAACAATGGTTTCATCTTCAATAAAACGACAAAGACTAACAAAATACATTTTATCAACCAGGATAAAACTTCACCACATGGATGGAAAAGAGATTATAAGAAAATCGACATAAGAAGCATGTAAATTAATATCTGATAAAATAGACTTCCAAAAGAATTACTTAGAAGTTACAGGGTAGGACACTACATATTCATCAAAGTGAAAGACCTCAGGAACAATTCTTAGCATTTATTCACCAAACACAATGATACACAAATTTATAAAAGAAATATTGCTACAGATTGAAGTACATATTAACCTTCATATATTGATAAAAGGAGAATAAAATGCTTCACTCTTGCCAAAGACAGGACCTCCAGACAAAAACTAAACAATTAAAAGCTTGAGCTAACATGCTATAAGCCAAATGGACTTAACAAATATTTACAGAAAATTTCATCAAAACATTAAAGGATATACCCAGTTCTTAACACATCATAAAATTTTTTTCAAAATTAAACACATATTCAGACACAAAGTAAATCTTAACAGATCTATGGAAATTGATATAACAAAATAATCACCATAATGTTCCTATGGAGATCAAAGAACAACTTGCAGGCATAGGATTTCTTTATGATATGAATCCTACTAAGGAACTCAGGCCCTCGGAGTTAACGGGGGTAATGTGTCCTTTACTACTGTGCTATCTCACCTGCCCCACAGGTGAAGTTCTTCCCGGATAGTTAGGACAGAAGAGAAATGTGCAAAGAAGAAGCAACTGCATCTAAAGTTCTAAGACATCAAGAATTACTCCATAACAATGACTATTATTAGTCACAAGATTCCATTCCCTCTTTGTGGGAGAACTGAACTTGCCTGACAAAAACCTACGATGACCATTCTCTTCTGCAGGTATCCTGACAGGTACCACAAAAACCAGGTCAGTCTATTATAGAAGTGTACCTAAGACTCAGGATATGGTTCACTTCAGTTGTGTAATAGCTGTTGGCATCCAAATTTAGCAAAATGAGCATGAACTTGTAAATCCACGCAATGCTACTGAGTCTGGAATCATCCAGTGCCTCTTCAGCAAGATGACAGGTAGAGGCAGGAAAATATTCTGAAGCTCATTTGCAGGGTCTCTCAGTGATCACAGCCCAGTGGTAAACAGCACACATACCCTGCCACAAATAAGACAGAAAGTGAAGATCAGAAAGGGATCTTGATCTTCACATACTTGCCTTGGCATGGGTCCCATCTACTGTCTTTTGTTTGTCTCTCTGTCCTTCTTACACACACACACACACACACACACACACACACACACACACACACACATACACACACACACACACACACACACACACACACACACACATACAAACACACACACACACACACACACACACACACACTCACTCACTCACTCACTCACTCACTTTGATTTGCAGAAAATTGGTGCTATGGGCCATGAGGTAGTTAAACATTGTCATTCTCTTTTTCTCATGGTTTTCAAGGACATCCAGCTCTCTAGTCTTCAATCGCCACCACAGGTTTCAAAGTATATTGATTGACCTCATAAATATTTTCCTAAGAAGAAGAAGCACATGTGGAAAAAAAAAGTAGCAAATTTTATGCTACAGTGTTTCAGTGGTTGGTACAAATTCACATCAAACAGAAAAGATGTTTTCTATATAGATTATTACTTGGTAAAACCCAAAACTTGTACAAGCTCAATTGTTCAGCATGAAAATTATGTATTGGCCACAACAGCTTCAGCTTTCACATGCACTGAACTGTTTTAAGCTGTCACTAGAGACTCTTTGTTGTTTCTGAATCCAGATCCCATCTTGTGCATCTGTCCCTTAGTTACTGCTCAGGTTCTTCAGAAGTCAAGGCAGGAGATTTTCTATTAGGATGCCTTTAACAAAAACCAGTTGGAAGAAAAGAATAAATTAAACGAAAGTACTATCAGTGTGCTAGTAAGTACAGCACACTCAAGGGAACTGAGGAGGAGCCCCAACATTATTAACCTAAGACCAGAGTAAAAAGTATGCTTTCTCAATTAGCTTTCATGCTGTAGTGACAGAGGTTTAACTTTAGAAATTCCAGATATGTGCACACATCAAAATGACCTTGGAGATTTGTACAGCAGCAAATAGCAACTTTAAGTGGTTATAAAAAAATGAAAGCCTTGTTGAAATAAAATGTTATCAGGGATCACCTGAATATGTGTTGTTTCTGTATTAATGGCTGGAGGGGAGAAAGTAGATGAAGTGAGTCATATTGCAAAAGATGCACATTTTGGTTATCATAAATTCAATAAGAATTCCAAGGCCCTAATGGCAATGATCTAAGCTCCTTTGTTGTCTCTTGAAAAGATTTTAATTTCAAACATCCATGGAAGATTCCTCCCACCTGAAGGATTATGCTTTATGAAATCTGCAAACACCAGTACTCATGTGTGAAATGAGTAATATCAAAAAATATTTGAAATGTCTTTATTATCCAGATTCCATTTTCATAATCTCGATTTTACATGGTGATGTGATTTTCCTCCATAACCTTAGAATTTATCTTTGGTTACTACAGTGTTTTAGTTCCACCTTGGATAGAATTGTTCCATCCACTTCTTGGTTCAACAAGTTTTATTAGTAGAATTCCTCTGACTTTGCGTGTGACAGTCTAATTGCTAATGACATGTGCCTATAGGATATATGTGAATTAAGACATCTGGGTATCACATCTAGTTTTTTTCGAACTTGATCAATGTGATTACAGTCATTGTTAAGCATAGTTACTACAAGTCATTGAATTTTTCATTGCCAAATTACTGGAAAATTGTTTTCTGTGAACATTTGCAGCTTTCTGGGTCTTCTGTTTACAATATAAAACATTAAGTAGCTTTAGATTACACTGAATTCCCATATCCTTTATCCTCTAAGCATTAAGTCTAATCATTGCTTTAATTCATAAGAAAATAAACAACAATTTTAAAATATGAATGTTTTTAATTTTTTATTTTTGACTAATAGAAACTTTTATTTTTATTGGATATTCCCTGTATTTACACTTCAAATGTTATTCCATTTCCCCACACTACCATCTCCTGTCTTGCTCCTCTTTCTTCCATGAAGGTGCTCTCTCTCCCAACCACCCTCTTCACCTCAGCACCTTGGCATTCCCTTACTCTAGGAAACTATGCCTTTAATAGACCAAGGGTCTCTTCTCCCTTTGATGCCAGACAGTGCTAGCCTTTGCTAAACATTCAACCGGTGCACTATGGGTCTCTCCATGTATACTCAATGGTTGGTGTTTTAGTCCCTGGAAGCTCTGAAGGGTTGGGTTGGTTGATAATGTTCTTCCCATGGGGATGCAAACCCTTTCAGCTATTTCAGACCTTTCTCTACCTTCTTCAATGGGGTCCCTGTGTTCAGTCTTATGGATAGTTGCAAATGATGCAAGCACACTCAACTGTGTCTGTATGACTCTGGCAGAGCTTCTGCAAGGGGATCCATACCTGACTCCTGCCAGAACACACTTCTAGGCATCAGCAACAGTACTTCGGTTCGGTGGCTGCATATGGGGTGGATTCCCAGGTGGAGCCATCTCTGGATGACCTTTTCTTCAATTCCAGCTCCTCTGATTGTTCCTGTATTACCTCCCATGAGTGTTTTGTTCTCCATTTTAAGATGGACTGAGGCATCCATATTCTGACATTCCTTCTTTTGGGCTTCATAAGTTCTGTGAATTGTTTCTTGAGTACTCAGAGCTTTTGGGGGCTAGTATCAGCTTATCAGTGAGTGTATGTCATGTGGGACTGGGTTACCTCACCCATGATGATAGCTTCTATTTCCATCCATTTGCCTACAAATTTCATGAAGTCATTGTTTCTAATAGCAGAGTAGTACTCCATTGTGTAAATGTACCACACTTTCTGTATCCATTCCTCTGTTGAAGGACATCAGGGTCCTTTATAGCTTCTGTCTATTTAAAAAAAAGCTGCTATTAACATGGTAGAACATGTGTCTTGTTATATGTTGGAATATCTTTAGAATATATGCCCAAGAGTGGTATATTTGCATTCTCAGTAGTACTATATCCAACTGTTTTGAGAAAGAGCCAGACTGATTCCCAGAGTGGTTGTATCAGCTTTCAATCCCACCAACAATGTTGGAGTGTTTGTCTTTCTCCACACCCTCACCAGCATCTGCAGTCACCTAAGTTTTTGATCTTAGCCATTCTAAGTGGTATAATGTGGAATGTCAGGATTGTTTTGATATGCCTTTCCCTGATGACTAGAGATGCTAAAGATTTCTTTAGGTGCTTCTCAGACATTCAGTGTTCCTCATTTGCATTTTTGTTTAGCTCTGTACCCCATTTTTAAATAAAGTTATTTGATTCTCTAGAGTTTAACTTCTTGAGTTCTTTATATATATATATATATACATAATATTAGCTTTCTATCAGATGTAGGATCTCTTGGCTGCCATTTTGTCCTCTTGACACTGTCCTTAGACTTCATAAACTTTACAATTTCATGAGGTTCTGTTAAAAAAGAAAGAAAATACACAACAAACATAAAATCATATTACCAGTGCAATATTTTTTTGGCTAATTTGCTACTGTCCCTGGAAATATGTTAGGTGCTAAGAAAATGGCCTCTACACTAAAGAATATTGCCCTTGATTTATGAAAATGTAAGCCTTCAAAACCATAAAACAACAAAAAAAAAAATGTTTGGGTGCCCAGTGTGGTGGATGATGAAGCAGTTGATACAAGTAGATCAGAAGTACAATGTCATTCTCAATCACCAACAATTTCAAGTCCAGCCTAGGATACAGGAAACCCTGACTAAATAAGCAACCAACAGAACAGGAAAAAAGGAGGAACCACTAGATATGATATTGTGCTTTAAGACAGTTGACATTGCCTAGAGGGCCAGAAACCAGAGGCTGGATAGCCCAGAGATTTAAAATAGAACCAAACACAACAGAAAAAAAAAATCAAAGAAAAGATATCTAATGATTCTCTGCTGTACCCATAGACCAGACTCTAGCATAATCATTAATCATTATCAGAAAGGTTTCATTCATCAGCAGACAGATGCAGATACAGATACCTAATGCCAAATATTAGGCAAATCTTTGGGAACCCTGTACAATAGAGGAAGAAAGAATTGTTAAGAACCAGAGGAACCAACAACACCTCAAATGAAAACAAAGAACCAACTAACTTGGACTCCCAGTAGCTCACAGAGACTAAACTAGGAATCAAATAGTCTGCATGAGCCTTCTGCATACATGTTATGGTTGTGTAGTTTGGTGGCTTTCTGTAATCCTAATAATGGAAGCAGGGGCTGTCTCCCACTCTTTTCCTGCTTTTGGAACTCTTTTCCTGCCTCATATTGCCTGATGCAGCCTTAATATCAAGGGATATGTATAGTCTTATTGTAACTTAATATTCCATGTTTACTTACTATCCCTGGGAGGTCTGCCCTTTTCTGAAGGAAGGGAATGGAGGGGGAGTGGATCTGGAGGAAGGAAGTTGGAGAAAGGAGAGACTGAAAGGAGAAAATGGATGGAATAGTTTGGTTGTGATGTAATATATGAGGAAATAATGTTGCCATCAATATTTAAATTTCACACCTAATCAAAACAAAATCCATATGGGATTTCTTCAATGAAGAATACTATTTAAGTAAAAACAAAGTTAGATGTACCATATTTTAAAGAAACAGAAAAAAAAATAATTCTGTTTTAAGAAGTGTCAAATGTTATTTTTGGCATATTGTGCAGACTGTAATAATTCTGTCTGCTTAAATCTTCAATGCATGAGCTTTAGAATAATATTATTCATCTGGTCTTAAAATTGAGAAATACAATATTTAAAGACTACACAACTAACAACTGGCAAGTCACATTTTATTGTCTATATGAGTCTAATTTCTAATAGTTAATAGGTTAATGCATTTCTGGTTTTTACTAACTATAGATTAGAAACTTTAAAATGCATTTTCATACCATTGCTATTTTGTCTACTTCTGTTGTTAAAGTTTCATCTCCACTAGATGATTAGGGTTGTCCCTACCACTGTGAACATGACCCAACTCATAGAACAGGCGAGTGCCTTGGTTGATTCTGATTGCAAGAATTTCAGTTACACATTTGCCTTGTTCTGTGATCAGTTCAACTTTGTTCCACCAATACAGGTCCTCACAGGAGCTAGGATAACCTACCCTCAATTGCAGTTTGTCTTGCATAGTTTTTCTCCATCTCCTACTCCTCCTGCTGCTCCTCCTTTTCCTCCTTCCCCTCCTCCTCTTCCTCCTCTTCTAGTTACAAGGGGAAACAATGTTAAAAGGATAGCTTAATTTTCACACATATTTGTCTATATTCTGATGAGTTTATTTCATTGTTCATGTACTCAAATGGCACTATGTTATAAATATGTACTACAGTCATTGGGACTTTTCATCTGGCTGGGGAAGGCTAAGCTCCCAGAAGAGCTGCACAGGTGCTATTCAATCAGGACCAAGGGTGAGCCTAGGGCACAGGATCAGTGAAGTGACCCCAGAGGTTCTCAGAGCTCAGGCAGCTCAGGTGCTCTGGAAAAGGAAACTTTCCTGCCCACAGCAAGGACCATGTCTGTACCACTGAGACTCAGGATCTGCCCAGAAGAGGCTGAGCTCCCATATCAGCTGCAGAGGCACTTTTTCACCTGAACAAAGGGTGAGCCTGACTCACAGGCCCGCTGGCTACCCAGTGAGGGAAAGCAGGGGGTTCTTTGAGTGCAGGGAGCATGGTCCTCTTTGGAAATGGGTCCTTTTGGCCTAGAGAATGAGTCAGGTTGCTGCAATTATAACTCAGGACCTATGGGAAGAAGGCTGAGCTCCCAGAACAGCCTCACAAGAGCTCTCACACCTGAGGCCATGGAGACTAAACTGAATCACTACCATCAGAAGTCATCATCTGCCCACAAAGAGCTGAACACCCAAGAGCAATCTCCTTCCTGAGCCCACAGGTCTTCAGACTCACAGGAGAGACAAGCACCAGTCACAAACAAAAAGATCACCTACAATCACTGACAACAAGATGGCAAGAGGAAAGCACAAGAACCCAAGCAATGGAAAACAAGACAACTTGGCAACATCAGAACCCAGTTCTCCCAACACAGCAAGTAGTGGATTTCCTAAAACTGCAGAAAAACAAAATTTAGACTTAAAATTATAATTTATGTTGATGGATATCTTGAAAAGCACATGAATAAAACTCCCTTAAACAAATACATGAGCACCAGGAGAAATCACTCAAAGACCTACAGGAAAACACAAACAAACAGGTAAAGGAACTGAAAATGGAAATAGATACAATAAAAAAAATTACAAAAAGAGACAAACCTTGAGATAGAAAACCTAAGAAAGATAACAGGAGTCATAGATACAATCATCAACAACAGACTACAAGAGATGGAAGAGAGGATCTCAAGGATTAAGGACAGCATAGAGAACAGAAAAAACAGTCAGCAATGAGGCAAAACCAAAAAGCTCCTAATCCAAAATGTCCAGGAGATCCAGGACAAAATGACATGAACAAGCCTGAGGATGATATGTGTAGAGGAGGAAGAAGAATATCAACTAAAAGGCACAGTAAATATCTGTAACAAAACCATAGACAAAAATTTCCATACCCTTAAGAACAAGATATCCATGAACATAAAAGAAGCCTATAGAACTCCAAGTAGATTGGACCAGAAAAGAAATCCTTCCCAACACATAATAGTCAAATCACTAAATGTTCAAAACAATAACAACAAAATTGTATAATAAAAGCAGTAAGGGAAAAAGGATATATAACATATAAAGGTAGACCAATCATAATTTCACAAGACTTCTCAACAAAAACAATGAAAGCTAGAAGATCCTGGACAGACATCATGCAGACTCTAAGAGAACAAAAATGTCAACCCAGTTACTATATCCAGCCAAACTCTCAATTACCATAAATTTAGAGAACAAGATATTACAGGACAAAACCAAATTTACAGAATATATGACCACAAATCCAGTCCTACAAAACATAATAGATGGAAAATCTAACATGAGGATAGAAACTACACCCAAGGAAAAGCAAGGAAAAAAATCATTCAAAATAAGAGAATAAAAGAAAAAAAGAAAAGAAGAAAGACAACACAAAATTTTACCTCTAAAAAAAAAAAAAAAAAAAAAAAAAAAAAAAAAAAAACCCACAACCAGAAAGCAGCAATCACTTTTTCTTTATATATGTTAAAATCAATGTACTCAATTCCCCGTAAAGATACATAGAGTATCACTAGATATGTAAACAGGATCTGGTATTTTGCTGTATGCAGAAAACTCATCACAGAGACAAGACAGAGTAACAGACTGGAAATAAATCTTCACTGTAAATGGTCCCAAGAAACAAGATGGAGTAGCCATTCTAATATTGAATAAAATATATTTTCAACCAAAAGTTGTCAAAACAAATGAGGAAGGACAATTTTTATGCATTAAAGGAAGAATGTATCAGGATGAATCTCAATTCTTAACATCTATGCTCCAAATACAAGGACACACATTCATAAAACAATCCATACTAAAACTCAAAGCATATATTGCACCATATACAATACTAGTGGGAGACGTAAAAACCCCAGATTCATCAGTGAACAGATCATGGAAGCAGAAACTAAACAGAGACACAGCAAAACTAGCAGAGGTTATGAACCAATTGAAAGGAACAGACACCTGCAGAACATTTCATCCTAAGTCAAGAGAATATCCCTTCTTCTCAGCATCTCAAGGTACCTTATCCAAAATTGACCATATACTTGATCACAAAACAAGCCACAATAGATATAAAAAGATTAAAATACTCCCATGCATCCTATGAGATCACTATGGAATAAGGTTGGTCTTTAATAACAACAAAGACAACAAAAAAACCCCAAAACACTTGGAAGCTGAACAATGCACTACTCAACAATAACAGGGTCAAGGAAGATATATAGAAATACATTACGATATTTTTTTAAGTTTAATAAAAATGAAAGTACAACACACCCAAACCTATGGGATACAATGGAAACTGTACTAAGAGGAAAACTCATAGCTCTGAGTGCCTCCAGAAAGAAACTGGTGAGAGCATACACTAGCAGCTTGACAGCACACCTGAAAGCTCTAGAACAAAAAGAAGCAGATATGTCCAAGAGGAGTAGATGGCAGAAAATAATCAAACTCAGAGCAGAAATCAAAAAACAACTATGCAAGGAATCAACAAAACAAAGAGCTGGTACTTTGAGAAATCAATAAGATAGATAAAACTTTAGTCAGACTAACTAGAGGGAAAGAGAGAGTATCCAAATTAATAAAATCAGAAATGGGAGGAGCCCAGAGACTGGACCTGGCCTGGCTGTATGTCTTCCCCTCCAGATGCCACTGAGGTAGATGCATCTCCTTTGGCCAGTTTCTGTGGGGAGCATGAGGCCCAGACACTGCAGAGTAATGCCAGGCCTTGAGATAAAGAGACCGTGGTCACAGACATGGTGGCTCTGTCTCAGCCATGCCTTCTGGGGTTTTCTCCAGCTGATACAGGGCACTTAAGGAGTCACAGAGCAGAGTGTTTTTTTTTTTTTTTTGGTTTTGTTTTTGTTTTTTTGTATTTTATTCCTCATTCCATTCTGATCAACTGATGGAAAAAAAAGAATAACATGTCCACTTTACAGCAGCAGTGACCTCCGGGTCAGAAAGGAAGGAAAGTTCGGTCCCACTTTGGTCCCTGGGGCAGCTTTGGTCACTGGTGCTAACAAGGGTACGGTTGCTGCCTGCCTGGACACAGGGACACAGCCAAGACTCTCCAATAATGTTTTTAATGGAGTCAAATGGCTTGACTACTTTTCCTTTAACCTTGGGCATTGGGTTTCTCTTTCTGAGAATGTAACTAGAAACACTTCAGAGCCAGTAATCCTACAGAGTAAATCCGCAAACCTGTGCAGTTTATATACATTCACAATGTACATTTGTTGCCTTCTAGATAATTTATTTTGCAACACATTACTGCATAGTTGTAAATAACTTATGTACTGTAACATCACTTTCAATTATGTGTGAATAAATAAATAAATTTATTAAAATGTTCTTTGTTTAAAAGAATGAGAGACATAACAACAGAAACTGAGGAAATTCAAGAAATCAACAGATCCTAAAACAAAATCATATACTGAACAAAATTGGAAAATCTGGAGGAAATTAACAAATTTCTAGGTAGATATCAAAATTAAACCAGGCTCAGATAAACCATCTATACAGTCCCATAACACCTAAAGAAATAGGAGTCATCAAAAGCCTCCCAAACAAAAAATTTTGATAAAATTCATTACCCCTTCATGTCAAAATATTGGAAAGAGCAGGAATCCAAGGTCCATACCTGAACATAGTAAAAGCAATATACAGCAAACCAGTATAAGTCAACATCTTACTAAATAATGAGAAACTTGAAGCAATCCCACTAAAATCAGGGTATAGAAAAGGCTGCTCAATCTTCCCCTACCTATTCAATATAGTACAGAAGTCATGGCCAGATAAATTAGACAACAAAAGGAAGTCAAAAAATACAAATCAGAAATGTAGAAGTCAAAATTTCATTATTTGCAGATGATATGATAGTATACTTAAGTGACCCCAAAGATTCCTCCAGAAATATTTTACAGCTAATTAAAAACTTCACCCAAGTTGCTGGATATAAAATTAACTGAAACAAATCAGTAGCCTTCTTCTACTCAAAAGGTAAACATGCTGAGAAAGAAATTAGGGAAAAGATATACTTCACTATCTTCACAAAATTATGAAATACCTTGGTGTAACCCTAACTAAGCAAGTGAAGGGTCTATATGACAAGAATTTCAAATCTCTGAAGAAGGAAACTGAAGAAGATCTCAGAAGATGGAAAGATCTTCCATGCTCATGAATTGGAAAGTTCAACACTGTAAAAATGGCCATTTTACAAAATGCAGTCAACAGATTCAATGAAATCCTTATCAAATTTCCATCTTAATTCCTATTCAACTGGAATAAGGAAAAACCTAGGATAGCAAAATCTATTCTCAACAAGAAAACTTCTGAGCAGATCACTATCCCTGACCTCAAGCTATATTACAAAGCAATTGTGTTAAAAATCATATTGTATTGGTACAGAGATTGGCAGGTAGATTAATGGAACAGAATGGAAAACCCAGAAATGAACCCTTACATCTATGGTCACTTGATATTTGACAATGGAGCTAAAAACATTCAAAAGAAAAAGGACAGCCACTTCAACAAATGGTGTTGGTTCACCTGGCATGCAAAGAAATATAGATCATTCTTTCTTATCTCCTTGTACCAAGCTCAACTGCAAGCAGATCAAAGAACTCCACATAAAACCAGGTACACTGAAACTATTAGAAGAGAAATTCGAAAATAGTTTAGAACACATAGGCACAGGGAGAATTTTCCTGAGCAGAACACCAATGGACTATGCTCTAAGATCACGAATTGATAAATGGAACCTCAGCAAATTTCAAAGTTTCTGTAAGGCTAAGGACGCTGTCAAGAAAACGAAATAGCAGCCAACAGACTGGGAAAGAATCTTTACCAATCATACATCTGATAGAGGTCTAACATCCAATATATACAAATAACTCAAGAAGTTAGACTCCAGAGAATTAATCAATCCTTAAGAGAATGGGATGCAAAGCTAAATAAGTAATCCACAACTGAGGAATACAAACTGGCTAAGAAGCATCTAGAGAAATGCTCAACATCCCTACTCATCAGGGAAATGTAAATCAAAACAACTCTGAGATTCCACCTCACACCAGTCAGAATAGCTAAGATCAAAAACTCAGGTGACCAGCAGATACTGGCAAGGGTGTGGAGAAAGAGGAAAACTCCTCCACTGTTGTTGGTGTTGTAAGCTGCTACAACCACTCTGGAAATCAGTCTGGGAGTTCCTCAGAAAATTGAATATTGTACTACCTGAAGACCAAGCTATTCCACTCCTGGGCATAAACCTCCAATATATAATAAGAACACATGCTCCACCATGTTTATAGCAGCCTTATTTATAATAGACAGAAGCTAGGAAGAAGCCATATGTCTTTTAATAGAGGAATGGATACACAAAGTGTGGTACATTTACACAATGGACTACTACTCAGCTATTAGAAACAATGACTTAATGAAATTCTTAGGCAAATGGATGGAACTAGAGACTTTCATCCTGAGTGAGGTAACCCAGTCACAAAAAACACACATAAATCCAGTCACTGATAATTGGATACTAGTTTCAGAAAGCTCTAAATTTCCAAGAAACACTTCATAGACCTTATGAATCTCAAAAAAAGAAAGCCAAAATATAGAAGCCTCAGTCCATCTTAGAAAAAAAAAGAAAAATAAAAAAAAAAATAACATTTAATTCGTGTAACAGCCTGACATAAAGATTTTTTTTAAATCATGACATATTTTTATACATGTAATTATTCGATTCATATGTATTTCTAAAGGATTTCTGAGTATATATTTGTAAAAAATATTGTCTTATCATTTTCCCCTTTACTATCTTTGTTTAACTTGATATTAGAATACTATAGATTTTGTGAACTTAAAAAAAGAATAAAATAGATAAAAGAAAGAAAATATAAATAGTGCTCATTACAAGAGTTCTTGACTAACATGCAAAAGTCTCCGTGTTCAATCTCTAGTACTGAAAAAATATAAATTTATTTTCTGAAAAAAAATATGTACTACTATTTTTTATTGGTCCCTAAGCCCTGTTGTTTGCTCAGAATAAGGTTTTATAAGTCTAACTATTGGATCAATTGTTGTAATGATGTTTTAATTTTTTTAATTTCACATTGTGTAATCATTGATTTTTGTGAAGTAAGGTGATAGGAATATGGTGTCTTTCACTGATTTGGCATTTCTTCAAATTCAAGCCAGTCTAGAAATGTGTTAATCAAGCTTTAGCAAATATTTTTTCATTATTTGCTCAGTATTACTGGTCTATTGCTTTCTAAATTTCTCTACTCATCACTGACTCTATGATCTTCATATTTATCTTTCAAAGACTTTTAAGCCTTTCTCTTCTTTTTCACTATATTTTACTGATTTTCTTGGAGTGTTAGCTTGAATGAAGTTTATGCTTATAAACTGCCTCTTTGCTTTTGATTAATCTTGTTTTATAATTTATTTTTCTTTATATATTTCATATCAAATAATATGTGAGATTCAGTGTGTCATTTTAATTTTATTCTTATAATAAAATAATTAATTTAATGTGATTGTATCTATTTATGTATTAAATTAAAAGCATTCTTTGTCATAGGAAAATGTAAAGTTTATTGTACAGCAGTTACGTGCTTCGGTCTGGAAATTCTTATGAAGTTAATTTGACTACCTTATAAAGAATAACTGATTTTTTTATGACACTTCATTATATTTTTATTATTCCTAATATATAATTGCTTTACACTTTACAATATAGTCCTAGGTATAAGTGTTTTAAATGATCTTCACAGTACTTACAGATGAGCCCCTCACTAGGATTCACTAGTCTCTTTGTTCAGTTAAAAGACGCCTAGATGCCAGAAACAGAGAGATCACTAACTGGCCTTTTGACTTTAGAACAATTAGCATAAACATTCCAATATTTTTCACCTGCAAGACAAAATGACAGTCACTACTCCTCTGATTAACTTGGTATGGCTAATAAATAACACAAATCATGGAAGTCAACAGGGCAGGGATGGGGTTCTCTAGAGTGCAACAGGAGAACCCCCTGTAATGAGGAGAGGGATCCTGACTTATACCCACCTTCCACTTGCTAGCACTTCCATGGGCTTTAAAAACCTCTCCTATTGATTCCTCTTCCTTATCTCCATTCCACTGACACTTAAAGATCTCCCATGTTCATAGATTAGTAGGATTTCTAGTAACAATGACCAGCTTACTAAAAGCAATCTACAGCAAGTCTAATGAAAATTTGAACACAATTCTTAACAGACCTTGAAAGAATAATCTTTTAACTTCATATAGAAAAAAACAAACAAACAGAAAAAATGCAGGCTAGCCAAAACAATCCTGTTCAATAAAATAACTGCTGATCAATCTACACAAGCAGCATTTATATCTTTCATGTATACTCTGTATTTATTATGATGCATTTCAACATTACTGTCTTTGACACTGGGTGTGAAATTAGAGGAACCATATTTTATTTACAAAGGATAAGACGATAAGGACAAAAAAACAATATTATGTTAAAAAAGGACGAAGAAAAAAGCAAAGTATTCTGTGAAAGTAGCTATTTACAAAGATGTATTCATTTGCAAGTAGACACACAAGTTTGTTTCTTCTGTATCAACAAAGTAATTTCATAGTTGAGTAAATGTAAATAATTAGCTATCATGACTTAGCATTAAAATAACTTTATTCATAGTTGGTGAGTGATATTTAAAGTGAGAACCATGACAACAACCTTTGAGCAACACCTCAGACTGTGTTTCTTAATAAAAGTAAAATAAGAGTATAGAACACTGATTTACGAGGATCTTTCCAAGTGCATCATTGAATTTAATCTTCAAAGTAAACCTGTGAGTTAGTTCCTTAGCTCTAGAGTCTATGCTACTGGGTAAATCCACTAGCAATGAGTGAAGAGTTATATTAACAACATCTTTCTGCAGAACCAGTCACAAGAATTAGGACTACAATACTATTTCCTGTTTCTTAGGAATGTGCAGTTTCCCATCCCAGTACTATTCTAATTTTGTATTTATGCCTGAATTGATCTGGGTTTTTAAGTCATCACAACCAATGTCAAAGGTTTGACTGAATAAATCCAAAGTATGTGAAGCAGTATGTGAATCTTTAACTTTTGGTTTGAGATGTCCAGTCTAATATTATGGTAAACAAGAATGAATGGTATAATATCCCCTGGGCTTAAAGCCCATACACTATTTCAAAATGATTGTGGAAAGATACAATGCAGAGACATGGGTTTGGACATATATCATACATAATAAAAGAATGCTTTGATTATGTACCTGTTGTGTGCATTTATTTTATTAATTGAAAATATATTTGTATCTACTCACTTCTAATGGTATATTTCTTAATAACTCTCAAGAGAAGTATAATAAAACATGTCTAAATACCTTCATATACAAAATGTGAATACAATATCCTTTCAAGCTTTCAAGATATCTGAGTCTGGTCTGCTGTTTTAAGTTTTAATAGGGCAATTTTCAGAAAAAAAATGGCCAAGAAGTAGACATGAAAGTGTTGCAGTCCTTGCCTTTTGCTTTTAGTTTATGCACATGAAGTAGATAAAGGAGTAAAAAAAAAAAAAAAAAAAAAAAAAAAAAAAAAAAAAAAAAAAGTTGTCAGTAATTGATGGCTTTGTTTTTCTTGTTACAAATTTAAATACTAAAGAAAATATGGATATGTACATTTAGGTCTTTATGAGAAGAGTTTAAAGGTTCCTTGACTTACTTGTTTTCTACCTGTATTGTAGCTATTGTTCGAATAGGCATTAGTGAACATGTTTGCTACAGTACATACTGGTTGTCTTCTGACCTGCAAGTACGGTTTCTTCTATTATCCTTAGGGTTGCATTGGTGAAACCTCTCTCTCTTCAAAACAGCCTCACAATATATTTAAAATCACTGCTTTGTTTTTCAATTTTATATTTACATTTTATTTTGTCTTTAATTGTTTTTACTTGACTAGGTTCTGAAACCAGTAGTGTGTAACCTTACCTTCAAATTGGTATGTAGCAGCGTATTATCTAATCAGGCATCAATGGGAGGGGAGCCTTCTAAGAAGAAAATTCATAGCTCCGAGTGCTTCCAAAAAGAATATGGAGAGACCATACACTAGCAGCTTAACAGCACATCTGAAAGCTCTAAAAGAACATTAAAAAAAAGCAAACAAAAAACAAAACAAAACAAAAAAAAACAAAAACAAAAACAAATACACCCATAAGGAGTAGACAATAGGAAATAATCAAATTTTGGGCTGAAATTAACCAAGTAGAAACAATGAGGACTATATAACGAATCAACCAGGAGCTGGTCCTTTGAGATTATGAACATGATAGGTAAACACTTAGCCAGACTAACAAGAGGGCACAGAGAAAGTATCCAAATTAACAAAATCAGAAATGAAAACCGAAACATAATAACAAATACTGAAGGAATTAAAAAAATTATCAGATTTGATTACAAAATCTTATACTTCCCCAAACTGAAAAAATATATATGAAATGGATTATTTTCTAGACAGATACCAAGTTCCAAAATTAAATCAGGATCAAATGAACCATCTAAATGGTCTTATAAACCCTAAAGGAATAGAAGTAGTCATTAAAAGTCTCTCAACCAAAAAAAATTCTCAAGATCAGATGGTTTCACTGCAGAATTCTATCAAAGACCATCAAAGAAGGCTTAACACCAATACTTCTCAAAATATTTCATAAAATAAAAACAGAAGGAACACTAACTAACACAGTCTATGAAAGCACATTTACACTAATATCTAAACAACCAAAGCCCCAACCCCCCCCCCAAAAAAAAAGAGAGAGAGAGAGAGAGGTTTAGAACAATTTTCCTCATGAATATGGAAACAAAAACACCCAATAAAATTTTTACAAACCAAATCTCAGAACGGAACAGTCATTCACCATGAACATAAAAATTATGCCAGGATGCAGGGATATGTCTATATAAAGAAATCAATTAGTACAATACACTATATAAAAAAATCTAAAAAATAATCTCACAAAGAAACAAAAATGCACATGATCATTTCATTAAATCCTGAAAATACAGCACACCTTCATGCTCAAAGTATTGGAGAGAAAAAGTCAAGGGCTATTCCTAATAATAATAAAAGAAAAACATGGCAGAATAATAGCCAACATCAAACTCAATGGAAGAGAAAATTGAAGCAATCCCACTAAGACAAGGTTGACAAATCTCCTGTCTGATCAATATAATACTTAAAATTCTAGCCAGAGCAATTAGGTAACAAAAGTATATGAAATAAAATGAGGAAATCAAGATATCACTATTTGCAAATGATAGAATAGTATACATAAGTGACCCAAATAAATCTACCAGAGAACTCCTCATTAAACAATTTGAGCAAAGTGGCTGGATACAAAATTAAGTCAAAAAATCAATAGCTTTTTTCTACTCAAGGCATTGAACAGGCAGAGAAAGTAGTTATGGAAATGATACCCTTTACAATAGTCAAAAATAATGTGAAATATTTTGGTCTGATTCTAACCAAATAAGTGAAAGATCTTTATGAAAAGAACTTCCTGTCTCTAAAAAAAGAAATTGAAGAAGATCTTAGAAGATGGAAAGATCTCTCATGCTCATGTATTTGCATGATTAATATAGTAAAAATGAAATCTTACCAAAAGCAGCTTACAGATTCATTGCAATCCCCATCAAAATTATAACTCAATTTTTCAGAGGCAGAAATAGCAATTTTCAAATGTATCTGAAATTATAAAAACAAAACACAACAAAAAACCAAACAACAACCATGATAAAAAACAGAATATCCCAAACCATTTTCATCAATAACAAAACTTCTGGAAAATTACCATCCCTTAACTCAAGCAATAATATAAAGCAATAGTGATTTTAAAAACTGCATGGTATTGATACAAAGACAGACAGGTAGATCAATGGAATAGAACTGAAGACATAAAAATGTGCCCACATACTTTTTGTCACTTCATCACTAACAAAGGATCCAAAACCATCCAGTAGAAGGACAGCATTTTCAACAAATATTGCTGTTTCGACTGGTGGTCAGCATGTAGAAAAATGCAAATTGACCCAGTCTTATCTCCTTGTACAAAGCTCAAGTCTAACTGGATCAAGGACCTCCACATAAATCCAGACATTTTGATCAAATAGAAGAGAAAATGGGAAAGAACCTTGAACACATTGGTAAAAGGAAATTTTTTCTGAACAAAACACAAATGGATTATACTCAACGATCAACAATTGGCAAGTAGGACCTCATGAAATTGAAAGGCTTCTCTAAGATGAAGAACACTGTCTATAAGACAGAACAGAAATCTACAGATTGGGAAACAATCTTTACCAACTCTATGTCCAATATGCACTAAACATCCAAAAATACACAAAGAACTCAAATTGTCTACAGAGACCCAAATAACCTTATTAAAAAATGGGTACAGAGCTAAACAAAAGAATTCGCAACTGAGGAGTATTGAATGACCAAGAAGCGCCTAAAATGTTAATTGTAGTCATCAGGGAAATGAAAATCAAAACAACATTGCTAGTCTACCTTACACCAATCAGAATGGCTAAGATCAAGACCTCAAGTGAGAGCAGATGCTGGCAAGGTTGTATAAAAGGATGAAGAGTCATCCATTTTTGGTGGTATTTGCCAGCTGCTACAACTACTCTGGAAATCAGTGTGGTGGTTCCTCAGAATAGAAAGTAATAGTACCTGAGGACCTAAGTATGAGTTCTGAGCATGTACCCCATTGATGCTACAACATATAACAAGAACACATACACCACTAAGTTCATAGCAACCTTATTTATAACAGCCAGAAGCTGGAAATAACCCAAATGTCTTTCAACGGAGGACTGGATATAGAAAATGTGTTACATTTACACTATGGAGTATTACTAAACTATTAAAAGCTATCACTTAATGAAATTCTCAGGCAAATGGATGGGACTTGAAAATATAATCCTGAATGAAATACCCATTCACAAAAGAACACACATGGTATATAGTCACTGATACATGGATATATGCCAAAAATAAGCTCAGAATACTCACAATACAATTCACAAACCATATGAAATCCAAGAAGTAAGAAGATCATACAAAAGTGTGGATGCTAAATCTGACTCAGAGAAGAAAAGAACATAATTTATGCAAAGAAGAGAGTAGAGGGAACTGGGAGAGAGAGAGTGGGGGAAAGAAAAGGGAGGGCAGTTCAAATATGGAAGTTGGGGGAGAAGTACATAGGGTCAGAAGTTTGGAAGCAGGTGTGTAGCAGTGGGGTAGGGGGAACTGGGAGTAGCCGTTAGAAAGGCCTATATGCCAGGGACCCACTAGGTTCCCAGAATATAACACAGATGACCTTAGCTGAAATACCCAACAAAGGGGAGAAAGAACCCTTAAAACTATATCCTGTTGAAAGGGATGGTGCCGGTTAAGGGATGAGGGCAACAACCCACCTCAAAAATATTTATCCAGAATTCCTCATGTCAAAAGGAAATGCAGGGACAAAGAGGGGAACAGAAACTGAAGGAAAGGCCATCCAGACAGGGTCCCAACTAGGGATCTGTCCTATCTGAAGATATTAAACCCAGACACTATTGCTGATATCAAGAAGTGCTTAGTGACAGGAGGCTGTTATGTGTCCCCTGTGAGGCTCTGCCAGAGACAGAGCAATGCAAATGTGGTTTTATAAAGCTGAACACTAGACTGTGCCTCGGGACACAGCTGAGAAGTTAGGGCAAGGACTGTAGTACTGAAGGGGTTTGCAATCACATAGAAGAACAATGTCAACCAGACTCCCCAAAGCTCCCAGGGATAAACCACCAAACAAAGAGTACACAAGGAGGGACTCATAGTGTCATCTGCATATGTAACTGAGGATTGTCTTATTGGGCATCAGTAGGAGAGTAATTCCTCAGTCCTGGGGAAGCTGTGGCATGATTGGGTGGGCAGGTGGGGGAGCACCCTCATAGAGACAGGGGGAGGGGGAAAGGAAGAAAGGCATGTGGGGAGAAAACTGGGAAAGGCAATATCATTTAAAATGTAAATAAATAAAAATTAAGATTTTTTTTAAAAAATTAAAAATAAAAGTTTAAAATGAAAATAATTAGTATAGTAAAGTTAACAATCTCCATTTTCTATACAACTGAATGCATATCTTTACTATTCACTTAAAGTGGCCACATAAAATGAAACTATGAAATTATAAAATTAAAAAATAAATAAATTGTAACTATTGAGTTTCAGACTGGATTTCACAATATTAATTGCTGTAAATGTTTTATGCACTTATCTGCCATTGTCACTAAAGATCCATGGAAAGACCATAATTAGGAAAACTATTACCAAGGTAAAATTCACAGACCATATGAAGGCCACAAAGAAGAAAAACAAAAATGGGGATGCATCAGTCCTTAGAAAGGGGAACACAATACTCATAGGTAGAAATACAGGGACAAAGAGACCATGCAGAGACTGCCCCACCTGGGAATTCATTGCATATGCAGCCACCAAACCCAGTCATTATTGTTGATTCTAAGAAGAGCTTGCTGACAGGAGCCTGATATTAATGTCTCCTAAGAGGTTCTGCCAGAACCATAGTGATACAGATTAATATGTTACAGCTAACCATGCTGCAAGCATGGGGATTCCAATGGAGGAGTTAGAGAAAGACCTGAAGGAACTGAACCTATATGAAGAACAACAATATCAACCAACCATACCCATAAGAGTTCTCAGGGAGGAAACCACCAACCAATGAGTTCACAAGGTGGAACCCATGGCTTCAGCCACATTTTTAGCAAAGATGGCATTGTCTGGCATCAATAGGAGGAGAAACCTTATGTCCTGTGAAGGTGCTATGTCACAATATAAGACCTTTTGACAACATAACATATACATTTTACAAAATCAAAATAATGGATTTCTTGTCGCTACCATCTCTGACCAGCAGAAAAGGAGCAACAACACAACTTTCTTCTTAAAGCAGCTTATTCAGGAACCTTACAGCATGCCAGTGAAAATCTTTCTGTCTTCCCTTCTCTCTCCCTCTCTTTCTCCCTGCCCCCAAACGCAGTCCCTTTTATTCTCTCTCAACACCACCTCCTCAGTCCATGTTGTGTGGCTGCAGTTTATAGGTCTGTGTCATCAGGCCTGATCTCACTTCATGGGTGTGCCTTTGTAGCTCACACGGTGGGAAAGACTAATCTCAGGGGCAAGAGGAAGTGAGTTGCTAGTCATAAGACTTGGCCGGAGTCCCAAGCGCCATCTTGGGACTGTTACTACACCCGCTCTCCACATCTCCCACTTCTTTATAATTTTGGCCAAGAGAATATCTGTTTTAGGTTGCCCCCTGTGGCAGTGCCCCTTACCCATCATTGGGAGACAAACAGCATTGGTTCTATCCCTGTCTTAGGTTGGTGACATGCCCAGGGAGTCTTACCCGTCACTGACTACTTCTCTAGCATACCAAGCCACACTTGAGGAGACTGCCCAGTCTCCACTACTGCAAAATCCTGTATCATTAAGGATTGAGTTCTGCACTGTCAAAATTGTATATGGCACATGTACCAGAATGCTAGGATGCTTATGAGGACCAAGTAAGGGGCTTATCCAGCTAGTCCAGCCCATTCTTTCAGCATTGAGGTGGCGGCGATGATCCAAAATCGCTTTTAGGTTTGAGTAAGGTCATAGCTGAGGGGGCCTGTACAGGCCAGGGAACAAAGTGCAGCATTCTAGTCTCCACAGCCAAATGATGTGTGGATGCATTCCAACACATGCTATAAAAACAATTATCATTACTACAATTCAAAATCTAATCCTCATAACTACCATTATAAATGATAAGCACAAGAGGAGGCCACATGCAAACAGGTGTAGTCTTAAAGGTGACATTCTGTCCTCCCGTACACTGAGAAACAGAGGTCTCAAATCCCACAGAGCCATTCTAATGAAACCCCCACCTATCAACATGCTCAAAGCAGAAAGATCTGTACAGCTACCATTCACTCTGCATGGCAACCATACATTAAAAGGATTGCTGGCAGTGGCCTGGGCAGGATTTTGATATGTCCAATTATATCCTGAAAATGATATATTATGACTGGTACTAATATAGGAAGAAAATGTAAAATACTTCTTTACTGCCCAGATCTCCATCTTGGACTGGTATCCTGTCCAAGGCAGAAGGGAATCACGGGAGCCCTTGCAAAAGGGCGCCCATCTAGGCTGAGAAGGTATACTATCATTGTCTTTAGGAATCATGGAAGGCCACACCCCTTGAATCCAGGTGACATTGGCTTTGGTAGAACCATTAATGGGTAAATCAAACCAGCCTGCGGACTGATTATACAATTGAATGCAATCACTATTCAGGGGAATATTGGTAATCATCTGAAAACATAACAATCTTTTAAGGGAGAATATTGCATCCCCAAGGGGTACAATATCCTCATCCCAGGGTAAGAAAGGCAATTGCAAGGAAGTATTAGATGCAAAGAATCAAGGGAAAATTTGTGCTGAGTGCATGAGAGGTAAAAGCTTAGGGAACACTGATAGGAGCCCCCATCGCAGATCTTCAGTCTGCACCACCAGAAGCATCAGCAGCATCAGGATCATCCAAAGTGTCATTGCTCTGCTCGTCCTAGATCACTCTGGTCAACCTCTCTGGGACCCACAGTGGCTGTTGATTTTCCTGAGGAAACACACAAACAGACCTTCTTGCCCAAACCAACACTGGATCGGGAACTGCCATTCGCCAGTCAGGACATCTTTCCACATAACCAGGCCTTTGGGAGAAACATCAGGATTGGCTTGACGCTCAGCAGCGACCTGCCCATGCTTGTCTTCATTTAAAAAATTTAAGGTAAAAAGAGCAATAGCCAGTCTCTCTCTAGGGGAAGAACCTGGGGAGGCAATTATCCCCTTTTGTTTAACTAGACAGTTTTTGAGGGTACAGTGAGCACACTCAATGATTCTTTGTCCTTGAAGATTTTAGGGCAATCTGTGAGTTACTTGAATGTCCATCATTTTGTAGAAAGACACAAAAGAAGCAGAAGTATAGGCAGGCCCATTTTCTGTTTCTAATTCTTTGGGCTGCCCCGAGGTGCTCCATGCTTCAAAGCAACGTGCAATTACATGACATGCCTTTTCCCCTGTATGTAGAGATGCAAAAATAATCCCAGAGGCTGTATCAACAGAAACATGGAGTTACTTTAATTTCCTAAATTCAGGGAAATGAGTGACATCCATTTGCCAGAGGTGTAGGGGGCACAACCGACATGGGTTAAACCCAAACCCAATCTGGGGTAGAATAGGGGCATACTTTTGACACCCTTTTACAATATCTCATGCCTCATCCTGTGTGATCTTAAAGTGTGAGGACAGGGTCTTTAAATTAACATGGAACTGTTAATGAAATTCTTGAGCCAATGACATAGGTGATGTATCAAAAAAAATTAAGCAAGCTCTGGTGCCTTTATCTGCAATACCATTTCCCTCCACTAGGAAACCAGGTAAGTTAGGGGCATGGATATGCTGTAAAAAAAAAAAAAAAAGAAAAGAAAAAAAAAAAAAAAAGGTGATGTTCTTTTCAAAATCAAGTCACGCAAGGTGACAACGAGATGTCCAATAGTAGATTTTGAAATGATTTTACCCACTATGTCCAAGAAGAGCAACATGTTAAAAACATACTGGCCATCAGAAATCAAAAGGACCTGGAAACAACTCAAATAGCTTAATCACAATTTGCAATTCAATAACTTGAGATGATACAGAAGGAAATTGTAAGGTAACAGGAGAGGACCCTGCCACCATATATGCTCCTTGTCTTGTCTTGGAACCAACTGTAAAGATAAGTGGGGAGTCTGACAAAGGATCCTTTGAAGTAATGGGAGGGAAAACTACAGGATGAATAGTAATCAACTGTAGGATAGGATCCTTAGGGAAATGTTTATCAAAGTTACCCTGAAAACTACACCTCAAAATTGCCCAATCATCTATTGAGGCTGATAAAACTTCCAACTGTTTTACATTATAGGGAACTATTAAATCCTTAGGTGAGATGCCAAAGCACTGTATGCATTGTTGGATGCCTAGCAAAGCCAATTGAGCCACTGAGGTGGGATAATGTGTCTTGGCCGAGGAAATCTTGGGATGTATCCAAAGCAAAGAAGTTCCTTGCCATAGAACTCCTGTAGGCTGTGCCTCTGTGGGCAGAATACACAGCAAAATGGGTTGTAACTCATCCCAGCGTTTTAAGGCCGCAGTCTGGATGCCGTGCTCTACCAGTTATAACACAGCTCGGGCAGCATCAGTGAGTTGTCTGGGATGATCAAGAGCAGAGTCACGTGGCAGAATATCATAGAGTGGTTGCAGCTGTCTGTTGGTTAAAGATAAATAGGGCCGAACACATTGAATATCACCTAATAAGTTCTTAAAATCATTTAGCATTTTTAACTTATCAGTATGAATTTGGATTTTCTGAATCCATAGTTATTTTAGTCTCCAAGTAGTTTACCACCACAACCTTCTGAAAGCTGATGCAAACCTTCCTTGTCTCATCAGCATGTCCTGATCCTAGGTGGGCTAACCATTACGAGTGTTAAAAACAGCCTGCTCTGCAGCAAATTCAATATAGCATGCCTTCCAATCTAAATATTGACCAGACGTCAGGCAAGCAAGAGCCAAATTTTGCCAGTTACTAGGGTCATGCACGGAGGCGGAATTGGCAGCCCCGGAGACAAAGGTTCAACCTGTACTTTCACTTTCTCCAAACTCTCAGCTATGCTCTCCAGATCGTCTTTCAACATTTCTTCCTCACTAGACACTTCTCCCACCTCTGAATTCTGGGAACGCTCTTCCCTAACCGGATTCAGAGCCTCATTTCCCTTCTGCAGCTCCAAACTACACCATTCCTCATCTCCTATACAGTTTTTCACCAATTTCCATACCGGTAGCACTCTTTTATCTAGTACCCCTTGCCCTTAGGCAAACTGCAAATCCTCTCCTTATTTTTCCAACTAGACATTGTGAGATGTCCAGATACCAGGAACCAGGGAGCTACCTGGTCCACTGCTTTTAAAATATTCTCTACAGTCTCCTTTTTTAGCCTGATTCCTTTCACTTTCAGCAAATCTTTCAGAGCTTGGTGAACTGTCTGAACTCATGTTGTTTTTCCCATAGTGCTGGGTGCCAACTTGTCCCTGTACTGTGAACTTTATCATCTCAAACTGAGAGCCTTCCTTGTCCCCTTTACCGGGGAGCTTTATAATATCCTTTGATTGTCCCACTTACCTGGGAGCTTACCGACTAGTCACCCTGACCACAATGAGTTCTGAACACCAAAGGGGAGTTTCCCGTACAGGCCACCACTTGTTGCTACCATCTCCAACCAGGAGAAATGGAGCTAAGACACAGCGTTCTTTCAAAGCAGTTTATTCAGGAACCTTATAGCATGCAAGTGAAAATCTTTCTGTCTCCTTTCTTTTTCTCTTTCTGTTTCTCTTTCTCTCCCTCTCCACCCCCAAGCACAGTCCCTTTTATCCTCTCTCATCTCCACCTCCTCAGTCCATGTTGCGTGGCTGCAGTTCATAGGTCTGTGTCATCTGCCCTGACCTCACATCATGGGTGCATCTGCGCAGCAAGCAGAGTGGGAGTGGCTAATCTCAGGGGCAGGAGGAAATCAGGTGCTAGTCACAAGACTTGGTCGGAGTCACAAGGGTCATTTTGGGATTGCCGCCACACCCGCTCTCCACAAATAACTTCATGTCTAAGCCAGTTATTGCAAAAATAAATTAAATGATGCAAAAATACATTTACCATAAATTCCTGTGTTAATAACTCACCATGAGTGTAAAGTTAACTAATTCATGAAGATATCACCTGCATGACCTGGTCTACTTTTTACAACTTACTACTGTTCAACTGGAAAGTAAGTTTTTAGGGCAATTATAAAATAGGTCTCAGTTTATGGAGAAATGTACATATCTATGTCACAAAATGAATGCTAAGAAACAATGTTATTTAACCGGGACCCCTCAGAGCACCCAGAGATTAAACAACCTACAAAAGAACATACATGAGCTGGTGGTCCGAGGTCCCTGACACATATATAACATTTTTTGGCCTCAAGTAGAAAGGATATAACTAAGTCTATAGAGACTTGATGCTCCAGGGAAGAGAAATGACCTGGTTGTTACACTCAGATGCAAAGTGGGTGGGTATGTATGTGGGGTGGATGAAGAATTCTGGGACAGGAGAGTAGGAGGAAGGCTAAATTCATAATGTAAATAAATAACATAATAAATTAAAAAACAAAAAGTGTTTGTCACATAATTTATTAAAATATATTTAGAGTATAACCTAACAAATAAATAGATTGTTTTTAATTAAAAATTGAAAACACATATGAAAAACTAAAAGAACATGATAAATGTGGATATAAAAGCAAGAGTGAATATGTTTCAAACATATATTATGATTAAGAAAAGAAATTTTTAGTACAAATTTCTGTGTTATACTAAGAAGAAAAAAACTTGTCAAACTTGAGAAGAGTCATTTGATTTTCAAAGAGAAATGCTAAAGAATGATAAATATATAAGTAATTTGTGCTTCTTTACTATTCACAGAAAGACAACAGTGAAAAGACATAATGATCTTCTAAGCACCATTAAATCTTCAGGTGATACAAATCTAGAATATCTTAAGACCAAATGCAAATCTATGAATAAGCAAAAATAAATCTACTTTAAGTAAAAATATTAAAATACATAAATGTGGGTGAATATGAAAACTTATAAATATATGATTGTATGTTCATTAATGTATCAGTGAAAGGCTATACACTGATTCTCAGTAAATTGAGAAAGCATCTTTTTTTCTTCATATGTCTCTCTGTTATACATTTGAATATTTTACATTTAAAATACCCAAGTATCTAGGGTTAATATCAGGCCAACATGTTGGCTCTTTTAGTAATTGGCCTGTCTGTCCAGGTGAAATGTTGAAATACATATTTATAGGAGAAAAATAAGGAGGTACATATTTATAGATGAGAAAGAAAGAGAGGTAGAGTAAAATTAGATGGCTTCATTTCTATTGTGAAAGAAAATAAAATGCAAATAAAGATATTAATTTGATTTAAATGTCTTTTATCATCTTGAGAGCTAAGACACATAGTTTTACATTGGGCAAAGGGGATAACAATTCAAATGTAAATAGAGAGATTAGCTATTTAAAAAAAATATGGAGATCCAGGGACACAGGCCTTGTAAGAAGGCCTTCCGAGTAGCCAGAAAAGAGAGAGGTCTCTGCTGAAGGGGAGGAATATGGGTATCCCCTAGTTGGTTCAGGGAAAAAGGAACCCTGTATTTGGCTCCCTGTTTCCATCCAGTGGCCCTTGGGTACAGAACAGGCACCATCTGCCACTAGGAACAGCGGAGATCCAGGGACACAGGCCTGATGAGAAGGAGTTCCGAGTAGCTGGGGAGCAGAGAGATCTCTGCCAGATGTTCAGTAAGTGCACCCCTTCCGCCAGTACCACTTGGTTCAGGAAAGCTGAAACCCTCCTTTGGGCTTTCTATTAACAGTCGGCAGCCTAGGAGTACAGAATAGTCGCTCAGGCCATCTGCCACCAGAAAAACGTGAAGATCCAGGGACACAGGCCATGTACAAGGGAAAGGCAAAAAAAAAAAAATCACTGTCAACAAGACCACATATCAACACAGACAACAAGATGGCAAGAGGAAAGCAAAAGAACGTACCCCAGGGAAACTGAGACAACATGGCAACACCAGAACCCAGCTCCCCCATCACAGCAAACAGTGGAATGCCAAACACTCCAGAAAAAAAGACTCAGACCTCAAAATGATGATAGAGATCCTTAAACAAGAATGGGAGGAAAAACAAAGAATCAGAACTTTTTAAAGAGGTAACAAGAGAAACACTCAAAGAACTAGAGTAAAACATAACTAAAGAGATCATGGAATGGAAGAAAAAAATTGAAACAGAAACAATAAAGAAGATACTAAAAAAGACAACCCTAGAGGTAGAAAACTTAAAAAATATATAAAAGGATTCACTGATGCACACATTTCCAACAGACTACAAAAGATGGAAGAGAGAATCTCAGGGGCTGAAGACAACATTGAAAACACAGACAAAATAGTCAAAGATGCAAAAACCAAAGAGCTCCTAAACCAAAATTTCCAGGAGTTCCATGACACAATGAGAAGACCAAACCTAAGCATAATAGAAGTAGAGGAGGGTGAAGAATATCAACAGTAAATGTCTTCAACAAAATCGAAGAAGAAAACTTCCCTACCCTTAAAAATGAGATGACCATGAGCATAAAAGAAGCCTACAGAACTGCAAATAGGTTGGACCAGAAAAGAGGTTCCTCCTGACACATAATAGCTCTGAGTGCTTTCAAAAAGAAACTGAAGAGAGCATAAACTAGCAAATGGACAGCCCTGTGGATGGCTCTAGAACAAAAGGAAGAAGACACACCCAAGAGGAGTAGATAGCAAGAAATAATCAATCTTAGGGTAGAAATCGAACAAATTAAACAAACAAACAAAAAAAAATTCAAAGAATCAGCAAACCAAGAGCTGGTTCTCTGAGAAAATTAACAAGATTGATAAACCCCTTAGCCAGACTAACTAGAGGGTAAAGAGTGAGTATCCAAATTAAAAGAATCAGAAATGAAAGTGGAGACAGAACAATTTAAACTAAGGAAATTCCAGAAATTATCAGATCCTACTACAAAAGCCTATACTCAAAAAATCAGGAAAATATCGAAGAAAGGAATGAATTCCTAGACAGATACCAGATACTAAAGTTAAACCAAGACCAGTTAAACCATCTAAATAATCCCATAACACCTAAAGAAATAGAAGCAGTCATCAAAAGCCTACCAACCAAAAATAGCCCAGGTCTTCATGTATTCAGTGCAGAATTTTATCAGAGAGATATTGACAAACTAATACCAATACTCTCCAAAATACTCCACAAAAAAAAAAAAAAATCAGATGGAACACTACCTAACTCATTTTTTGAGGCTACAATAACCCTTGTTCCTAAACCACACAGAGACCCTACAAGGAAAAAGAATTTCAGACCCATCTCACTTATAAATATTGATGCAAAAATACTCAACAAAATTCTTGCAAACCGAATCCAAGAACACATCAAAATGGTCATTCACCATGTTCAAGTAGGCTTCATCCCTGGGATGAAGGGATGGTTTAATATACAGAAATCCATCAATGTAATCCACCATATAAACAATACCAAAGGAAAAAAGAACATGGTCATCTCTCTAAATTCTGAGAAAGCATTTGACAAAATTCACCACCCCTTCATGTTAAAAGTCTTGGAAAGAACAGGAGTCCAAGGTGCATACCAAAACATAATAAAAGCAATATACAGCAAACCAACACCCAACATCAAACTTAAGAGTGGGAATCTTGAAGCAATCTCACTAAAATTAAAGAATCGACAAGGCTTCCCATTCTCCTGCTACCTATTCAACATAGTACTGGAAGTCTGGTTGGAGCAATTAGATATCAAAAGTAAATCGAAGGGATACAAATTGGACAGGAAGAAGTAAAAACATCACTCTTTTTAGATGGCATGATAGTGTACTTAATTGACCTCACAAATTGAACCAGAGAACTCCTACAGCTGATAAACAAGTTCAGCAAAGTGGCTGGATGTAAAATTAACTCAACATATCAGTAGCCGTTCTCTACTCAAAAAATAAACATGCTGAGTAAGAAATTAGAGAAAAGATACTCTCCACCATATTCACAAACAATGTGAAATACCTTGGTGTGACCAGAACTAAACAAGATAAGGACCTGTATTACAAGAACTTTAAATCTCTGAAGAAGAAAATCGAGGAAGATCTCAGAAGAGGGAAAGATCTCCCATGCTCATGAATTGGAAGAACCAAAATTGTAAAAATTGCCATGCTACCAAAAGCAATCTACAGGTTCAATGCAATCCCCATCAAAATACCAACCCAGTTCTTCATACAGTTGGAAAGAGCAATGTGCAATTTCATCTGGAATAACAAAAGTCGTAGAATAGTGAAATCCATCCTCAACAACAAGAAAACATCTGCTGGAATCACTGTTCCTGGCCTCAAGGTATATTACAAGACAAATGTGCTAAAAACTGCATGGTACTGGTACAGAGATAGAAACATGGATCAATGGAATAGAATAGAAGATCCAAAAATGAGCCCTCACATATATGGTCACCTAATTTTTGACAAGGGAGCTGTAACATTCACTGGAAAAAGGACAGCCTATTCAACAAATGGTGTTGTTCCAACTGGCACTGAGAATGCAGAAGAATGAAAATAGACCCTTTCTTATCTCCTTGTACAAAGCTCAAGTGTAAGTGGATCAAAGATCTCTAAATAAAACCAGGTACGCTGAAACTATTAGATGAGAAAGTAGGAATAACCTTAGAACTCTTAGGCAAAAGAGAAAATTTCCTAAACAGATCACCAATAGCTCATGCTCAAAGGTCAAAGATTGACAAATGGGACTTAATGAGATTTCAAAGTTTCTTTAAAGCTAAGGACACTTCCTAGAAAACAAAATGGCAACCAACTGAGTGGGTAAAGATCTTTCCCAACCCCACATCAGATAGAGGCCTAATATCTAAGGTATACACAAACACCACATCAGATACAGGCCTAATATCCAAGGTATACAAGGAACTCAAAAAGCTAGACACCTGAGAATCAAAAAACCCTACTAAAAAATGGGGTACAGAGCTAAACAAAACGTTCTCAGTTGAGGAACACCGAATGGCCGAGAAACATATGAGGAAGTGCTCGACATCCTTAGCCATCAGGGAAATGCAAATCAAAACAACCAGTCAGATTGGCCAAGATCCAAAAATCAGATGACAGCAGATACTGGTGAGACTGCGGAGAAAGAGGAACACTTCTCCACTGTTGGTGGGGTTGCAAACTAATACAACCACTCTGGAAATCAATCCAGCGATACCTCAGAAAATTGGATATAGTACTACCTGAAGACCCAGCTATTCCACTTCTGGGCAAATGCCCCAGACACACTTTAATACACAGCAAAGATATATGCACCACAATGTTCATAGCAGCTCTATTTATAATAGCCAGAAGCTAGAAAGAACCCAGATGTCCTTCAGAAGATGAATGGATACAAAAATTGTGGTACATTTACACAATGGAATACTACTCAGCCACCAGAAACAATGACTTGACCAAATTCTTAAGAAAATGGTTGCATCTAGAGAATATCATCCTGAGTGAGATAACCCAGTCACAAAAGAACAGACATAATATGCAGTCACTGATAGTGGGATGCTAACCCCAGAGGCTTGCACTCCTTCAGAAACAACTCACAGACTGTATGAAGTCCAAGAAATAAAGAAAACAATATATATATATATATATATATATATATATATATATGTATATATATATATATATATATATATATATATATATACATATATATATATATATATTTACAAAACAAGAAGACTTTGACTATTTCCGTGTTGCGTTTTGTTTTGCATGTACTTTATGCTCATTGTAACTATTAGGTTTTCAATGCATACTGTCAAGCCCTTGAAAAAATCAAGTACCGACTAAAAAATGTATTCACATAGTTTTATGTATAAATTATTTTAATATCTGAAAAAATAGTACTGAAAAAAAAGTATAATTTTAAGCAAAAAATGTTTAAAATCTGTACATTTATCTTTGTTTTGTAAAATAAAGTCATTTAAAAAAATATCTAAGGTATAAAAAGAACTCAAGAAGCTAGACACCAGAGAACCAAACAACCCTATTAAAAAGTGGTGTACAAAGCTAAACAAAAATTTCCCAATTCAGGAATATGGAATGGCTCAGAAGCATCTAAGGAAGTGCTAGACATCATCATCCATCAGGGAAATGCAAATCAAAACAACCCTGAAATTCTACCTCACACCAGTCAGATTAGCCAAGATCAAAAATATAGATGACAGCAGATGCTGACAAGGATGTATTGAAAGAGGAACACTTCTCCACTATTGGTGAGGTTGTAAACTGGTACAACCACTCTGTAAATCAGTCTGGCAAATTCTCACAAAATTGGACATAATACTACCTGAAGACCGAATTATTCCACTTCTGGGCATATACCCCAGAGAAGCTCAAACATACAACAAAGGCACATGCACCACAATATTCACAGTAGATCTATTTATAATAGCCAGAAGCTGGAAAGAACCCAGATGTTTTTCAGTAGATGAATGGCTACAAAAATTGTGGTACATTTACACAATGGACTACTACGTAGCTACCAGAAACAGTGACTTTATGAAATTCTTATGAAAATGGATGCAACTAGAAAATATCATCCTGAGTGAGATAACCCCGTCACAAAAGAACAGACATAATATGCAGTCTTTGATAATTGGCTATTATCCCCAGAAACTCTGAATACCCTAGAAACAACTCAAAGACTATATGAAGTTCAAGAAAAGAAAAGGAAAAAGAGAAATCATTATGCTTAAACTTTAGACACCAAGAAAACTTTTACTAATTCCAGGTTACGTCCTGGTTTACATGTACTTTTTGCTCGTTGTAATGAGTAAGATCTTAATACACACTGTCAAAACTTTACAAAAAATAAACCAATCTCTGACAAAAATGAATTCATATACTTTTATGCAAAAATGCTTAAAATTTGTACATTTATCTTTGACTTTTAAAGTGGTTCAAAAGAGAAAGAAAACATTTTAATGCAATTTTCTGTATTTTATGATAAAAATAAGAAAATAATTATAAGTTTCACCATTTTCTTAGTATTAGTTACTTAAGAATTTTAAATACAGTGGTATATAAAAGTTGACATAGAAAACATACATTTTTCTTCAAAATTGGAAACCATGAAAGGCACAATTACTGAATTAGGAACACTCTTTTTCTCCTGTCTTGATTTGCTGTATATACTCTGAAAAAGATACTGATATATTAAGTACTTTATAACATGCTAACTGATAAAATATCCATTGGTTGTTATACTATTAACTTTCTGAAATAGTATGACATGCTAATTAAAATTTTCTTATGTTATTATTTATTTTACTCTTTATATACTCCAATATCTAAGACTTTAGAAGAACTATAATGACATATTTTAAGTTATTAATATATACACTTATATTCATATAAACATGTTAAATATAAACACAGTCTGCTGAGTCCATTTTGTGTTGTTCATATGCACATATGCTTAGTGCTGAATTACTGTTTAGGGTTAGATAACATCAGCAGCTTGTTACTGGTAAGGAAAGATTCTTAACAATCCTTAATTGCCTGTATTTTTATATTTCTAAGGGTGGGGACTTGTGAGTATTCCTACATCATGTTGGCATATTAACTGATTTTTCCATTATATAGGTTTATTTAGGATATATTATGTTTAAAGTTCATATGTACAGCTGTCCTGTCATGTCCAGAAGAACTATCTAGCAGCAAAACATGATACCATATGTTCTGGACCCTGAAATCCTAGAGATGTGCTACAGGTGTATTTGCTGTATTGGTTACCACATGGATACATGTTTGCTACATCACATAGTCTTTAGAGAATAATTAGATTATTTTCTCACAAAACCTTGCTTTTCCTTCTCTGGGGATAAAGTTAAATAAAAATGCAATCCCTAATATTTATATTTTCTTGACAAATTGAGAATATTTTTGTCCTTACTGCTAAAAACAATAAACATGCATATCATTACAGGTTTTAATAGTAAATACTGTATACGTTCCTTGGTTGAAGGACATCTGTGTTTTTCCCAGCTTCTAGCTATCATAAATAAAGCTGAAATAAACATGGTAGAACATGTGTCCTCTTTTTAATATTGGAGCGTCTCTTGGGTACATGCCCTGGAGTGAAATAGCTGAATCCTCAGGTAGTACTATGTTCAGTTTTCTGAGAAATCATCAGACTGATTTTCAATGTGGTTGTACCAGCTTGCAATCCCACCAGCAATGGAATAGTGTTCCTCTTTCTCAAAATCTTCTTCAACATCTGCTGTCACCCGAGTTTTTTATCTTAGCCATTCTGACTGGTTTGAGGTAAAATCCAAGGGCCATTTTGATTAGCCTTTTCCTGATGACTAAAGATGTTGAACATTTCTTTAGGTGCTTCTCAACCAATCAATATTCATAAGTTGAGAATTCTTTGTTTAGCTCTGTACCCAATTTTTAAAATAAGATCATTTGAATGTTTTTGGAGTCTTCTTTTTATATAATAGATATTAGTTCTTTATCAGATACAAATTGGTAAATTGGTAAAGTGCTGGGAGCAATGTTCACCTACAGAGGCTTAGCCAAACAGTCTGCTTACATGCCTAGATATGGGAAAATGACACACGATCTTTTTGTGTTTTGGACTGGCCTAGGTAAAAGCTGGTGACTCATAACCTTGTTTCTGTTTACACTGTTATGAAGATCCCATATTTGAACTTAGGAATGTTTGCTAACCAAGCAGCTGGGAAATGTCCACACTTCTTTGTTCCATATATATGTTGAGCTGGATTCAGAGAGTAAACAGCATTCTTCTCAGATGAATGATCTGAGTGGTATCTTTCTTTAAATCCTCAGGCCTTCTCCAGACTTGAAATAACCATTGACAATGCAGGCAACTAGTTTATAGTTGGTAGGTTAATTAGTAATTGTATTTGTATTTAAGCAACAACAACAAAAAAACTAGAATAAAGTAAATCTGCCAAGGAGTTTATTAAAATTTTACAAACTATTAGTTCTTGGTTTATTCACACTGGCTGGCTGAACATTCCTGACTGGAAGCAAGTGAAAGTAGGCTTCCAAAACGACTCCAGAAGGAAGGACCAGCAGCCTTTCATATAGTCACATTCGCTTTGTGGAGCCTGATTAAAGAAGCTTTGTTAAGTAGAAATTCTAAAATTAAAGAACAGATGGATGAGATTAATAGGAGTTTCAAAACCATACAAGATGATTGTTTCAGGAAGTCCTTGAATGATTCAGGAGATAATATGATACAAGTTCATTGTCTTCTTCTGATGAGGAATCTAAATTTGAAAGGGAAATTGTCAATTTATCAAAAAATTGGAACCTTTCAAAGATAGAGTGAAGGATAAACCTCTTGAACATAACCCTGTGTATTCTAATTTAGAATATTTTGCATTTACTTTGTTGGAGGATGTTTCAAGGGGTATAGCCATTCCTGTTATTGAGACTTAAAACCCATAGGGACAGTTTATCAGAGAACATAATGCTCTAAATTTTAAAGATATAAAACTGTTGAAGAAAGCAATAACTGCATATGGTCCTCATGCTATTTTACCTTTGGCCCTGGTTGAATCATTTGAAATTCTGAATTGTGCACCCTCTGATTGGCAAGAGAACTATAGTACTGTATGTTCAGATTGAAATTATCTCATTTGGAGAGGGGAGTATCAGGAAAACTGCATCCAAATGGCTCAGAAAAAAATGCTGCCACTGGCTTCCCACAAAGAAATATTGAGATGTTAACTGGTACAGAAAAGTATGCCAATCTGGCTGCTCAGATAGTTTACAACCCATGAGTTTATTCTCAGGTTTCTGATGCTACTTCTAGGGCCTGGAGAGCCTTGACTAACAAAGTAGGAGGAGAGCAGTCATACAAAGTCCTTCAATGACCCTGTCACTTTCCAAGTATTTGTAGATTGGCTGTTACAATTGGCTGGCAGAATTTTTGAATATGTAGATACAGCAATGTCTATAGTAAGACAATTGGCTTTTGAAAATACTAAGAAATATTGTAAGGAAGCCATTCACCACCACAACGCTAAAAGTTTAAATTCTTGTATTAAAATTTTCAATCCTCACCTTTGAAAACTGTTTCTTACCCCCAAGCTGTTATTAGTTTAATTTTTAAAGAACAAAAAAATAGCAATGTAGACCATTGGAAAAAAGACAGAAGTTATCATTACACTTTTTACAAAAGAACAAATATGTATTTTAGCACAAACCCATAAAGATTGGGCTATATCTTCATAGAGTACTTACTGTTAGTGAATTTGATAATCATTACCCTCCTAATAAATCTGCCCAATTTTCAAAAATAGCAACTCATTGTATTTCCTAAGGTGGTTTCCTATATTTCCCTTCCCTTAGCAAGTCTGGTTTTTACAGATGGATCTTCTATTGGCTTTCCTTCTGTAGTATCTGAAGAGATTTATGAGACCTATAAAATAGCAGCTAAATCTGTTCAAATGGCTGAAGTTATGGTTGTGCAATTTGTTTTGCAGAGGTTTCCTGAAGAAGCCCTAAGTATTTACACTGATAGACCCTATGTTGCTCAAATCATGCCATCTTTAGAAACTGCTACTTATATTGCCACTGTGTCAAATAGTTCTTGATCAATTATTAAAATTATAGACTTTAATTTTGCAAAGAATATTTTCTATATTTGAGGGTCACATTACATCTCATATTACCCTTTCAGGATCTCTTTCCAAGAGAATTCAACTTGCAGATGCACACACTCACCCTCTTGCATAGGTTAGAGAAGAATCTAATGTGTATAAAGCTATTAGGACACATACTGCATTTTATTTGAATGGAGAATCCTTAGCAGTTCATTGCATAATTACAAAGGACCATGCTCTATAAGTAGTCAAATAATGTCACATGTGTGCAGAATTCATTTCTGCTCCTAATTTGTGAGTTAATCCTAGAGGACTGACTCTCAATGATATTTGGCAAATAGATGTCACACATGTCTCTTCTTTTGGGAAATTACAATTTGTGCATGTTTCAGTTGATACTTATTGTAAAATTATATATACATCTACATATAGTGTAGAAAATTAAAATATGGTAAAAATCACTACTTGCAATCCTTTGCATATATGAATTTCCCCAAGAAATTTAATACAGATAATGGTCCCTCTATTTTAGTAAAGGGTTTAAACAATGTTTCTTGTAATATGCTATAATTCATAAAGCTGTAATTCCTTATAATTTTCAAAGACAAGCCATCACTGAATGTACTCATCCCATCATAAAAAATTTATTTGTCTAAAACAATATTGGAGAAGCATATTTCCCCTTATACATATTTAAACATAATTTTATATATTCTAAATTTTCTAACTATAAATTCTGAAGGCCATTCTGTGGCTTATATATATTGGAGAGTATGTCAAGGACAACAGGAATGGTGGCATGGAAAATTTTTACCTTTGGTTTGTGGTGGGGATTTGATCCTATTTTGTCTATCGCCTAAGGTTCTGTTTGTATCTTTCCTCAGGATGCAGAGTCACCTGTATGGGTTCCTGAGTATTGTGTTCAGCTTGTTAAACCCATTCAATTATACTATTGATATTAATAAAGGAGACTGTCTTAATTGTTCACAAAAAGAATGTCATCTGAAAATTTGCTGGGAGAGTGAAGATTTTTGCATTGGTAGTGAGGATCCCAAGACTTGTTTCTATGGCTGTGGAGTGAACTGGAGAGAATCAACAGATTCTTACCTGCACCTAAAGAAATTTTGGCATTACTACAGCCATTATTACTGCTGTAACATCAATTGCTACTGTAGCTGCAATTTTTGTAGTTGGTCTTTCCCACTCTCTTGCCACAGCTAATATGGCAAAAAATTTTTGTAGAAGTGGCTGAAACCCTCTCCATTCAAAATAATTTGAAATCATTCCTTCAATTTGAAATACAATTAATTGGAAACATTAAATTTGAATCAACAGATGGCCCTGCTTCAGGAACAACTCAATATGTTATGGGAGGCCCATAAATTTGGGTTAGTACCACAGATCTGGGCATATTAACCCTTCGAGCAGCACTAGTGTATTTCTTTTATTATGTCACTAGTAGAAGACAATTTCAGAACCAAGCTGTCAGGTGAAAGACTATGGCAGTAGGCAACCCTGCAGCTCAAGTTTTGTTGAGCATGTATGAAAATTAGGCAGCCAGTGATGGGTAAGACCTTGGAGGTACAGGTGCTTGTCAACCTAAGACATAGAATCCACAGTGCCAAAGTGGATTTTCTCAATGATGGGTAAGGCATGTTCTGACTTCCACAAGTGTCCTAAAATATGTGCTAATTTAGCAATAGAGGAAACTGTTTGGACCAATGCCTTCTTCCCTCCTCATCCAAGGTTTTGTCAAAATGTCTGCTTGTATGAGTAGATATGGGGAAATAACACACCTTCATTTTGGGATTTAGACTGGTCTAGCCACAGGCTTTTGATGATTCATATTCTTGTTCCTGCTTACACTGTTATAAAGATCCTAGTTTTGAACTTCGGAGTGTTTTTTAACCAAGAAGCTTGGAAATTTCCACACTATTTTGGCCATATATATTGAGCTGAATGCAAAGAGTAAACAGCATTCTTCTCAAAAGAATGACCTGTGTTGTATGTTTCTATAAATTCTTAGGCCTTTGCTCAACTCAAAATATTTATTGAGTGTAATGGTACTCTCAGTCAAGATCTTTGCCCTGTGTGTTGGTTGCCATTGTGCCCTTTTAACAGTATCATTAGCATTACAAAAACTTTCCAATTTATAAGATCCAATTTGTTGATTCATTATCTTAGAGCATAAGCTACTCGTGTTCTGTTCAGAAAACTCACCCCCTGTGCCTATGTGTTCTAAGTTCTTCCCCATTTTTTTTCAATTAGTTTTCATGTACCTGGGTTTATGTGGAGATCTTTGATATACTTGGACTTGAGCTTTGTATGAGGAAATGTGAATGCATTAATGTGCATTTTCCTACACAATGACTGCCAGTTGAATCAGCACCATTTTATGAAGATGTCCTTTTTGCATTGAATGTTCTTAGCTCTTTTGGTAAAGATCAAGTGACCATACGTGGGTTTATAACTGGGTTTTCAGTTTGGATCCAATGATTAAACTGTTTTTCTTTGTTCCAATACAGTCAGGATTTTATTCACGATTGGTCTATAATACAGCTTGAGGTCAGGAGTGGTGATTTCCATAGAAGTTCTATTATTGTTGAGAATAGTGTATACTATTCTGTTTTGTTGTTGTTGTTGCTATTCTAAATGAATTTCAAACTGCTCTTTCTAACTCTAAAATGTTGAGTTGAAAAGTTTATGGGGATTGAATTGAATATAGATTGCTTTTGGCAAAATGGCCATTTTTTTCTGAATTGATCCTTCTAATCATGAACAGAGGAGATTTTTTCATCTTCTGAGATCTTCAATTTCATTCTTCAGAGAATTCAAGTTCTTGTCATACAGATCTTTCTCTTCCTTGGTTAGGGTTACACTGAGGTATTTATTTATTTGTCACTTTTGTAAAGGGTTTCATCACCCTAATTTTCATTATCAGCACAACTATCCTTTGAGTAGAGGAAGGCTACTGAGTTGTTATATTAAGCCACTTTGGTGATGTTGTTTATCAGCTGTAGAAGTTCTCTAATGTAAATTTCAGGATGCTTCACTATACTATCATATCATTTGCAATTAGTAATATATTTTATTCTTCCTTTCTAATTTGTATCTTGTTGACTTTGTTTTCTGTCCATTTGCTCTGGATAGGACTTCAAATACTATATTAAATAGGTACTGAGAGAATGCTCAGACTTGTCTATTTCCTAATTTTAGTGATATTGCTTCAAGTTTGAATATAGAAATTGCAGTTCTTTTACAGAATGGAGTACTACACAGCAATTAAAAAATAACTTAACAAAATTTCTTTGAAAATTGATAAAAGTAGAAGATATTATCCTAAAAGAAGTAAAGAAGTCACAAATGAACACTCATTGTATGAACTCACAGACAAGCAGATAATAGCCCAAGAAGGTTGAAGTACCCATGAAATAATTCACAGACCTTATGAAGCTCTAAAAGAAGAAAGGCCTGACTGTAGTTAATGCCTTAGTTCTTCTTAGAAGAGAGAACACAACAGTCACAGGAAATAATTCAGGAACAAATAGAGGAGTAGGGATTGAAAAACTGATCATCCAGAGACTGCCTAGCTAGGGGATTGGTCCCATGTGTACCCATTAACTGCACATAATATTGCTTATACCAAGAAGTGCTTAGTGGCAGGAACCTCATATAGATGCCCCTTTAGAGGCTCTGTCAGAGCCATACTGATACAGATGAGGATGCTTGTAGCTAACCATTGGACTGAATTTAGGAACCCCAATGAAGGAGATAGAAAAATGACTGAAGAAGCTAAAAGGGTTTGCAATCCCATGGGAAGAACAATATTATCAACCTACCAAACCATCCATAGCTCCCTGGGACTAAAACATCAACCAATGAGTACGCATGGAGAGACCTATGTACCCAGTTGTCTAAGTAGCAGAGGACATCATTTTCTGGCATCAATAGGAGAAAAGGCCTTTGGTCCAGTGAAGGCTAATTTTTCCAGTGTAGGTGAATGCCAGGGTGCTGAGTTGGGAGAGAGTGGCTAGGAGAGGAAGCACCTTCATGGAGGCACTGGGGAAAGAAGAGGGGATAGAATTTGGGGACAATAGCATTTGACATGTAAATACAGAGAGTATCCCTCTACCAGATGTAGGACAAAATTGCAACTAACAGAATAGAGAATGATCTTTACCAATCCTATATTTGATAGAGAGTTTTATCCAAAGAACTCAAAAATTTAGACTCCAGGGAATCAAGTAACCCTATTAAAAATAGAGTGAGGAGCTAAACAAAGAATTCTCAACTAAGAAGAGCAAATGGCCAAGAAGTACCGAAGGAAAATGTCAGCATTCCTAGTAATCACCAAGACAAAAATCATTAAGAACTCTGAGATGATATGGACTTACAGTGAGCAGTTAAAAATGGAAAATCAAACAGAGTTATACAAAGAAAAAACAATTAGAATAGGAGAATTACATAGGAAGGAGGATGGAAAAGAAGATGAAGAAGAAAATATAAGGAGGGAGATTCAAACACTTAACACTTGGATGAAGGATGGATGGATGGATGGATGGATGGATGGATGGATGGATGAATGGATGGATGGATAGCAGATGTTAGAATGATGTAAAAGGAATTCAAGTGAATTTACCATATAATAGGGGAAACAATGTTCTAATTAGACATTATATGTTAACAATAAAAGTTCTAGGGTCAGGAGTTGGTCACATCTTGTGTCCTCAGTCAAAGTGGTCTAAGCTTTCCTCTTCTTCAATTAACACAGGATTTTACCAAGACTATTTGTTATCACCTAAAACATAATGACAACATTTTCTTACTGAAGACAATATCTACTTATTTTATGACTCATGGAGATTTCATGGTGCTGGAAGGTACTTTGCATATTACTAAATAAAAAAAGTAATCACCACCCAGCTACAAACCCTGTAACCCATAATAGAGATCTTTCTGATAGGTATAACTGGTGTAATAATAGAAAAAATGTTAGGTTAGTGACAAATTACATTTTGATTGCATTTAAGGCCCACTTTGTAAGATACAGCACATAACTAAAACTGCTAAACAGGTCATAATCCTGAGGCTACAGATATCACAGACCTAGAGAAAATTGGCCATATTATCCTTTGAAAGGAATATGAAAATAAAATACTTCTTATAATATAGTGCTACACCCAAAATCAGGGAATCTCTAAGCACTCATAAGAGAAGTCCTTATTCTACTGAACAGTAATTAACACGGAGATACATAATTGGGCTGAGCTCAGAATGTGGCATACTTTGAATCATTCAAAACCACTTAAATATCTTTATTATATTTCTTCACTCAGTGATCAGGGGCATATGGAGAAGAGAAAACATAAAATCTCAGAATCAGAAACAGTGGAGCATGCCAAGGAAACATATTTCTAGACACAGCAACACTAATAGACATATAAACTAGCAAAGTTTGTAACAACACAGAGAAGACCTTCAAAAGTTCAAAATCTCAGCACTGAGTAGGGAATATGGTTATTGGGTCCTACCCACAAACCAATATTCTATATGTCACTAATACCTTCCAGAAACAAGGAAAATCAGTTTTCCCAATGTCAACCTAACTCTATAGCAGTCTACATAAGTCACCAATCATACCAAACTACACAGTGTTTGACTGTGCGTGTGTGTGTGTGTGTGTGTGTGTGTGTAGGAGAAAAAAGAGAGAAATTTGGTGTTATTGTTTGTATTTTTATTTATTTGAGTTTTATTTATTTGGTTTAGTTTGCTTTTTTATATAGATATTAAAAGATTGTAAGACACATGCATAAGAAGTAGAAAAAGCATAAGACAAAGTAGGGGAAGAGAAGGAATGTGATCCTAACACATTTTGTGACAAAATATAAAATTAATTAAAATACAAAATATGAAACTGTAAATATTTCACTGAAAAAGAAAAGAGACTGCCATTTAAAGCTGCAATTAATCTTCTTGTGTTTTCCTTCGCTTGACACAGTTTTGCTTCATTATTCTTGCCAACCACCTGTACTGTGAGAACAGTTGTTAACTCTGCATAGTGGGAACAGGTCAGCATACTCCTAAAGGTTAGTTATTTTACTCTGCATAGTGGGAACAGGTCAGCATACTCCTAAAGGTTAGTTATTTACTCTGCATAGTGAGAACAGGTCAGCATACTCACTAAAGGATTTGTTCTAAACTAATTCATTCTAGAAAATTAGTTAGAACTTTTGAAGTCTGGCATCATTTGTGGCTTAAGTGATAGGTTCACAAATTGAAGAATGATGATCACACAGACTGAGTTCCTTCAGGCTGTGTAGTATCTTAGAGAATGGCTCACAGAATGGCTGATACACAAAGGTGTTTAGTAAATGTGTTTTAAACGAATTAATTAATGGCCAATTAATTAAGCCATGCAGTGTTTATGGGATTACTGGGATTGTACAATGCATTGCAAATGAAGATATGGGCTTGTTTCAGCATGTGATTTAGACATGTGTCCTGTACCAACACTCAAACATGAGTGAACAAATTTATTTAACCATTTAAGTGCAGTTATATAAATGGCTTGACATATTACACAAATACCAGTTAGCATAATTAAAATAATTATTTTACCTCATTTGACTTTAAATTTCCATAGGCAGCATTTTGGAAAATTCATATATCTTAGTAAAGACAGTGTTATACGTAAATGTGAGATTAGTTCTAAATCTAGAAAGCCATACATATAGTAAATGCAATTATTATTGTTTGTTGTGTTGTACTCTGTATATTCATAAAATTTAAAAACACTACTAACAATTATTTTGTGGAACAAGTAGACCATGTCATTAGAAAGAAGAACTGGTAAATTTGGTTGTTCTCAGACCCTGTGAATCTCACAATTGAGAATCGTAGAAGCCATTCCCTGCCTGGCCATACCTGCTCAAAAACCCACTATAACCTCAACACTCCTTTGAGAGGACCTTGACAATGGGAAAACACCTGGACTCCTTCCTCCTGAAATAGAGCATGATTAGCTTCTCAAACAGAGCCAATAAGAAACATCTACACCTAATTCCCATCCTACTCCTCAGTGTTTATAAAGTCCCTGTCTACACAGAATAAAGTGCACAAGTTCATTCTCCAAGGATCATTTGAGAGTCTCTGTTTTACTGAACTGAAACATTTGGAGAAAAGAGAATTGGAAGGATTCATGTCTGAACGTTGGAACTGCCTGGCTCCAGGCTCACACTCTTGCCACTGGTGTTTTCAGTGCTGGACCTCAATCCTGTCCAAACAGATTCTCAAAGCTTCTGGCTCAAAGCTGTAACTCTCCTGGCTTTTATAGTCTCACCAAGACCTGCAGAATCTATTTTCTGGTTCTGTTGAAGATGACAATTATTTAAGCGAGGATATTTTATTAAATTATTATCATGAAATAAACCATTTTCTGGATGTTTTATTTTATGGAATAGTCTTGGATTTCAAAGTATGGTATTTGTTAACTTTCATTTGGAATAAGGATTGGAACATTCATAAAATTTTGGTAGTGAGGTAAATAAAAGTAGACATTTATTGAAAATGCTAGTCTTTAGGCCTGTATTTCACTTTTATATGGTGCGAAAATGATAACTATCTGGTAGTATTGAAGGTAACATACTAAATTTTTCCTCACATATTTAACAATACAAATGTGTTCTATACAGGTGCTTTTAGTATTTCAGGTTTTATTGAATAAGTTTCTACTGTTAATACCTATATTTTATCTATTTCTAAAATATATTCCCATGGAGGTTCTAGAAAAGATGTAAAACAAATGCACCGGGCACCAATATCAACAGACACTCCTCTTGAATGCATTCTTGCACTTTTTCTTATTCATGCGACATCAATCAAAGTGAGAACAATGTCAGAGGCTTCTATCGGCCAAAGAGACCTGTGTGCAAGTAGACATGTACCATGCAGGACTGCTCATCTGAGAAACCTCTTATGAGGGACAAAGATCTCAGTGTTTTCTGCCATGACACAGGCTAAAAGACCTGGATTTCTAATGCATCTGACAGGGTGTGCAAGCATTGTATATCACAAAGCTTTGAGATTTATTGATTGTCAATCCCAGTGACACCAGGGTCATTCTTTGAGATGAAACAAGAATGTTTTCCCAGTTATGTGGACTGATTTTCTCCTTTTTAAAATAAAAAAGGGATTTTTATAAGTTATGCACCTTTTATTTCTAATAAAAATGATTAGATTAGTATGATACTTTTTTGTGAATACATATATTTTCTTTGAAATAAGATTGATAAACTACCAATTCAGAACACAAAATTATTCCTGGATTACCTCATAAAAATGAGTGGTGGCTGAGCAACATTCATAAAACTGGCCAAAACATATATGTGTGTGTGTGTGTGTGTGTGTGTGTGTGTGTGTGTGTGTGTGTGTGTGTGTATGTGTATGTGCATGTGTATATGTATATGTTTATGTGTATGTATATGTATGTATATGTATATGTATATACAAATATATATATATATATATATATATATATATATATATATATATATATATATATATATATAGTAAACTCATAGTCACACAAATTTACAGTGTTTGCTTTTTTTTTTTTTGCACCAACTCCACTGAGTCTTTCTTAAGCTAGTGCTCTCTATTAAGAAAGCATCTAAATAAAACTTGTCAAGGTTTATTTTGTCTCATTTCCTTTGCTGCTGTATGGGATTTCCTCTTTCAGTTAATGAGGCTTCAGTATAATACATGAGACTTTGCTTTGGAAGCCAGAGTTTCACTTCCTGACTTTGTCACATTATTCTCTGTGAGGGTTTATACTTTGTTGTCTGTCTGCTTTTTTCCCAAATGGTCTTTTAGAAGATTATTTTTACAGGCCAATAGCTCTTTCTTCAGGAAACTCTGCTACTGAGAGCATTTTTACATCTCTCCTGCTCTGAAGACCTTGTTCGTCGGTTGTTTAGTAGGCACTGATCTGATCTGTCTAATCTCACACTAGTTATTTTTTTCAGTATACATGTTGATGTATTTCCCTTCAAAAATGCTGGTAGTGATACTCCGTTTTGGTTAGCATTCCCTTCTGCTCTTTCTTTTCTTTTCCTTTTTTGTCCCTCTGTGACTAGTTGATTTATTTTGGATTTTGAGTTTATTCTGGAACCATTCTTCATTCTTGATGATTTCAAAGCCTTTTCCCATTTATTCATATTTATTCATAAATTGATCTAGCATCTGTTTATCTCCTAATGAAGCTTCATGCATAATAACAGTCTTTACACATAGACTGGCTTATAGAAAACATAAATGTTTGCTATTATCTAATTGCAAAACATTTAGCCAAATGCAGAATGTTTAACTGTGAGCTTTAATCTTAGAAATCGTACTTTATTCAGTACATTTAAGAAGATATTCATGCTTGTTGGTAAGGCTACCAGCGTTTTTCTCTGAACATGTCTACACCTGTAATTAAGAATGAAAGTAAGGATTCATAATTTCTTAATATTTGTTTTTCATTTTTAAATGAATATATTATTTTATAGCTTATGGATCTGGCACAATCTCATCTAAATTTTCAAATAGTGATATGTAGTAAAATATTTCCAATCACATATAAAGTTATGGATTAAAGGACTATGGAATCATATTACTAAAGACTCTAACACCATAGGTCTACAAATGTGAATGGCATTCATAAGTATATTAACTAAGTTAAAGAAGCATGTTGTGGGCATCCTCCAACTAAGGAATGGCCTAAAGTGGAACACAGTTTGCACAAAGGCTAATGACTAATGATTCCTGGCCTTAAAATGTTAACATTTGTACTTTAATAAGTGCAGTTTTCCTTTCTATTACTACTCTATGCTTTAACACGCACTTATTTCTCTCTCTCTTCTCTCTCTCTCTCTCTCTCTCTCTCTCTCTCTCTCTCTCTCTCTCTCTCTGTGTGTGTGTGTGTGTGTGTGTGTGTGTGTGTGTGTGTGTGTGATGCTTTAAGGGCTGATTTCCTTTCACTTAGTATTTTGTGCTTTGAAAAGCAGTGTTTTTTTAAGTACCAGTTTCTTTTCTCTTTTACTCAAGGACCTCTCACCAGCCAAGCAAGTGGAGTGGAACATTTTAATTCTTGTGAACCAGAGAGAAAAGAAAGGAAAATAATTTAAAATGTTTACACAAGCCACACACACTCACACACACACACACACACACACACACACACACACACACACACACAGACACACACACACACATATTGGGTAAGCCAGACCACTTCTCATATGAACTCCACAAATGTTCATGCAAACTTAATCTAAATACATGTACCTATACTTATTAATTCAGATAGACAGACAGACAGACAGACAGACAGACAGACAGACAGATAGATAAATAGATATTTGGTGGGTGGAAAAACGTTCCAATGAGCAGGTTCCAAAAAGCAAGCACCAACACAGTAAAAGACTCACTTATTCTGGATGAAAAAAATTATTTTTAAACTTTATTGCTCAGAGAAATAACAGCTTATACCTTTTTATTTATTTGTTGCTGAAAGAACGAGAAAAAAAATCTTCTTCTTTATTATCCTTTTTGTTCTTAAAATTTCTCAGGAGAATTGATCACATTGTCTTCTGAGAATCTTTATATACTATAATTTCATAGCAAATTTCAGACACTAATTAAAGTCATAAATTGATAAGAAGTCACACCAAAAAAAGTTTACATGTCTTACTATTAAAATTAGTATCTACCTAAACATTTATTTTCTTTTAGTAGCTCCATAAGCTCGTTAAATCTTTAAAAAATAATTCTTATGTCATAAGTTAGCATGGTTTGACAAGAGATGGGTCATCTCAATGGTATTGAAGTTTTGGATACATGAACCAGTAATCATTTTACTTCTTTGTTCTTGTGCCTACAATACATTTTCCATTGCCAGTTTATGACTTTTAGTTACCAGAGAGAAGTCTTTTTTTTTTTTACAACTTTATTTTAAAGAACAAAGATAAATGTACAGAGTTTAAGCATTTTTTTGCATAAAAGTACATAATACATTTTTGATAGTAATTATTTTTTTTAAAGGTTTGATAGTGTGATCAAGATCCCACCAGTTACAATGAGCAAAAAGTACATGTAAAACAAGATGCAACCTGTTAATAGTCAAAGTTTTCTTGGTGTGTAAAGATTTTTTTTTTAACAATGAGCAGACAGTACATGTAATACAGGGTACAACCCTAATCAGTTTTTAGAATTTAAGACAAACTTCATGTAGAGAATAATTGCACCAACCTAATGTGGACAGGTGACATATCATCTAGTTAACAACATTTCTTTTTTTTTTTTTTTTTTTAAATAAACAATCTGCATTATTTTATTATTTTCTGTCCTAGAATTGTTTTTTTTTTTTTTTTTTTTTTTTTTTTTTTTTTTTTTTTTTTTAGTTTTTGTTTTCTTTATTTCTTGGACTTCATACAGTCTGTGAGTTGTTTCTGGGGGAGTGCAAGCCTCTGGGGTTAGCATCGCACTATCAGTGACTGCATATTATGTCTGTTCTTTTGTGACTGGGTTATCTCACTCAGGATGATCTTCTCTAGATGCAGCCATTTTCTTAGGAATTTGGTTAAGTCATTGTTTCTGGTGGCTGAGTAGTATTCCATTGTGTATATGTACCACAATTTTTGTATCCATTCGTCTTCTGAAGGACATCTGGGTTCCTTCCAGCTTCTGGCTATTATAAATAGAGCCGCTATGAACATTGTGGTGCATATATCTTTGTTGTGTATTAAAGTGTCTCTTGGGTATATGCCCAGAAGTGGAATAGGTGGGTCTTCAGGTAGTACTATATCCAATTTTCTGAGGTATCGCCAGACCGATTTCCAGAGTGGTTGTATTAGCTTGCAACCCCACCAACAGTGGAGAAGTGTTCCTCTTTCTCCGCAGCCTCGCCAGCATCTGCTGTCATCTGAGTTTTGGATCTTGGCCAATCTGACTGGAGTGAGGTGGAATCTTAGGGTTGTTTTGATTTGCATTTCCCTGATGGCTAAGGATGTCGAGTACTTCCTCAGATGTTTTTCGGCCATTCGGAGTTCCTCAACTGAGAAAGATTTGTTTAGCTCTGTACCCCATTTTTTAATAGGGTTATTTGATTCTCTGGTGTCGAGCTTTTTGAGTTCGTTGTACACCTAAGATATTAGGCCTCTATCTGATGTGGTGTTGGTAAAGATCTTTTCCAATTCTGTTGGTTGCCGTTTTGTTTTCTTGACGATGTCCTTAGCCTTACAGAAACTTTGCAATCTCATTAAGTCCCATTTGTTAATCTTTGACCTTAGAGCTTGAGCCATTGGTGTTTTGTTCAGGAAATTTTCTCCTGTGCCTATGTGTTCTAAGGTTTTCCCTACTTTCTCATCTAATAATTCCAGTGTATCAGGTTTAATGTGGAGATCTTTAATCCACTTACACTTGAGCTTTGTACAAAGAGATAAGAACGGGTCTATTTTCATTCTTTTGCATGTTGAGTTTCAGTTGGACCAGCACCATTTGTTGAATAGGCTGTCCTTTTTCCATTGAATGTTTACTGCTCTTTTGTCAAAAATCAGGTGACCATATACGTGAGGGCTCATTTCTGGATCTTCTATTCTATTCCATTGATCCACTTGCCTATTTCTGTACCAGTACCATGCAGTTTTCAGCACAATTGCCTTGTAATATAGCTTGAGGTCAGGGATAGTGATTCCCGCTGATGTTTTTTTGTTGTTGAGGATGGATTTCGCTATTCTAGGTCTTTTGTTATTCCAGATGAAATTGCACATTGATCTTTCCAATTCCATGAAGAACTGGGTTGGAATTTTGATGGGGATTGCATTGAATCTGTAGATTGCTTTTGGTAGGATGGCCATTTTTAAGATGTTGATCTTTCCAATCCATGAGCATGGGAGATCTTTCCATTTTCTGAGATCCTCCTCAATTTCTTTCTTTAGAGGTTTGAAGTTCTTGTCATACAGGTCCTTCACTTGCTTAGTTAGAGTCACACCAAGGTATTTCATAGTTTTTGTAACTATTGTGAAGGGTACCTTTTCTCCAATTTCTTTCTCCACATGTTTGTTTTTTGAGTATAGAAAGGCTACTGATTTGTTTGAGTTAATTTTGTATCCGGCCACTTTGCTGAACTTGTTTATCAGCTGTAGGAGTTCTCTGGTGGAATTTTTGGGGTCACTCAAATACACTATCATGTCATCGGCAAAGAGTGATGTTTTTATCTCTTCCTTTCCGATTTGTATCCCCTTGATCTCCTTTTGCTGTCTAATTGCTCCAGCCAGGACTTCCAGTACTATGTTGAATAGGTAGGGAGAGAGTGGGCAGCCTTGTCGAGTCCCTGATTTTAGTGGGATTGCTTCAAGTTTCTCGCCATTAAGTTTGATGTTGGCTGTTGGTTTGCTGTATATTGCTTTTATTATGTTTAAATATGGGCCTTGGATTCCTGTTCTTTCCAGGACTTTTAACATGAAGGGGTGTTGGATTTTGTCGAATGCTTTCTCAGCGTCTAGTGAGATGACCATGTGATTTTGGTCTTTAAGTTTGTTTATATGGTGGATTACATTGATGGATTTCCTTATGTTAAACCATCCCTGCATCCCAGGGATGAAGCCTACTTGGTCATGATGAATGATGGTTTTGATGTGTTCTTGGATTCGGTTTGCAAGGATTTTGTTGAGTATTTTTGCATCAATGTTCATAAGTGAGATTGGTCTGAAGTTCTCTTTTCTTGTAGGGTCTTTGTGTGGCTTAGGTACGAGGGTTATTGTAGCCTCAAAAAATGAGTTGGGTAATATTCCATCTGATTCTATCTTTTGGAATAGCTTGGTGAATATTGGTGTTATATCCCCAATAAATGTCTGATAAAATTCTGCACTGAACCCGTCTGGACCTGGGCTTTTTTTGGTTGGGAGGCTTTTGATGACTTCTTCTATTTCTTTAGGTGTTATAGGGTTATTTAGATGGTTTACTTGGTCCTGGTTCAACTTTGGTACCTTGTATCTGTCTAGGAATTCGTCCATTTCCTCCAGATTTTCCAATTTTGTGGAGTATAAGTTTTTGTAGTAGGATCTGATGATTTCTTGAATTTCCTTAGTTTCAGTTGTTATGTCACCACTTTCCTTTCTGATTTTGTTAATTTGGATACTCTCTCTTTGCCCTTTAGTTAGTCTGGCTAGGGGTTTATCAATCTTGTTGATTTTCTCAAAGAACCAACTCTTTGTTTTGTTGATTTTTTCAATGGTTTTTTTTGTTTCTATTTAGTCTATTTCTGCCCTAATTTTGATTATTTCTTGCCGTCTACTCTTTTTGGGTAAATCTGCTTTTTTTTTGTTCTAGGGCTTTTAGCTGTGCTGTCAGGTTGCTGATGTGAGCTCTCTCCAGTTTCTTCTTGGAAGCACTTAGGGCAATGTGTTTTCCTCTCAATACTGCTTTCATTGCATCCCATAGGTTTGGGTATGTTGTGTTTTCGTTTTCGTTGAATTCTAGAAAATCCTTAATTTCTTTCTTTATTTCTTCTTTGACCCTGCTATCCTTTAGCAGAGTGTTGTTTAGTTTCCATGTGTATGTGGGCATTTTGTTGTCTTTGTTGTTGTTAAAGACCAGCCGTAGACCATGGTGATCTGAGAGGATGCATGGGAGTATTTCAATCTTCTTATATCGATGAAGGCTCGTTCTGTGTCCAATTATGTGGTCAATTTTCGAGAAGGTGCCATGGGGTGGTGAGAAGAAGGTGTATTCTTTTACTTTAGGATAGTATGTTCTGTATATATCTATTAATTCTAGTTGGTTCAAAGTCTCTGCTAGTTTTGCAGTGTCCTTGTTCAGATTTTGTTTTCCTGATCTGTCCATTGGTGAGAGTGGGGTGTTAAAGTCTCCCACTATTATTGTGTGGGGTGAGATGTATTTTTTGAGCTTTAGTAGAGTTTCTTTTATGAATGTGGGTGATTTTTTATTTGGAGCATATATGTTAAGGATTGAGAGTTCCTCCTGAAAGATTTCCCCGGTAATGAGTAAAAAGTGTCTTTCTTTATCTTCTTTGAAAACTTTTGGTTGGAAATTTACTTTATTCGATATTAGAATAGCCACTCCAGCTTGCTTCTTGGAGCTGTTTGCTTGGAAGTTTTTTTCCCACCCTTTTACTGTGAGATAGTGTCTGTCTCTGTCTCTGAGATGAGTTTCCTGTATGCAGCAAAAGGCTGGATTTTGTTTATGTATCCAGTCTGATAGTCTGTGTCTCTTTATTGGGGAGTTGAGCCCATTTATGTTAATAGATATCAAGGAATAGTTTTTTCTGTATCCTGCCATTTTTGCTTTTTTGGGTTGAGTTGTGTCCGTGTTTTTTTTCTTTTTTTAGTTTTCTTGTTTAGGAGTTTTCTTGTTTTTACTAGGCTGTATTTTCCCTCCTTGTATTGGGTTTTCCACTTATAATTCGTTGTAGTGCTGGGTTTGTTGTCAGATATTGTGTGAATTTTGATTTGTCTTGAAATATCTTTGTCTCTCCATCGATGGTGATTGATAGATTTGCTGGGTATAGCAGCTTGGGCTGGCACTTGTGCTCTCTTAAGGAGTGCATGATGTCTGTCCAGGCTCTTCTAGCTTTCATAGTCTCTGTTGAGAAATCGGGTGTGAGTCTGATTGGTCTGCCTTTATATGTTACCTGACCTTTTTCCCTTACTGCTTTTAGTATTCTTTCTTTACTTTGGGCACTTAATGTTTTTACTATTATGTGTCGGGAGGTATTTCTTTTCTGGTCCAACCTATTTGGAGTTCTGAAGGCTTCTTTTATGCTCATGGTCATCTCATTCTTGAGGGTAGGGAAGTTTTCTTCTATGATTTTGTTGAAGATATTTACTGTGCCTCTTAGTTGATACTCTTCTCCCTCTTCTATTCCTATTATCCTTAGGTTAGGTCTTCTCATTGTGTCTTGTATTTCCTGGACATTTTGGGTTAGGAGCTTTTTGTTTTTTGCACCTTCTCTGGCTGTTTTGTCTATGTTTGCAATGTTGTCTTCTGCCCCGAGATTCTCTCCTCGATCTCTTGTAATCTGTTGGAAATGCTTGCTTCTGTGACTCCTGATTTCTTTTTTTGGTGTTCTGACTCTAGGGTTATCTCTTTTAGCGCATTTTTTATTGTGTCAATTTCTGTTTTAATTTCCCTCTTCCCTTCCTTTATTTCCTTGGTTCTGTTTTCGTCTCGTTCTTTGAGTTCTTTGAGTGTTTTTCTTGTTTCTTCTTTAAAAGCTTCTGAATCTTTTTGCTTTTCCTCCCTTTCTTGTTTAAGTAACTCTATCAGCGTCTTGAGGCATGTTTTCAGGTCTGTGTCTTCTTTCTCTGGAGTGTTTGGAATTCCTATGTTTGCTACTATCGAAGAGCTGGGTTCTGGTGTTGCTAGATTGTCTTGGTTTCCTTGGGATATACTCTTTCTCTTTCCTCTTGCCATTTTGTTGTCAGTGATATGTTCTTGCCTTTCCCTTGTATCTGGTCTGTGTCCCTGGTACACTTTCCGTGTGCACTCCTCAGAGATCTCTCTACTCCCCAGCAGCCCAGGTTCCGGGTGGCAGCTGGGCCAGGCTCTGCTCTGCGTACTGAAGTCACCTCCGGGTGGGAACAGATGTTCCTAAGATTTGTTCCTGGTCACAGTAGCTCAGCCTGTACGAACCACCTTTCCGGCTGGTGGTTGGGCCAGGCTCTGCTCTGCGACCTGAAGTCGTCTCCGGGTGGGAACAGAAGTTCCTAAGATCTGTTCACGGTTACTGGATCGGGGAGGACAGGGCAGGTCAGGGCAGGGGGTGCCCTTTCCGTGTGCACTCTGCAGAGTTCCCTCTGCTCCCCCGCAGCCTAGGTCTCCCACTCTCCAGTTGCTCAGCCTGTACGAGCTGCCTTTCTGGCTGGAGCCGCCTTTCCGGCTGGTGGTTGGGCCAGGCTCTGCTCTGCGACCTGAAGTCCTCTCTGGGTGGGAACAGAAGTTCCTAAGATCTGTTCCAGGTCTCAGTAGCTCAGCCTGTACGAGCCGCCTTTCTGGCTGGAGCCGCCTTTCCGGCTGGTGGTTGGGCCAGGCTCTGCTCTGCGACCTGAAGCCCTCTCCGGGTGGGAACAGAAGTTCCTAAGATCTGTTCCAGGTCTCAGTAGCTCAGCCTGTACGAGCCGCCTTTCTGGCTAGAGCCGCCTTTCCGGCTGGTGGTTTGGCCAGGCTCTGCTCTGCGACCTGAAGTCCTCTCCGGGTGGGAACAGAAGTTTCTAAGATCTGTTCCCGGTTACTGGATCGGGGAGGACAGGGCAGGTCAGGGCAGAAGGTGCCCTTTCCGTGTGCACTCCGCAGAGTTCCCTCTGCTCCCCTGCAGCCTAGGTCTCCCACTCTCCAGTTGCTCAGCCTATAGGAGCTGCCTTTCTGGCTGGAGCTGCCTTTCCGGCTGGTGGTTGGGCCAGGCTCTGCTCTGCGACCTGAAGTCGTCTCCGGGTGGGAACAGAAGTTCCTAAGATCTGTTCACGGTTACTGGATCGGGGAGGACAGGGCAGGTCAGGGCAGGGGGTGCCCTTTCCGTGTGCACTCTGCAGAGTTCCCTCTGCTCCCCCGCAGCCTAGGTCTCCCACTCTCCAGTTGCTCAGCCTGTACGAGCTGCCTTTCTGGCTGGAGCCGCCTTTCCGGCTGGTGGTTGGGCCAGGCTCTGCTCTGCGACCTGAAGTCCTCTCTGGGTGGGAACAGAAGTTCCTAAGATCTGTTCCAGGTCTCAGTAGCTCAGCCTGTACGAGCCGCCTTTCTGGCTGGAGCCGCCTTTCCGGCTGGTGGTTGGGCCAGGCTCTGCTCTGCGACCTGAAGTCCTCTCTGGGTGGGAACAGAAGTTCCTAAGATCTGTTCCAGGTCTCAGTAGCTCAGCCTGTACGAGCCGCCTTTCTGGCTGGAGCTGCCTTTCCGGCTGGTGGTTGGGCCAGGCTCTGCTCTGCGACCTGAAGTCCTCTCCGGGTGGGAACAGAAGTTTCTAAGATCTGTTCCCGGTTACTGGATCGGGGAGGACAGGGCAGGTCAGGGCAGGGGGTGCCCTTTCCGTGTGCACTCCGCAGAGGTCCCTCTGCTCCCCCTCAGCCTAGGTCTCCCACTCACCAGTTGCTCAGCCTGTATGAGCCGCCTTTTTCGAGAGAAGTCTTATAGCTAAACTTAAAGGAATGTTTTTTTTTTCCCTGATCGTAATTCTGTTCCAAGTCTACATTCTTATCCTAGTGCAGAACCACAGCACAGGATGTTTACGGAGCCATCATTGCAGCTTTTAAGAAAGACAAAAATAATTTGTATAAATTAAAAATTCTATAAAAGTATTATCAGAAATAATGAAATCATTAATTTGTCTACAAAGTATGGCTACATAAGTGGACATCTTTGTTGGTCTGCAGAAAATTTGACCAACAGGTGGGCCAATGCACAGGAATCATTAGACTATGAAATAGTGACAGGAAAGGCATGTCAGTTGCAAGAAGCAATCCTGGGATGAAATCTCTGAAGGACCTGGAATTCAGAGTTTACTCATAGAAGCAATGCAGAGCAGTCAACCATCTCCTGAAATTTAACTTGCATTTTTCTAGCCTTTCCAGGCTGGCTCATGAAAAGAGTGAAGTGTCTGAGCTAGATTAGACAAGAAAAGCAAAATAAATAAGATGGATCATATAGTAATTTGTAGGATAAGTAAATTATTTCTAATTTTGTAATAAACAACATGGATATTGACTAGGAAGCTTGCACCATAAGGTTATCAGAATATAGCTTTAGAAATATAGGTTAATGTTTTCTATAGAGGATATTTTGTGGTTTGGCAGAATAAAGAAGGTAAATAAATATCATAATATTATATTAAATGCAATAGACTATTTTAATGTTATTAATATGGATTATAATCTTGATGTTGATGTTGAGATAGCTCTCTGAACATATTAAAACATAGAATAGTTTTCTTTGATTTATTGATTGATTGAATGAATGAATGAATGAATGAATTTTACTTTTTAGAATCTATGTATAATTGGTTCCATGAGCTCCTGATATTGCCCAATTCCTTGAATGTTCAAGACTGTTGGGAAAATTGTATTCTTATGTAGTTTATACACACCCTCTTGGATTATTCAGTCAACTCCTGACTAATTACAATATCTAATATAATATAATGATGTAGAGTTGTTTTATTCTATCTTTTAATTAATGATAATAAGATAATGAATATGTTCATGTTTGAGATACAGCAAGCATTTCTGGAAGTTTTTCATTAGTGATTGATTGAACTTGGATAGAGAGAATGAACATGTGGACAGTTTACCATGTAAAATAATTTTATTTATGAATCATTATGGGTCATGATTTTAGTATATGACCTAAGCAATAAATAGCAGGACCTGTTTGTACCAACGAATAAAATTATGTAATTTCTACTCATTGCAATGTGAAGATTATAAAATAAATTCTATTTAGTTGTGATGGTTAAAAGACTGGTTTAGTGTAACATATGAAGTCATTTAAGAGGCTTTTCAAAAGAGAGGGCCCATGAATGATTGGACATATAAACTTGTGGTTATAAAATTTAGGCTAAAGTTAAGGATTTGAAAGAATTCTGGGACATGCAATTTATGACCCGATAAAATGATGAGCCTATGTAATAAGGAAAGAGCAGGAGAGTTTGATGGCAATTTGGTGAAACTATATCAGCACAAGTCTGATCTGAGATTGACCAGAAAAACCCATGGAAAGGGCTGAATAGGTATGATGGTATGCATCTGTGGTTCCAGAGTTATTCTGTGAGATAGGGACAGAGACATGAGAAGAGGACAAAAACTCATGGATTGATTATCATAAACATTTTTGAAAAATGTAAGAAATAAAGATCTGCCTTAGAACAAGGCAGGAGGCAAGAGCTCCTTCCTATTGGTTGTCCTCTGACCTCCAAATATCTCTATAGCTTATTTGCATACCTTCATTAATACATATACACATATACACACTTATGAAACACATCACCTATATCATGCACACACATCAAAAACATATACACTCACATACATACATACTCATATACACACAAATATATCATGCACTCAGACACAATTATTGATACACATCATTCGCATACACATCACACACACACCACTGACATACTTACACATACCTCAAATGCACTGACATACATGCATCACACAAACATAATTCACACAAACAATACACACACTCAAGTACTCAAACACGTTGCATTTACTCAAACTTCACATATATTAGACATATAGACAGCATGTATTCACACTCCTAAAAACTTTGCATTTGTTCAAATACACATATCATATAATGACACACACTCAAATTCACATACATATTTAAACTTACCCGTATCCATTACAAACACTAAAATACATACACACATATAAACATGCTCACTCATAGAATACATTGCACATATACTCACAAAAGAACACAATCTCACAAATACCATAGTATATTCACAGGCATACACATATACTCTCACATATATATACATCACAACTTACATGAAGACTCACAGAATCACATAAACACACAGCACACACTTACAAATCACACACACAAACACACACACACACACACACACACACACACACACACACACACATACTCACTTAACATACATATTATATACTTACCTCTTTGTACAAAGCTCAACTACAAGTGGACCAAGGGCCTACACATAAATTGAGATGACCTGAATCTAATAGAAGGGAAAGTTGGGAAGAGCCTTAAACACATCAGCACACTGAAAGATTTTCTGAACAGAACACTAATGGCTTATGCCCGAAGATCAACTGAAGACAAATGTGATCTGTTAAAATTTCAAAGCTTCTGTAAGGCAAAAGATACTGTCAATAGAACAAAAATGGCAACCAACAGATTCAGAAAGGATATTTACCAAACCTGCATGTGGCAGAGGGCTAATATCCCATATATACAAAGAATTCAAGAAGTTAGACTCCAGTGAACCAAATAAGCCAATAAAAAATAGGGTACAGACCTAAACAGAATTCTCAACCGAGAAATCTCAAGTGACTGAGTAGCATCTAAAAAAATGTTCAACATTCTTATCTATCAGAAAATGCAAATCAAAACAACCCTGAGATTCCACCTTACACCAGTCAGAATGACCAAGGCTCAAAACTCAGGTAACAGATGCTGCTGAGTATGTGGAGAAAGAAGAACATTCCATTGCTAGTGGGACTGGGAGCTGATAAAACCACATTGGAAATCAATCTGATTTTAATCAGAAAATTGGAAATAGTTCAACATAAACACCCAGTTACCCTAATCCTGGACATATAGCCAGCATATAACAAAGACACATTTTAAATTATGTTTATAGTAGCCTCTATTTATAATAGCCAGAAACTGGAAACAAACTAGCTGTCTCTCCATAGAAGAATAAATACAAAAAATGTAGTACATTTACACAATGGAATACTACTCACATATTTAAAACAATGACTTTGTAAAATTTTTTGGAAAATTAATGGAACTAGAAAATATCATCCTGAGTGACGTAACCCAGGCACAAAGAACACACATGGTATACACTCAATAATAACTAGATAAAAGCCCAAAAGTTCAGAATACCCACAAACCACTTGGAGGTTAAGAAGAAGAAAAACCAAAGTGTAGATGCTTCAATCCCACATAGAAAGAAGTACAAAAATCATCACCAGAAGGAGAGAGAGGGTAGGAGGGTAGGAAGAAAAAAAGAAAGACAATACCAAGTATTGAAGGGATAGGAAAGAATAGAAATATGTAGGAGTGAGAGAAGGGGAACCCGGTGTAGCCACTAGAATGTCTGTGAATCCAGGGAAGCAAGAGGCTCCCAGGAGACGATGGAGGTGACTTTAGCTGAAATACCCAATAAAAAGAAAACACAACCTGTAGAAACCATACCTAGTAGATAAGCACTGCTCCTAATTGAGGGATAGGTCCACCCACACAGCTCACATTTATCTCAGAAATATTCCTGTTCAAAGGGAAGAAGCAACAAAACATGGAACAGAAATGGAAGAAAAGGCCATCTAGAGGGCACTTCACCTAGAGATCCATCCCATCTGTAGACCCCAAACACCCACAAACTATTGCTGATGCTAAGACATGCTTATAGACAGAAGCCTGTTATGGCTGATCCCTGAAAGGTTCTACTAGCACCTGACAAATACAGATGCAGATACTTACAGCCAGTCTATGAACTGAGGCGTGGGGTCCCAGTGAAGTGGTAGGGGTAGGAATGAAGGAGCTGTAAGGGATTCAACCCCATTATAAGAATATCAACTAACTAGAACACTCCCAGAGACTAAACTACAAACCAGAATATGTAAAAAAGATCCATGGTTCCAGATTCATATGTAGCAGAGGATGGCATAATCTGCCTTCAGTGGGAGAGAAGGCCCTTGGTATTGTGCAGGCTTGATGTCACAGTGTAGAGGAATGATAGAGCAGTGAGGAAGACAGAATGAGAGTATGGTGGAGCACCCTCATAGAGTCAAACAGGAGTGTGAGGAGGATGGGGTGGAGCTTTCTGAAGGGGTAATCCTGAAGTGGGATACCATTTGAAGTGTAAGTAAATAAAATAATTAATAATATATAAATAAACATATAAATAAATATATTTTTAAAGACAAGTAACATAATTCAAAACTTTCTAAGTATAAACTATAAAGTATTGCACACAAAGACTTATGTTTTTGTATCAACTGCATTAAACATTTAAAATATTATTTTGATATTTAAATTTTAATTAAAATGAGACTTGAGTGTTATTTAATGCATCTGAGATCCAGGAAACTATCAACAATGTAAAAAGAACTGTCATAGAGAAGGCCCTATATTTGGAGATTTAACCAATAACATATGAAAATAGAAAAGAACTAAAAAAAGAGGAGTTGTAATAAATGAAGTCACATACTTTAAGTCCCAGAAGTACATTTGGCACAAACTTTAAATGACCAGATTGAAAGGGGTATTATTTCTTTGTTTATTTGAGTTTGATTGTTGAAAGAGTTTTATAATATTTAATTTGCAATTGGTAGTTTAAAATGTTTTTTGTGAATCTAATAGAAAACATAAGAAACCCGGCATAGAAATAAAATGCAAGCACATCATCCTTTCTACATCATTGCCTCTGCAGGAAGTCTCAGGTCAGATGAGTCATTTGCATCTAAAATAATAATAGAGCAACACCAGGAGGTCTCAGAGCACAGAGTGGGCTGTTCTTTGGGACAAGGTTCTATCTGGAACACAGTGAGGACCAGGTCTCTGTCATCAGAACTGGGGATATGCCCAGGAAAGGCTGAACTCGAAGATCAGCTGCACAGGTGCTTTACCTTTTGGACCAAGAGTGATCCTGACTCATCGGCCCACCATGCGTCCAGCAAGGGCATGCTGGGAGTTTGCTTAGCACAGGCTTCACAGTTCTCTCTGGAAAGCATCCTTTTTAGGAGTAAAGAAGAAGCTGGATCTCCATCATTAGGACTCAGGACCTGTGGGCAGAGAGGGCTGAGCTCCCAGAAAAGCCTCATAAGAGCTCTCACATCACAGCCAAGAAACACGGAACTGAGTCACTGCCATCAGAACTCACTGCATACCCATAAAAAGCTGAAAACCGAAGAGCAATTCCCTCCTGAACCCATGGGACTTCAGATGCACAGGAAAGACAAGCACCAGGCAGAAACAAATAGATCACCAACAATTCCTGACAAGATGGCAAGAAGAAAGCATAAGAACTCAAGGAATGGAAAGAAAGAGAGCCTGGTAACATCAGAACCCTGTTCTCCAACCACAGCAAGTAGTGAATTTCCCAACATGCCAGTAAAATAAAACTTATACTTAAAATTATTCTTCATGATGTTGATGATGATGGAAATCTTTGAGAAATACCTGAATAACTCTCTTTAACAATTACAGAAGAACTTGGAGAAATTACTCAAAAAATCATAACAGAAATCAAACAAGTAAAACAAAAAGAACCATAAAATATCAATAAACCAGGGGCTGGATTTTGGGAAAATCAACAAGATCGATAAGCACTTAGCCAGACTAACTAGAGGGCAAAAAGAGAGTATTCAAATTAACAAAATCAGAAATGACAGGGGAGACATAACCACAGAAACTGAGGAAATTCAAGAAATCATCAGGTCCTATTTCAAAAGTCTATACTCAACAAAACTGGAAAATCTGGGAAAAAAATGAATAAACTTCTAGACAGATACAAGATACCAAAGTTAAATCAGGACCAGATAAACCAAATAAAAGTTCCATAATACCTAAAGAGATAGAAGAAGTCATCAAAAGCCTCCCAAACAAAAAAATCCCAGGAACAGATGGGATTAGTGGAGAATTCTATCAGGCTTTATAGAGCTTTCCAAACTATTCCACAAAATAGAAACAGAAGAAACACTATCCAACTCATTCTTCAAAGCCACAATTATTCTCATACATAAACCACAAAAAGACACTACTAAGAAAGAGAACTTCAGACAAATTTCTCTCATGAACATTGATGCAAAAATATTCAATACATTTCTTGCAAACCAAATCTAAGAACGCATAAAGACAATCATTGACCATGACCAAGTATACTTTATCCCAGAAATACAAGGAAGTTTCAACATACAGAAACAATCATTTTAATCTACAATATAAACAAACTGAAAAAGAAAATTACATGATCCTCTCACTAGATGCTAAGCAAGCATTGGACAAAACTCAGCACCCCTTCATGATAAAAGTATTCGAAAAATTAGGAATCTAAGGCACATACCTAAACATATTAAAAGCAATATACAGCAAACCAGTAGCCAACATCAAATTAAATAGAAAAAAATTAAGAAATCCCATTAAAATCAGATAACAAACAATGTTGCCAACTGTACCTCTATCTATTCAATATAGTACTGGAAGTCCTAACCAGAGCACTTAGATACAAAAAAGAAATCAAAGAGACTCGCTTTGGAAAGAAGTAGTCAAAATATCACTATTTGCAGATGATGTAATAGAATACTTAAGTGACCCCAAAAATTCCACCAGAGAACTTTTACAACTAATAAACAACTTCAGCAAAGTGGCTGGCTATACAATTAACTCAAACAAATTAGTAGCCTTCATCTACTCAAAGGATAAACAAACTGAGAAAGAAATTAGCAAACCGACACCCTTTACAATAGTCACAAAGACTATAAAATACCTTGGGGTGTCCCTAACCAAAGAAGTGAAGGATCATTTTGACAAGAACTTCAAGACTTTGAAGAAGAAATTGAAGGAGATCTCATAAGATGGATAGATTTCCCATGCTCATGGATCAACATTGTAAAAATAACCATCTTTGTAAGCAACTGGATAGAACTAGAGACTATCATCCTAAGTGAGGTAACCCAGTCTTAAAAGAACACAATGTTATACACGCATTGACAAGTAGATACTAGCCTAGGAAAGCTTGGAATATCCAATAACCAAGAAACAATTCTCAGACATTATTAAGCTCAAAAAGAAAGAAGGCCAAAACAAGGATGCCTCAGTCCTTCTTAATAAAGGGAATAAAACTCTCATGGGAGGAAATGCAAGGTCAAATAAAGGAACAGGAACTGAAGAAAAGATCACTCAGAAGCTGCCTCACTCAGGGATCCATCCCATATGCAGTCACCAAATTCAAACACTATGTGTGATCCCAAAAAGTACTTACTGGTAAAAACCAGACAGAGATGACCCCTCAGGGATTGTGCTAGAGTCATATGCAGATAACCATTGGTCTGAACTCAGGGATCCCAATGAGGTTGCTAAAGAAAGGCCCTAAGAAGCTGAGAGAGGTTGCAAGCTCATGAGAGGATAATATTATCGACAAAACAAACTCTTCAAAACTCCCATGGAGTAAAACAGCAACCTTAGTCCACACATTGAGAGACCTATTGATCCAGTTTATTTGGCTGAAGATAGCAGTGTCTGTTATCAATGAGAGAAGAGGCTTTGGCTGAAGAGAGGGAATGACAAGGTAATGGGAGGAAGAGGAGGATAAAAAAAAAGAGTGTACCTTTGTGAAGGCAATTGGAGATGCAGAAAGATAGGAGTACAGTGAGGTAAAGGGATAACATCTCAAATGTAAATACAGAGTATCTAATAAAAAGAAAGAAAATTGAAATAGGTACAATTAAAAAAATCACAAAAAGAGACATGCATGGAAATGTAAAACCTAAGAAAGAAATCAGGAGTCACAGAATGCAAACTAAATTCAAGAACAAATCAAAACAGTAATTCACCATGATCAAGTAGGCTTCATCTCTGGGATGCAGGGATGCTTTAATATATGCAAATCCATTAATGTAATCCACCATATGAACATACTCATTAGATTCTGAAAAAGAATTTGAAAAATTCAAAATCCCCTCATGTCAAAAATCTTGAAAAGAACAGGAATTCAAGACCCATTCTTAAACATAGTAAAATAAATATAGAGCAAACCTCTAGCCAATATCAAAATAAACAGTGAGAAACTTGAAACATTCCCACTAAAATCAGGGACTAGACAAGGCTGCATACTCGCATCCTACCTATTTATTTTAGTATTAAAAGTTCTGCCCAGAGAAATTAGACAAAAACTGAAGTCAAAGGAATACAAATCAGAAAGAAGGAAGTCAAAATATCACTATTTGCCAAAGATATAATAGTATACTTCAGTGACCCAAAAAATTGACTATAGAACTCCTAAATCTGATAAAAAAACTTCAGCAAAGTGGGTCCATATAAACTTAACTCAAACAAAGCAGTAGCCTTCCACTACCCAAAGGACAAACATGCTGAGAAAGAAATTAAGAAAAAAAGATTACACTGACAATGATCACAAAAACATATGAAATACCTTGGTGTGACCCTAAGTAAGCAAGTGAAAGATCTATATAAATAAACCATATCAGTGAAGAAGGAAATTGAAAACATTCTCAGTACATGGAAAGATCTTCCATGCTCATGGATGAAAAGAATTAACTTTGGAACAATGGCCGTGTTACCAGAAGCAATCTACAGATTCAGTGCAATCTCCATCAAAATTCCAACTCAATTCTTCATTAGAGTTTGAAAGAACAATTTGCAAAATTCAAATGGAATAACAAAAAACCTAGAATGGTGAAATATATTTTCAACAACAAGAAAATTTCTGCAGAAATCATCATCCCTGACCTCAAGGTATATTACAAAGCAAATGTGATTTTAAAAAGTACATATTATTGGTACAGAGATAGGTAGGTAGATCAATGGAACAAAATTGAAGACCCAGAAATGAACCCTCATACATATAATAATTTCAACTTTGGCAAAGGAGCTAAAAATTTTCAATGGAAAGAGAACAGCCTGTTTAACAAATGGTGTTGGTTCAACTGGCTTGGGGATACAGAAGAATGCAAATTGATCCTTTTCTATCCCCTTGTACAAACCCCAAGTCCAAGTGGATCATAGATCTTCACATAAAACCAGGTACACTGAAACTATTAGAAGAGAAAGTGTGGAAGAGTTTAGAACACATGGGCACAGGTGAAATTTTTCTGAACAGAACACTAATGGTTTATGTTCTAAGATCAAGAATTAATTGACAAATAGGACCTCATGAAATTACAAAGTTTATTTAAGGCTAAGGACACTGTCAGAAAAACAAAATGGCAGTCAACAGATTGGGAAAAGATCATTACCAGTCTCACATCAGATAGATGTCTCATACCATATACTATATATAGATATAGATTAGATATAGATAGATAGATATAGATATAGATATAGATATAGATGATATAGATATAGATATAGATATAGATATAGATATAGATATAGATATAGATATAGATATAGATTTAGATATAGATATAGATATAGATATAGATATAGATGATATAGATATAGATATAGATATAGATATAGATATAGATATAGATATAGATTTAGATATAGATATAGATATAGATATAGATATAGATATAGATATAGATATAGATATAGATATAGATATAGATATAGATATAGATATAGATATAGATATAGATATAGATTAGATATAGATATAGATATAGATATAGATATAGATAGTTATAGATATAGATATAGATATAGATATAGATATAGATATAGATATAGATATAGATATAGATATAGATATAGATATAGATTAGATATAGATATAGATATAGATAGTTATAGATATAGATATAGATATAGATATAGATATAGATATAGATATAGATATAGATATAGATATAGATATAGATATAGATATAGATATAGATATAGATATAGATATAGATATAGATGATATAGATATATAGATATAGAGATAGAGATAGAGATAGATATAGAGATAGATATAGATATAGATATAATACACACACACACACACACACACACACACACACATATGTATATATACTCAAGAAGTTAGACTCCAGAGGATCAAAGAATCCTTAAAAAATGGGTACAGAGCTAAACAAAGAATTTTCAAATGAGGAATAGGCACGAAGCATCTAAGGAAATAGTCAACATCCCTAGTAATCAGGGATATTCAAACCAAACAAGCCTGAGATTCCACCTCATACCAGTTAGGATGGCTAAGATAAAAAATTCAGATGACAGCAGATGCTGGTGAGGATATGAAGAAAGAGGAACACTCCTCCAATTTTGATGGGGTTGTAGCCTGGTACAACTACTCAAAAATTCAGTCTGGCTTTTCCTCAGAAAATTAGACTTCATACTACTTGAAGATTCAGTTATTCTACTTCTGGGCATATACCCCAAAGATTCTACAATATATAATATGGACAAATGTTTCACCTTGTTTATAGCAACCTTATTTATAATAGCCAGAAGTTGGATATGACCCAGATGTCAGTCTGTAGAGGAGTGGATACAGAAATTATGGCATAATTACACAATGGAGTACTACTCGGCTATTAGAAAAAAATGACTTTATGAAATTTGTAGGCAAATGGATCGAACTAGGGACTATCATCCTTTGTGAGGTAAACCAGTCACAAAAGAACACACATGATATGCATTCACTGAAAATTGGATATGAGCCCCAGAAAGCTCTGAATACTAAAGAAACAACTTTCAGACTATATGACGCTCAAAAAAAAAAAAAAAAAAAAGACCAAAACATGAAAGCCTCAGTCCTTCTTAAAAAAAAAAAATAAGTATATGTTACTCTCTCAGAGTATGGTATAGCTAGAACTTAAATCACTAATAAATCGAGAGTTAAGAATATAGACTTGTAGCAATACTTGGTATTTATTTATTTATTCTTTTAACAACTTTATTTTACAAAACAATGATAAATGTACAGATTTTAAGCATTTATTGCATAAAATTATACAATACATTTTTATCAGTAAACTTTTTTTCAGATTTTAAAATATTTTTTACATAAAACTATAAGAATATATTTTTTGTCAGTACTAGATTTTATTAAAGGATTGATAGTATGCATTGAAAACTTAATAGTTAAACTGAGCATAAAGTACATGTAAAAAAAAATGTGACATGGAAATAGTCAAAGTTTTCTTGTTCTGTAAAGATTTTTTTGTTTTGTTTTGTTTTGTTTTCTTTCTTTCTTGGACTTCATACAGTCTGTGAGTTGTTTCTGGGGCAGTGCAAGCCTCCAGGGTTAGCATTTCACTATCAGTGACTGCATAGTATGTCTGTTCTTTTGTGACTGGGTTATCTCACTCAGAATGATATTCTCTAGATGCAGCCATTTTCTTAAGAATTTGGTCAAGTCATTGATTCTGATGGCTGAGTAGTATTCCATTGTGTAAATGTACCACAATTTTTGTATCCATTAATCTTCTGAAGGACATCTGGGTTCTTTCCAGCTTCTGGCTATTATAAATGGAGCTGCTATGAACATTGTGTTGCAAATATCTTTGTTGTGTACTAAGGTGTCTTTGGGGTATATGCCCAGAAGTAGAATAGCTGGGTCTTCAGGTAGTATTATGTCCAATTTTCTGAGGTATCGCCAGACTGATTTCCAGAGGGGTTGTATTAGTTTGCAACCCCACCAACAGTGGAGAAGTGTTCCTCTTTCTCCACAACCTCGCCAGCATCTGTTGTCATCTGAGTTTTGTATCTTGGCTAATCTGACTAGTGTGAGGTGGAATCTCAGGGTTGTTTTGATTTGCATTTCCATGATGGCAAAGGATATTGAGCACTTCCTCAGATATTTCTCAGCCATTCAATATTCCTCAACTGAGAACGTTTTGTTTAGCTCGGTACCTCATTTTTTAATAGGGTTATTTTATTTTCTGGTGTCTAGCTTTTTGAGTTCCTTGTACACCTTGGATATTAGGCCTCTATTTAATGTGGAGTTGGTAAAAATCTTTTCCCATTCTGTTGGCTGCCGTTTTGTTTTCTTGACAATGTCCTTAGCCTTACAGAAAATTTGCAATCTCATTAAGTCCCATTTGTTAATCTTTGACCTTAGAGCTTGAGCCATTGGTATTTTGTTCAAGAAATTTTCTCCTGTCCTTATGTTCTAAAGTTGTCCCTACTTTCTCATCTAATAGATCAGTGTATCAGTTTAATGTGGAGATCTTTGATCCACTTACACTTGAGCTTTGTACAAGGAGATAAGAAAGGGTCTATTTTCATTCTTTTGCATGCTGAGTGTCAGTTGGAACAGCACCATTTGTTGAATAGGCTGTTCTTTTTCCATTGAATGTTTACAGCACCTTTGTCAAATATCAGGTGACCATATACATGAGGGCTCATTTCTGGATCTTCTATTCGATTCCATTGATCCACATGCCTATTTCTGTATCATTACCATTCAGTTTTCAGCACAATTGCCTTGTAATATAGCTTGAGGTCATGGATAGTGATTCTCTCAGATGTTTTCTTGTTGTTGAGGATGGATTTCGCTATTCTAGGTCTTTTGTTGTTCCATATGAAATTGCACACTTATCTTTCCAATTCCATGAAGAACTGTGGGGGAATTTTGATGGGGATTGCGTTGAATCTGTAGATTACTTTTGGTAGGATGACCATTTTTAAAATGTTGATCTTTCCAATCCATGAGCAAGGGAGATCTTTCCATTTTCTGAGATACTCCTCAATTTCCTTCTTTAGAGGTTTGAAGTCTTTGTCATACCGGTCCTTCACTTGCTTAGTTAGCGTCACACCAAGGTATTTCATAGTTTTTGTGACTATTGTGAAGGGTACCTTTTCCCTAATTTCTTTCTCCACATGTATGTCCATTGAGTATAGGAAGGCTACTGATTTGTTTGAGTTAATTTTGTATCCAGCCACTTTCCTGAACTTGTTTATCAGCTGTAGGAGTTCTCTCGTGGAATTTTTGGGGTCACTTAAGTGCACTAACATGTCATCGGCAAAGAGTGATGTTTTTATCTCTTCCTTTCCGATTTGTATACCATTGATCTCCTTTTGCTGTCTAATTGCTCCAGCCAGAACTTCCAGTACTATGATGAATAGGGAGGGGGAGAGTGGGCAGCCTTGTCGAGTCCCTAATTTAGTAGGATTACTTCAAGTATCCCACCATTAAGTTTGATGTTGGCTCTTAGTTTGCTGTATATTGCTTTTATTATATTAAGTATAGACCTTGGATTCCTGTTCTTTCCAGGACTTTTAACAGGAAAAGCTGTTGGATTTTGTCAAATGCTTTCTTAGCATCTAGTGAGATGACCATGTGATTTTGTTCTTGAGTTTGTTTATATGGTGGATTACATTGAAAGATTTCCTTATATTAAACCATCCCTGCATCCCATGGATGAAGCCTACTTCGTCATGAGGAATGATCGTTATGATCTGTTCTTGGATTCGCTTTGCAAGGATTTTGTTGAGTATTTTTGCATCAATGTTCATAAGTGAGATTGTTCTGAAGTTCTCTTTCCTTGTAGGGCCTTTGTGTTGTTTAGGTACAAGGGTTATTGTAGCCTCAAAAAATGAGTTAGTTAGTATTCCATCTGATTCCATCTTTTGGAATAGTTTGGAGAGTATTGGTGTTATATCAGCAATAAATGTCTGATAAAATTCTGCACTGAACTGGTCTGGACCTGGCCTTTCTTTGGGTGGGAGGCTTCTGATGACTTCTTCTATTTCTTTAAGTGTTATAGGGTTATTTAGATGGTTTAATTGGTCCTGGTTTAACGTTAGGATCTTGGATCTGTCTAGGAATTCATCCATTTACACCAGATTTTTAAATTTTGTGGAGTATAAGTTTTTGTACTAGGATCTGATGATTTCTTGAATTTCCTCAGTTTCAGTTGTTATGTCTCCACTTTCCTTTCTGATTTTGTTAATTTGTATACTCTCTTTTTGCCCTCGAATTAGTCTGGCTAGGGGTTTATCAATATTGTTGATTTTCTCAAAGAACCAACTCCTGGTTTTGTTGATTTTTTCAATGGTTATTTCTGTTTCTATTTAGTCTATTTCTGCCCTTATTTTGATTTTTTCTTGCAGTCTACTCTTCTTGGGTATATCTGCTTCCTTTTGTTCTAGGGCTTTTAGCTGTGCTGTCAGGTTGCTGATGTAAGCTCTCTCCAGTTTCTTTTTGGAAGCACTTAAGAATATGAGTTTTTCTCTCAGTACATCTTTCATTGCATCCCATAGGTTTGGGTATGTTTTGTTTTAGTTTTCATTGTATTCTAGAAAATCCTTAATTTCTTTCTTTATTTCTTTTTTGACCCTGCTATCTTTTAACAGAGTGTTGTTTAGTTTCCATGTGTATGTGGGCTTTTTGTTGTCTTTGTTGTTGTTAAAGACCAGCTGTAGACCATGTTGATCTGAGAGAATGCATGGTAGTATTTCAATCTTCTTATATCGATTGAGGCTCGTTCTGTGTCCAATTATGTGTTCAATTTCTGAGAACATGCCATGGGGTGGTGTGAAGAAGGTGTATTCTTTTACTTTAGGATGATATGTTCTGTATATATCTATTATTTCTAGTTGGTTCAAAGTCTCTGCTAGTTTTGCAGTGTCCTTGTTCAGTTTCTGTTTCCATGATCTTTCCATTGGTGAGAGTGGGGTATTAAAGTCTCCCACTATTATTGTGTGGGGTGAAATGTATTTTTTGAGCTTTAGTAGGGTTTCTTTTATGAATGTGGGTGCTTTTTTATTTGGAGCATATATGTTAATGATTAAAAGTTCCTCCAGCCAGAGTTCCCAGATAATGAGTAAAAAGTGTCCTTCCTTATCTTTTTTGATAACTTTTGGTTAGAAATTTACTTTATTCAATATTAGAATAGCCACTCCAGCTTGCTTCTTAGGGATGTTTGCTTGGATGTTTTTTTTCCCACCGTTTTACTCTGAGATAGTGTCTGTCTTTGTCTCTGAGATGAGTTTCCTGTATGTAGCAAAAGGCTGTATTTTGTTTATGTATACAGTCTGATAGCCTATGACTCTTTATTGGGGAATTGAGTCCATTTATGTTAATAGATATCAAGGAATAGTTGTTTCTGTTTCCTACCATTATTGCTTTTGTGGGTTGAGTTGTGTCAGTGTCTTTTTCTTGTTTTAGTTTTCTTGTTTAGGAGTTTTCTTGTTTTTACTAGGCTGTATTTTCCCTCAATTTCTTGGGTTTTCCACCTATAATTCATTGTAGTGCTGGGTTTGTGATATTGTGTAAATTTTGATTTGTCTTGAAATATCTTCATGTCTCCATCTATGATGATTGATAGTTTTGCTGGGTATAGCAGCTTGAGCTGGCACTTGTGCTCTCTTAGGGTGTTCATGATGTCTGTCCAGGCTCTTCTAGCTTTCATAGTCTCTGTTGAGAATTCGGGTGTGATTCTGATTGGCCTGCCTTTATATGTTACCTGACCTTTTTCCCTTACTGCTTTTAGTATTCTTTCTTTGCTTTGGGTACTTGTTGTTTTTACTATTATGTGTCAGGAGGTATTTCTTTTCTGGCCCAACCTATTTGGAGTTCTGAAGGCTTCTTTTATGCTCGTGGTCATCTCATTCTTGAGGGTAGGGAAGTTTTCTTCTACGATTTTGTTGAAGATATTTACTGTGCCTCTTAGTTAATACTCTTCTCCCTCCTCTATTCCTATTATGCTTAGGTTCAGTCTTCTCATTGTGTGCTGGATTTCCTGAACATTTTGGTTTAGGAGCTTTTTGTTTTTTGCATCTTCTCTGGCTGTTTTGTCTATGCTTACAATGTTGTCTTCTGCCCCCGAGATTCTCTCTTCGATCTTTTGTAATCTATTTGAAATGCTTGCTTCTGTGACTCCTGATTTCCTTTTTAGGTGTTCTACCTCTAGGGTTATCTCTTTTAGTGTTTTCTTCATTGTGTCAATTTCCTTTTTAAATCCCCTCTTCCATTCCTTCGTCTCTTTGGTTGTGTTTTCTACTAGTTCTTTGAGTTCTTTGAGTTTTCCTTGTTTCCTCTTTAAAAGCTTCTGTATCTTTTTGCTTTTCCTCCCGTTCTTGTTTAAGTATCTGTATCAGCATCTTGAGGTATGATTTCAGGTCTGCGTCTTCTTTTTCTGGAGTGTTTGGCATTTCGATGTTTGCTGTTATGGGAGAGCTGGGTTCTGGTGTTGCCAGGTTGTCTTGGTTTCCTTGGGATATACTCTTTTGCTTTCCTCTTGCCATTTTGTTGTCAGTGATATGTTCTCTTCTCTCCCTTGTATCTATATATTCTTCATGCCAGCCAAATATGTTCATAACTATTTTTAATTATCTTTCTTCGTACACAGTTCAGAGGCCAAACACAGGGAGCTTAGCTACAGTAATTAGTTGGTTGTGAACTGCTCACCCTTATATAATTTCGGCACTTTGGTTTCCTCTACAGTGAGATAGGTTTAATGTTAGAGTTTTCTATAGTTGTACTAAATTCTATTTGTGACTGTACCTTTTTTCCCAATGTATTTGTACAATGTTAAACAAAATATATGGTAATTATATTTCCATACAATAATCATGTCAATATCAGAGGACTTTCTATGTCTTCATACATTGATCATTTGACATTGATATTTTGGGATTCTTTTTCTACTCATTTTGTTCAATCATTTTATATTCACAATGAGTGATCTCTCTGTTTTTGTTTTTTATTTTCACTTCTTTCAACATTATCTAGTGGAATGCCCTGAAATTGGCAGAGAAGAACCAGGGCAGGTGGAGTAAACCACCAGGGAAGAAAGCCGTGCAGAGAATGCGGCTTGTGAATGGAGTGACAGAGTCCGTGTGTGGGGCTCCATACTAACACCAGTGCCTGCAGGATGAGACTGCAGTGCTGGTAAAGAGAAGAGCAAGATTCCCTGTAATATTAACTGTAATACCCTCCTTTTTGACACTTTCCCACGTGGGTCACTCAAACGTTCTCCTACCTTCCTTTCAACTCATCCTGTAGGCCAAGTACCCATCTCCAGCAAGTGTTCACTGGAAATCATCCAGCAAAGCAGGTAAGCAAGCTTCTTGTTTTCACTTTTTCCCATCTCTTCCATATTCACTCTACCCATCTCTGTTGCAAAATACCTGTTGTGCCTTCTTCACATTCTTGACCTTATTCCCAATGAACTAAGCAGATCCTGGTGAAATGCCCTGTTTGTTTCAATCTTTTGAATTCGCTTTAGATTCCTACGGGCCTGTTTTACATATCCAGAATCCCTAGTGACCACACCTATCAGGACTTCAGAAGTATCTGCACCTGGCAACATGTAACCACTACCTTTTCTTAAGAACAACAGACAAGCCAAAGACCAAAACATCTACTTGGCAAAGACAAAATAAGAGAAAAACAACTAGAATTAAAATATTCACAGTTCAGAATGCCTAGACTATAGTGTAGAAACACACAAAAACATCCAGAAAAATTTGTGTCACTGTGGCCCACCAACTTTATCATAACAGGCCCTAAGAACTACAATGTAATTGAAGTGCCAGACAACATTCTTCAAATACCCTTTATAAATACAATAAGAATCATTAAATTAAAAAAAATGAATACAAACACAAAATAAATCTCTGAATATACAAACAAATATGTGTATATTGGGTAGGAATAACAATATTCTCAATAATTGAATTTAGAAATAGAGTCAAGAAAGAACACAAACTGAAGGAAATCTAGAAATGAAAAAGTAAGGAATGCAATCAGGAACCTCAGTGGCAAGCCACACCAACAGATTACAGGAGAGAATTTTAGACATTGAAGATATAAGAAATAAAGTTCTCAGTCTGTCAAAGAATGTGTTAAATCTAAAAGACTGTGCTGCAAATATTCAGGGAATATGGTGCACCATGAAAAATAAAATTAGAGAATATTAGCAACTTATCAAAGGCATAGAAAATAATTAACAAATTCATGAAAGAAAATTTTCTGAACTTTAAAAGAAGATGTCTCTCAAGGTACAAAAAGCATAAAGAACACCAAGTAGATTGGATCATAAAAGGAAGTTGCTTTGGGATACAATAACCAAAACACTAAAACTGCAGAACAAAAAGGAATATGATCAAGAAACATATAAAGGCAGATCTACTAGAATAACATTAAAATCTCTGTGGAGACTTTAAGAGCCAAGACTGTCTGGACAAATATTTAACAGAATCAAAAGTCCATAGGTCTCAGGCCAAATTACCATACCCAACGAAATTTTCCATCATAACAGATGGATAAAATAAGAGATTTCATGATAAAACCGAACTTAAGTAATATCTATCTAAAAGTTTAGCATTACAAAGGAATCTAGAAGGAAAACTCCATCCTACAAAGGCTATTCACACCCAAGAAAATACAAAGAAAAAATCCTCACAGAGAGAGGGGGGGGGAGGAGAGGGAGGAAGGGAAGGATGAAGGGAGGGAGGGAGGGAGGGTGAGAGGGTGAGAGGGAGGGAGGGACAGAGGGAGGGAGCGATTGCAGCAAAATAATGGGGAAAACGTAACAACAAACTCTGATCACTGATAACATTTTCTAACAATTAGTATAAATACAAAGATTAACAGAATGAATTTGAAAACAGGTTCTATCCCTCTGCTGCATTCAAGAAACAATCTTTTAACACCAAGAACAGACATCATCTCATGGTAAAAGGATAAAAAAAAAAAGATATTTCTATATTTCTATTTCAATCTGATGGACATAAAAAAAAAAAAAAAAATTGAGTTGATATTTTTATCCCTGTCAAAATAGATATCAAACAAAGCAAAAAGATAGAAAAGGATATTACATATTCATCAAAGAGAAATCATGAGACAGAAGCAGTCTTTAGAAGCAGACTTTAAAAGTCTCCTAACCAATAAAAAGAAAAAGAATTTGAAGTCCAGATAAATTTAGCAAAGAAATGTATCAGACTTTCAAATAAGAGTTACTACCAATAACCCTCTAGTTATTCCACAAATAATAAAGGAGGGCTGCCTGATTCATTGTATGAGTCCATAATTTCCCTAACCCAAGCTACATTAAGAACAAATAAAAAATCAGAATTACAGCTGATTTTACTTTTCAAACATAGATCCAAAAGTTGCATATGCTAACAGAATCCAAGAACACATAAGATTGTTCACCCACCCCAATATCATTCATACTTCATCCCAGAGATGTAGGGGTGATTCAGCATATGTAAATCAGTAAATGTAATCTATCATATTAAAAAATAAACCAGAAAAAAAAAAGAAACTAGAGGATACTGATGATCATCTCATTAGACATAGGAAAGGTCTTGACAAAATCCAATACTCCTTCAGGATAAAAGTGCTAGAAAGATTTGTTATACAATAAACTATCTCTATTTTAAAAAGTGGTTTTAAATTTAAATAGAAAGAAACTCAAAAGAATTCCACTAAAGTAAGGAACATTTGCATACCTAGTCAATATAGTCCTTGAAGTCTAAAATGGAGCAATAAAGAAACTGAATGAGATCCAATGGATATAAATTGGAAAGAAATTGGAAGACCTTGTTCTTAAGGTTGAAATCCACATGTCCAAATAAGTTCTTTGAACTAGGCTCAAAATAAATCTTATCTGAAAAGTGTTGCAAAGGTCACCAGAAGCTATCCCTGTATAGTGCTGCCTGCAAGTTCTACATGATAGACCACTTAAGTGCTGTTCAGCCCTTCCAAATGTGTAATAATTTGATATAGTATTATAATCAGTCAGCTCTTCTGGCCTGTGATACCACCAAAATCTCTGAAGAAAGAAATTTAGCCTATGGTCAAATTAGAGGGTCAATCCATGCTCCCTCCCCAACCCTGCAGGTTCTTGGAAGGCTTCCTTAGGTATATAAAGCATTCTTGCCTTAGCCAATAATGTATGTCCACATGGAAAATCGGTAAATATTTCTCAAGATCTATATAACATTTGTTCACCCCAAATAATGTTGAGCTGTCTCACTGAAGCATATTCTGAAAACCAATTTGTTGAAAAAGTTCCCCAGTCAGTGGCCAACAGCCTGTGGAGAAAATGGAGGGCTACAGAAAGGAGGCAGTTTAAGTATCTTAACATTCAGATGATAAACTAGTATACCAAGTAACCCTAATATTTCAAACAGAGAATCCCTACAGTTTATAAACTCCTGCAGCAAAATATGAAGAAACAAAATGAAGTCATAAAAAGAATAGCCTCCCCATATACAAATGGCATGTGGAAAACAATCAGGCAAAAAAATGCATATCACAATAACCTCAGATAATTCTAACTAAACAGGTGGATTTAAAATGCAGAAAAAAAAATTGAACAAAATATTATAAGATGGAAACAATCCCGATTCTCATGAATTTATAGAATTATAATTTTAAAAAGACTAAACTACCAGAAGCACATTAAAGATTCAACAGGTGCCACCAAGATCAGTGGAGAACTAGATATAGAGGCCTGGTGAGAAGGGGTTCCAACTAGCCAGGCGGCAGAAAGATCTCTGCCAAGCACAGACGGAAAGCACGTCCTGGCACTATAAGACAGAGGAACCAGGAACCCAGCATTGGGCCCTGTGTTCCCAACTGGTGGATTTGGGGCACAGAACAGGGCTCAGACCATCCACCACGAGGAACAGCAGAGATCCAGGGACACAGACCTGGAACAAGGGAAAGGCAAGAACCAATCACTGACAACAAGATGGCAAAAGGAAAGCAAAATAGCTTATCTCAGGGAAACCAAGACAACCTGGCAACACTAGTACTCAGCTCTCCCACCACAGCAAAGAGCAGAAAGCCAAACACTCCAGAAAAAGAAGACTCAGAAACAAAGTCCTACCTCAAAATGATGATAGGGATCCTTAAACAAGAACGGGAGGAAAAGCATAAAGAATTGGAAGCTTATAAAGAAGAAACAAGAAATACACTCAGAGAACTCAAAGAACTAGAAGAAAACAGAACCAAGTAGATGAAGGATTCGAAAATGGAATTCAAAATGGAAATGGACACAATAAAGAAAACACTAAAAGATACAACCCTAGAAGTAGAAATCAAGTAGGCTTCATCCCTGGGATGCAAAGATGGTTTAATATAAGGAAATCCATCAATGTAATCCACCATATAAACAATCTCAAAGAACAAAATCACATGGTCATCTCACTAGATGCTGAGAAAGCATTTGAAAAATTTCAACACCCCTTCATGTTAAAAGTCTTGGAAAGAACAGGAATCCAAGGCCCATACCTAAACATAATAAAAGCAATATACAGCAAACCACCAGCCAACATCAAACTTAATGGTGGGAAACTTGAAACAATCCCACTAAAATCAGGGACTCGACAAGGCTGCCCACTCTCCCCCTACCTATTCAATATAGGACTTTAAGTCCTGGCTGGAGGAATTAGACAGCAAAAGGAAATAAAAGGGATACAAATTGCAAAGGAAGAAGTAAAAACATCATTATTTAGAGATAACATGATATTGCACTTAATTGACCCCACAAATTTTATCAGAGAACTCCTACAGCTGACAAAGAAGGACAGCAAAGTGGCTGGATATAAAACTAACTCAAACAAATCAGTAACCTTCCTATATTCAAAGGACAAACATGTGGACAAAGAATTTAGGTAAAAGATACTCTTCACAATAGTCACAAAAACTATGAAATACGTTGGTGTGACTCTAACTAAGCAAGTGAAGGACCTGTATGACAAGAATTTCAAATCTCTAAAAAAGAAAATAGAGGAAGATGTTAAAAAATGAAAAGATTTCCTATGCTCAGGGATTGGAAGGATCAACATTTTAACCAAAAGCAAACTATAGATTCAATGCAATCCCCATCAAAATTCCAACCTAATTCTTTATTGAGTTGGAAAGTAAAATGTGCCATTTCATCTGGAGTAACATAAAACCTAGAATACCAAAATCCATCCTCAACAACAAGAAAATTCTGGGGGAATCATAATCTCTGACCTCAAGCTATATTACAAGGCAATTGTGCTAAAAACCACATGGTACTGGTGCAGAAATAGGCATGTGGATCAATGGAATAGAATAGAGCATACAGAAATGATCCCCCAAATATATAGTCACCTGATCATTGACAAAGGACCTGTAAACATTCAGTGGAAAAAGGACAGCCTATAAAACAAATGGTGTTATTCCAACTGGCACTCAGCATGCAGAAGAATGAAAATAGACCCTTTCTTATCTCCTTGTACAAAGCTCAAGTATAAGTGGATCAAATATCTCCACATTAAACCAGGTACACTGAAACTATTAGATGAAAAAGTAGGGAAAACCTTAGAACACAAAGGCACAGGAGAAAATTTCCTGAACAGAACACCAATGGCACATGCACTAAAGTCAAAGATTGACAAATGGTACTTAATGAGATTGCAAAATTTGTGTAAAACTAAAGACACTATCAAGAAAACAAAATGGCAGCCAACACAATGAGAAAAGATCTTTACCAAATCCACATTAGATAGAGGCCTAATATCCAAGGTATACAAAGAATTCAAAAAGCTAGACACCAGAAAATCAAACAACCCTATCAAAAAATGGGGTACAGAGCTAAACAAAATGTTCTCAATTGAGGAACATCAAATGGCTGAGAAACATCTAAGGAAGTGCTTGACATCCTTAGCCATCAGGGAAATGCAAATCAAAACAACCCTGAGATTCCACCTCACACCAGTCAGATTGGCCAACATCTAATTCTCAGAAGACAACAGATGCTTGTAAGAATGTGAAGAAAGAGGAACACTTCTCCACTGTTGGTGGGGTTGTAAACTGATACAAGGACTCTAGAAATCAGTCTGGCAATTCCTCAGAAAAATTTACATAGTACTACCTGAAGATCCAGCTATTCCACTTCGGGGCATATACCCTAGGGATACTCCAATATACAACAAAGATGCACGCACCACAATGTTCATTGCAGCTCTACTTATAATAGCCAGAAGCTGGAAAAAACCCAGCTGTCCTTTAGTAAATGAATGGATACAAAAATTTTGGTACATTTACACATTGGAGGACTATTCAGCTATCAGAAACAGTGACCTAACTAAATTCTTAAGAAAATGGTTGCATCTAGAGAATATCATCCTGAGTGAGATAACCCAGTCACAAAAAAACAGACATACTATGCAGTCACTGATAATGGGATACTAACTTCAGAAAGCTCTGAACACCCCAGAAACAACTCACAGACTGTATGATGTTCAAAATAATATAAAATAAAATAAAAAACATTATGCTCAATCCTTACACACCAAGAAAACTTTGACTAATTGGGTTTACATCCTGTTTTACATGTACTTTTTGCTCATTGTAAGTGTAAGACCTTAATGCACACTATCAAACCTTTGAAAAAAAACAGCCAAGCACTGACAAAAATGTATTAGTATACTTTTATGCAAAATGCTTAAAATTTGTTCATTTTTCTTTGTTCTTTAAAATAAATTTGTTCAAAAAAAAGATTCAATGGAGTCAGCATCAAATATCCAGCACAATTCATAGGTCTTGAAGGGATAATTTTTAGCTCCCAATAGAAATACATACAAAAATCAGAATATCTGAACACAATCTTGAATAATAAATCAACTGCCTGAGTTTTCACCATTCCTGACTTCACATTATACTACAGAACTACAATAATCAAAACAGCATAGTAAAGGCAGGAAAATTTACTGAATTTCATTAAATATACAGACATAAATTTACAAATGTATACCCATAGCCACCTGATTTAGGGTAAAGCCAAAAATACCTACTGTACAAAATACAGCATCTTCAATAATTGATGTGGTTCAAACTGGATGCCTATATGCATAAGAATCTAAATAGACCCATATTTAGCACTTTGCACAAAATTCACACCTTAACGGATCAACATAAAATAAATTCACTGGAAATTATAAAAGGGAAAGTAGTGATTAATCTTTAACTCAGTATAACAATAAACTTTATGAACTGAACACTATCAGCATATGCACTATCAACAATTAATTAATGGATCCTCATGTAATGAAGAGGCTTCTGTAGGCCAAGGATACTATCATTTGAACAAAACAGCAGCTTAAAAAATGGTAGAAATTTTTATCAACTTCACTTCAGCAATAGTAGTAATATCCAGAATATATAAAGAGCACAATAAACTAAATATTAAAAAATAACCTAATTTTAAATCTGTGATTCAGATACAAACTGAATTCTCAAAAGTAAAAATGCAAATGGATGATAAACACTTAAGGAAATTTTTAATATCTTTTGCCACAAGGAAAATTTAAATCAAAACTAATTTGAGATTAAATTTTGCACATTTCAGATTGTCTAAAAATCGATAAAAAACAATTAAAGCTTGTGCTGGCAAGGATGTGGAGTAAGGAAAGCACTTTTCCATTGCTGTGGATGTGAAAACTTGTACAACTATGTTATGAATAAATATGATGTTTCTTTAGGAATACGGAAATCTATCTACTGTAAGATCCCACTATAACCTTCTTGAGAGCATAACAAAAGCATGCTTCCTCCTACTTGAGATACTTGTTCGGGCACGATAGTAATTTCTGCTCTACTTATATGGTTCAGGAATTGACAAAGACCTAGATCATTTTAAACACATAAATGGTTAAGGAAACTTTAGTATATTTACACATTGAAATATTACTTGGGAATAACCAATAAAATCATGAAATTCTCAGGTAAATAAAAAGAACTAACTGAACAATCATGCTGAGTAAGATAATTCAGACCAGAAAAAATATTTTGTGTTCATTTTTATGAGGATATTAGCTATTTAGTCAGTGATACCCATACTAAAATTTATAGAAACATGCAGGTTTTATAGGGAGTAGATATGGGAAGATAGATAAATTTCCCTAGGAAAGGAAAATAGAATAGATAATTATGAAAGAAATATGAATGTAATTGCCAAATAATGGGAGAGACAGAACTCCAAATAATCATCCCTCAACCATCTCTACAGTCTCTGCTCCAAGCTGTGTCTTCACATTTCCTCCTGAGAATAATGTTTGCCCACCCCCCATTCTAAAAACAACTGAAGTATTCACACATTGGTCATCCTTCTTCTTGAGCTGGATATTTTCTAGATCCATCCATTTGCCTAAGAATTTCATGAACTCATTGTTTTTAATAGCTGAGTAGTACTCCATTTTACAAATGCAACATATTTTCTGTATCCCTCTGTTGAAGCACATCTGGGTTCTTTCCAGCTCCTGGCTATTATAAATAAGGCTGCTAAGAGCATGGCGGAACATATAACCTTCTGTTACATTGGAGCATCTTTTGGGTGTATGCCCTGAAGTGGTATATCTGGGTCCTCAGATAGTACTATGCCCAATTTTAGAAACCACCAGACTGATTTCAAGAGTTGGTTGTAATAGTTTACAATCCACCAACAATGGAGACTGTTGCTCTATCTCCACATCCTCACAAGCATCTGTTGTCATGTGAGTTTTGGATCATAATGGTTCTTACTGGTTTGAGGTGGAAACTCAGGGTTGTTTTGATTTGCATTTCGCTGATGACTAACAATGTTGAGTATTTCTTTAGGTGCTTCTTAGCCACTCAATATTTCTCAGTTGAGAATTCTTTGTTTAGCTCTGTTGCCCATTTTTAATAGAGTTATTTGATTATCTGGAGTCTAACTTCTTGAGTTCCTTGTATATGCTGTATCTTAGTCCTCTATCAGATGTAGGATTAGTAAAGATCTTTTCCCAATCTGTTGGCTGCTCTTTTGTCCTATAGACAGTTTTTTTGCCTTATAGAAGCTTTTCAAATTTGAGATCCCATTTGTTGATTCTTGATCTTAGAGCATAAGCCATTGGAATTTTTTTCAGAAAAATGTTCCCTGTGCCAATGTGTTTAAGGCTATTCCCCACTTTCTCTTCTATTGGTTTTAGTATACCTGGTATTCTGGGGAAGTCCTTGATCCACTTGGACTTGAGATCTGTACTAGGAGATAAGAAAGGATTGATTTGCATTCTTCTACATCCTGACTGCCTGTTGAACCAGCACAATACTCAAAACCCTAGCCTGAGCAATTAGACAAGAGGAGGTCAAAGGTATAAAAATTGGAAGGGAAAAAGTCAAAATATCACTATTTGCAAATGATTTGATACTACACATATGTGACTCCAAAAATTCCACCAGAGAACTCCTAAACCTGACAAGCAACTTCAGCAAAGTGACTGGACATAAAAAACTCAAAGAAATCAATAAGCTTCATCTACTCAAAGGATAAAAAGGCTGAGAAAGAAATTTAAAAAATGACACCCTTTCCAATAGCCAAAAATAATATAACATACCTTGGTATGACCCTATCCAAGCAGGTGAAAGATTTGTATGAAAAAACATCAAGTATCTGAAGAAAGAAATTTAAGAAGAACTCAGAGTATGGAATGATCTCACATATTAATGGGTTGGACAGATTAATATAATAAAAATTGCCACCTTGCTGAAAGCTACTTACAAATTCATTGCAATCCCCATCAAAATTTCAGCTCAGTTCTTCAGAGTGAGAAAGAGCAATTTACAAATTCATTTGAAATAACAAAAAATTCTTATAAAAATTATTCTCAATAATAAAATCACTGCTGGCAGAAATCATAATCCTTAAACTTAAAGCTATATTACAGATCAATCATGATAAAAATCTGTCTGGTATTAGTACAGGGACAGGCAGGTAGATCAATGGAAAAAACTCAGAAATTAATCCACACTGTCTATGGTCACTTGTCCTTTATCAAAGGAGATAAAACCATCCAGTGGAAGAAGGGGAATGTATTTAAATAACTTGTTTGCCACGGCTTCCATAGGGAACCCCAAAACAAATCTGGCTCTCGCCAAAACTATGGGTTGGTTTTCAAAAGACATTGGCAGTGCCCTATTGCTGAAAATAACACCTTCACAACTCATTGAACATGGAGAAATTGCGCTTGTGCCTACACAGATTCTTCACAAACACTGTGGTGCATTATGATTGGTAAAATATATTTGTGGAGACTTTAGGATTCTCTTTCATTTTGGTTTCATCATAATTATACAGCTTTATCCTAGGAGTCTACTCTGAAATTTAATATAACAAAGACTCAGTTTTTGTTTTCTCTCTTAGATTATTTGGGTTGTATTTTGTATCTTTTTCTGTGTGTGTATTTCTTCACACAGGAATGTAGTGGGACAGAGAATATTCATCACATGGGTGCAGAAATCCAAACATTAAGACATTTATTCATAGGAAATATAGTAATAAGTACATCTGTATGTCATATTAGTACATCTCCAAGCTCATGATAAAAATTATTTATGTAAATATTTCACAGAGCAAATTTACCTGGATTAGTTACTGCCAGGATCCAACCTGCCCTGGAATGATTTGAAGGATAACACAATGTTGGACATAGAGGTAGCTTTAAAGACTGAAGTTCTATGGCATTCTAGCTTTCCAGCTATACTAAAGGCCTGCTGATAACTTCTACAAAAAATATCCTAAAAGGTTTCTTGACTCCTCTGTTTCAAAACTGCTGGCTTGGGAGATAAACATTTGTTGCCTAAAAGTGGGTAATTAAGTAACACAATGAATCCTGTGACTTCTTTCTCTGTCCAGGCAGCTGGAAACCTCCTTGGGTCTTTGGTAACCAGAGCAGAAAGAAATGAAAAGAATTTAAGTTGCTTTATATAGGCAAATATGCACCGACACATATACATTTTTACATACATTTTGATTTTCATTCACAGTCTAATTCTCACATAAACACATTCTCATATTTGTTGGATTCAACCACCTGTCTCATATACTCCAAAAGTACTCATGCATGCTTGCCTTCATATACATGCACCTAAACACATAAATACAGACTAACAGACATATACATTTGGATGGGTGCATGAAGGAAATCTCCTTTAGCCAAACCATCCAACCAACAATTTTATTCATTTTCTCTGGCTTTTTTATAACTTCTTACTGAAAAATTTCTTTAAAAAATTGCCTCATAGGTAAAATGTTACAAAAATGGGAGCTGCATATAGATGTTGATATTAAGTTTAAAGCAGTTTTTCCTCTTAATCTGCTCAATATAAGTTCAAAACAGCAGTTTCTACATGGCCTTCCCATATCAGAGTGCATACCTGTAGCTTTATCGTTGGAACAAAATGCTTTGTCTAGAGCACAAAGATGTCTCAATCCTATTTTTTATATTTAGTATAATTATGAAAGTTTATTTTATTTCTTATTATACAGCCCTTACTTACTATATGAGGAAGGGCACATTCTATTCTTGATTCAAGCTTCATTAAATGTTTCTAACTAAGCAACTAAGATCACCTCTTAAAACTGTTTTTTTTTTAATTATTTAAATCAAATCTGTAATTCTATAGAATCCTTAATTCATCTAAACAGCACTAATTCATAAAAGTATAATTTTATCTGCAGGAAATCTCATCAATAGGGTAGCCTAATGCCCAGGGATTCTTACATTAATTTAATAATGAAAGTATAGGCATATCTGCTGCCAGAACCAGTCCTGAGATGAAGTGTCTTTGGAAACTTGCCATTGAGCTCTGCCATAACCAAGCCAAAACAATAGTCCACCTTCAGGTAGGTCACTTGCTAGCTTTCGTCTATCCTAGATGTGTCCTGACAAGTTACTCAGTGCTTCTCTCTGTGTGTGTGATTGTCTTAGTAAAAGGACAGCATGACCAGGTCAACTATTATAATAGATGACATTTAATTAGGGCTGGCTTACAGGTTCTGTGGTCCAGTCTATTATCGTCATGTAGAAAGTATAGCAGCATATTCAGACAGACATGGCACTGGAGAGCCAGAGATTCTACATTTTGTTCCAAAGACAAAAGACAGTCAAACATGCAGCTTGCAAGCGTGTCTCAAAGCCCAGGTCCACAGGGACCCAGTTTCTCCAACAAGGCCCCACCTCCAAATAGTGCTACTCCCTGGATTACGTATATTCAGACTCTAACTTCTGAGTATATAATAAGTGTGTGTGTGTGTGTGTGTGTGTGTGTGTGTGTGTGTGTGTATGTGTGTATGTGTGTGCACATATATTTTTACATCTAGGAAGGAGAAAAACATGGAATACACTTTACCATTCTTTTGCTGGTGCTCCTTTAGTGTTAAAAATCGAACTTTTTTTTTTTTTTTTTGTCTGTGGTTTTAACATGTAAGTTTGAATGGAGTAGTGCTTGCTGTCTTTACTTTTATTGTTTTCCTACTACTACCTCTTCTGATTGAAAGAAAATAAGTATCCCTTTACTTTTCTACTCCACAGAAATGAACATTTCTTAGTCTTCAAATCTTAAATAATTTCCACGGTAGCTAGTAAAAGTTGACACTTCTAACCAGTACTGATCCTGCTACCAGAGGTCTCATCAGTTCTTCTGGCTGGCTCAGAGAACAGGAAGTTACACTGTTGCAAAATGATAGTCTGTCTGGCAACATATAAGAAATCATGAACTGGCTGTCAGACACAAATATCACAAATGTTTGCCTTAATATCTGCCAATAGATTAGCCATCCTGCCTAACCAGGCTCTTGATTGAACTGGTCTGGCTGTACCACGGCACTGTGAACTATGTTCATGTTTTCTCTATCGACAATCATGTCATGATCTAACAAACAAAGAGGGCTTATATTCTATTACATGCTAAAGAGAAGGTGGCCTGAGAACATAGCAGGGTTTGGAAACAACCATATTTCATTAGGTTCATGCAAATTTGAGCTACCATAACAAATATTAATAATGACCAAACAATATATTTTTATTCAACAATATAAAAGGCCTATTAAATACAGTGAATATTTATTAAATAGTCCTTGATATAAATACAAAAACAAATATTATTTTTATCTCATCTACAAAAATTATGACTACATCCTTGATATATTTATTTATTTAAAGTCACAGAATTGTCAATCAGTAGTGACAGAAACAAAGTTATATTTACCACATACATTTGTAACATGGCCATACATTGACTCCATGATAACTTTTGGAATTCATATCCCAGTTTCTCTGCATTCTAGGAATGCTCAGTATAAGCACTAGAGTAGGCAGAATTTCCACCCAGATCTTTCTGCCTGAGCCTTGACAAAACCTAAGTTGAGTTACAGTTGACCCTGTACCATGTATATGCTGTCCTTCTGCCTCTGTTCAGATGTCTCAGCAGAATCTGTCTCCTAGTGGCCTTTAGCTTCACTGAGCCAAATGATTTCAATGTGCATGTTTCCATGGTTAGGCCTCTCTACCTCTCCTCTCCCCCTCCCTCTCTCAATTTCTGCTGCTCTCCCATCCCCCCCACCCCACATAAACACACTCATTTAAACATGAGCTATGTCTGTACTTAAAGTAAATAACTGAAGGCATGAAACCAGGTGAAGGATATACAAGTGAAAACTGAATGAACTATAGTAGTTTCTGGGGGAAAAACAACAACAAACTTCAAAGCAAGAAAAATACTGATAAATGGACTTCAGGTATGTATAGGGAAATTATTGTAGCTGATAGACTCTCTAATTACTGGAGTTTCTGGACTATAGTGATAGTCTAGGATTAAAGGGGGGATTTGTGCATAGTTACCTGATGTTGATGGAAATGGGAGCCATTAAGATTGTCTTTGTGACTTTCTAGTGATGATATTTTATTCTGCTCAGACCAGGACGTTTCTCAAGATCCATGGTTCCCTTTGTCACTCTAATGCCTTCAGTCCCATATTCTGACATTCTCAAAAGCTCAGCATATGTTTCTTCCATTGCTGGTCTCCTAAGGAAGTAAATGGAATGGTGTCAGTGTACTAGGCAGTATTGGTGAAGTCTGCTGCTCTATCATAGCAAGGACGAGGCATTGTAAGAGCAATGCAGTTCTAGGGAAATTGTGCAGACATAAAAATTACAAAACACTTTGTTCAACACAATTTAGTCTAGTTGGATTTGAAAACTCAACAATTTATATTTACCAATCAAAACACTAAGTCAAAGTTATGAGGAGGTGGAAACCAGTGAATTTGAGCATCTAGTTTATGCCAGGATATAAAGTCTCTAAAATAATTGGTACAGCGCTGAGCCAGATTCATCTGAATGTCATTGCAGGTGCTGCCTTACATAAATTTAAACGCTGAGAATCTCATGGATATACATGAAGCAAACATGAACCACTTAAAGCAACTCATTTCAGAATGTTTTTATAATTGAATAAAATACAGTGACTCGTGTTATATTTTCAATTCATTAACTTAAAGTTTATGCTTTTCACATTATTTATTTTAGGAAGGCAGGAGACTATCTGACTCTTGTTTCGCCTACATATTTCTGTGCTATGGTTATGTTCGCAAGTGTTTATGTGTGCAATGTACATTCATATAATGTAAAGTTTTGTCTTAATGTAAGTAAATGATAAAATGGATTGATGTTTTTATGTATTACATGTGATATAAAATTTTCTTACTATTTGAAAAATGTCAGTGCTTTGCAGTTTGTCTGTGAGGTTTTTCAAATTGTCATAAAGCAGTGAGGCTTAAATGTGCACACATATGAGCAGGAGCAGATGGACTTCGTAGGCTGTGTTTATACACATATATGCATGTGCATGTGTGTCCGTAAAAAGAAGATGTCATGTATTTGAGACAGAGTAGGGGGACAGAAAAGTAGAAGGAGAAGAGCAAAGGAAAGAGATCACATGAATATAGAACTTAATATGAAATTCTTTAATTATAGATTTCAAGTAAAAAAACACAGAAACTCATAAGTTATTGCCCTACATAAATCACTTGTTACAGTCAATCATAAACTCTAATTAATTTGGATTAATAAACATGTTTTTGAATTATATATTTATATGCATATGTAGATAGAATAATATATATTTACATGCACTGTATACATATTATACAAATTTATATTATGTAATAAATATTTTAGAATATATATTGTAAAATATAAATTCTACATTTTAACTACCTAATATGTATTTATATGTAGTCATAACATTGGATAATGTGTATCAACTGAGAAATATTTTTAATTTTTAATCATGTAACTCACACTCATGCATCAAATTCATAAGCAGTTTGACTTCAAGGCAAAACTTTATCATCATCAATGATTAAATAACAAAAGTGACTGAATACATGATTCATTTTAATTTACATTTTATTTTATCTGACACCTAAGGACAAGGCTTATCTCATTTTACTATCTTGAAGACTCAATATGAAAGAAGTTGATATCTTACTTTAGTTTTCTCACCAAAGCGTATTCTATAAAATACTTGATGACATAAAGTGGGTTCTCAATTCAGCCATATTTCTTTGTTTTTAAATTGGACATTCACTGTATTTACATTTTAAATGTTATTCCCTCTCTCTCCACTCCCATCTCCCCTCCCCTTGCTTCCATGAAGGTGTTCCCTCTCCTAAACATGATCTCCCACCTCAGTGTCTTGGCATTCCTCTACACTGGGGAAACATGCCTTCACTGAACCAAAGGCCTCTTCTCCCACTGATGCCAGACACTACTATTCTCTGCTCCATATGAGTTCATTGTCATAAGCAGGAAGCCCATTTTTCTCTCTTTACCTAAATTTATCTGTTCCAGTCTCTCTCTCTGAGAAGAAGACCCATCACACAGTAATTAACATACCTGCTGAAAAATGAGTGAACTGTTTTAAGACAGTTAAACTATTCTATGGAGGTGTTTATAAGAAAAATAGAAGCCATAAAAATACACTAATATATCAAAGAATAGCTGTGTCACCAGCTATTCTCTGGTTTTACAAGTGGGAAAGAATAATGGAATTATAATAAGTATTAGAGTATAGAGTCACTAGATGGATACTGTGTCGACCTGGGCAGAATCTTCAGAAAAATAGTACAGATACTACTCAAATTATTCTTCACCTAAAATAAAATTATTTGGATGAGTGGTTCTTAACCTTCCTAATACTGTGACTCTTTAGTCAATCAATCCGTTGGCTGTGATGACACCCCCACCATGAGATTATTTTGTGTCTTGCTCTAACTATAATTTTGCTACTTTTATGAATCATAAAATATCTGATGTTTAATGGAAGTAAGGGTTGCCACCCACAGGATGAAAAACACCATTCTATTTATGACTCCTTTTGTATCCTAAAGAAATTTACTTAAAATGATAATGCATTTTAAGTTAAACATCACTGAATGCTGTAAATACACCTGTGTTACTAGTATGATATATGTTCTACAAATGATTTAAATGTAAAACATTAATCAAAATCAAACACCTCATCAACATTTTAAGGTATAATACATATGTAAATTAAAATATGTGAAATCATAAACAAAAAGTGTAAAAAAAACTATTTTTGTACTAAGGATTTAAACCAGTAGACTCACTTCTTTTCCTTTTGAAATACCAGTATTTATTAAATGTCAGATTACTGAGAGCACATAAGTGATATATATGTTACTATAAAAAAACATGAAAATAATAACCTGTAGTTAGTTTTGCCCATCCTTTCTGAAATGGCATAATAGTTGTCAGAGGATGGTGAAAACAGAGGAACAGTCTCAGAAATTGAAGATGATTTAGCACAATAAAAGCAAACTGTTTTGACAAAGAGCATTTGTTAAGAGAGAAACTCAAGCTTACCAGGAACAGAGTATCAAACAGGTTTGAGATCTGAGAAATAACACCTCTAGAAGTCAGAATAAAATCTGTAAATGTGTGTAGGGCCCAGCATGAAAAATGAAAGGGAAATGAATGGTTCTGATGAATGACAACCTCTATAGCAAACATAGAAAGTTCTTATTTAACTTTAGCTGTACATGATAAGATAATGGAAGACTGGCATGAACTAAAGAAGAGATTGTTAAAGTTACAAGATGACTATATGATGAACTGAACAGGAGAATTATTCTTGCCCATATACAGCATCTCAGAAAGCTGGCAGAGTCATAGTTCAAATCAAACTTGAATTATACATAGTAGATTATAATATATTTTTCTGTCTTGTAAATATGCCATGCTGAGATTAGCAAACTGCTTCACATAAACATGCCTTGAAGAACACTAAGTTTGTAGTCTCTTGCTGGTCTGAATTAATAAATGTTAATAAATATTTGTTTTGCAAATATCTATAAATATAGACTATGGAATATGGAAAGAAATTCATATAAGATTTAGAAACAACCGAGATGGCTAAGACTTCTTTCTACTAAAATATCCCTTATATGAAAAAAAAATGGTCTACTAGAAACCAAGAGTACTGTAGATTTCATTGTTCTTGTAGAAGGCAAGAATTTTTTTTTACTAGCTAGACTAACTAGCTAATGTTTGAATAGAATATAATATATTGTTAGTAACTAATTTAAGAAAATTTGTGAGCTGAGTCTCTCAAATACTTTTTACTATAGTTAAGTTTGCAACATTATCTAAAAATGTTATCTGTTCCAATTTCATATAACAGCAATAATCCATCTTGGTAGATGTGGCAGTAAATAGCTTTAATCCCAGTACTTGGGAATCAAAGACAGAGGTAGAGAAGGCAGATATGGAGTTAAAGGTTTCAGAGGGGGGAGAAGCAGGCAGAGGAGGCAGATGCAGATTCAGGGTTAAAGGCAGAAGCACAGGAGACAGATGCAAAGGCAAAAGCAAAAGCAGAGGTAGAGTCAGAGATACATAATTTGAGGCTAGCCTGATCTAGCAAAGAAGTTCTAGGAAAGCCAGAGCTAAGTAGAAACATCGTCAATAGAATAGTTTAACTGGCTTAAAACAGCTCTAAGTCATTTGTTTTTTAACAGGTATGTAAATTGCTATACAATGGGTCCTCTTCTCAGAGAGGAAGACTAAAAGAGATAGATTATGCCTTAATGTTTGTCTGAAGTGGTCTTCTGTTGAGAGCCATTTGGGATAGGCTAAGGCTAGCAGGTGGCTTTCCAGAAGGTAGTCCATTGTTTTGCATGGTCTGTGATGGGTGGTCTTAATGGCAAAATCCCAAAGAGACTTCATCTCAGAATTGCTTTTTGCAGGTAATATGCCTTTACTGATAGTATTAAATTAGGATAGTAATCCCTGAGCATTAGCCCATCCTATTGATCAGATTTCCTGCAGATAAACATAAAGCCATACTTTTTGGAATTTATGCTGTTTAGATGAATTTCTGATTTGATTTAAATAATTTTAGAAGAAGGTTTTAACAGATAGTCTCAGTTATTTGATAGAGAGATTTAATGAAGCTAAAACCAAGAATAGAATGTGTCCATTCCTCAAATAGTAAGTATAGTCTACATAATAAGAAACACAATGACCTTTCATAATTACACACACACACACACACACACACACACACACACACACAGACAGGAGAGGGAGAGAGAGATAGAGGAGAGAGAGAGAGAGAGAGAGAGAGAGAGAGAGAGAGAGAGAGTGAGGAAGGGAGGGAGGGAGGGAGGGAGAGAGAGAGAGAGGAGAGAGAGAGAAGTAGAGGAGTAGAGGCTGGCCATGAGCACGTGGAAGAGAGGGGGGAAGGGAAGGGGAAGAGGAGGGGTAGGAGTGGGAGAGAAAGGCTGCAAAAGCACAAGAGCAAGAGAGAGAGGAGGGGTCAAGCAGCTCCTTTTATAGAGTCAGGTCACCAGGGCAGAGCATACCTGGCTACTGCTGGGTAATTGAGGAGTGGGGTATACCTGGCTATTGCTAGGTAACTGGGGATGGGGTACAGAATCCCAGCAGTAGCTCCAACATACAACAAAGACACATGCACCACAATGTTCATAGCAGCCCTATTTATAATAGCCAGAAGCTGGAAAGAACACAGATGCCCTTCAGTAGATGAATGGAAAAGTCATGGGGCACCGATGTTGTGAAAAGATTACCTCCCGTGTTTAGGCTCCAATGTTAGGGGAAGGATGAATAGAGTGGGGGGGGGGCATATGGCCCATGGAGGTGCAGCGAGGCCTGAGAGCAAGGGAAATGCCTCTGAGGGACCCATGTTGGGAATCTCTTCCCCCTGAGGGACTAGCCACACAACAGTATAGTAGAGAATAGAGTTTATTCAGGTCATGGGAGAGTTAAAAGAGTGATAGAGGAAGAGACAGAGAGAGAGAGAGAGAGAGAGAGAGAGAGAGAGAGAGAGAGAGAGAGAGAGAGAGAGAAAATGAGGCTCAGAACAATTTTGTATTCAAGGAAAAGCATTTAGGTCCAAAGTTAAAACCACAAGTATGCAATTTGATAAGGCAATGTGTAAAAACTGTTGCTTGGAACTTATAATGAGTATACTAGAACAAAACATTGTTTTGAACTTAATGTCAAAATCATTCCATAACTCTCAGTTTATGTAACATTTTATCTTTGAGGTAAAGAATGAAATTGTTGCTTTGATTATTTGGATTTGGGGGCTCTGCTCTATGCATCCATCCATACATATATATATCCAATTATATATCTGTATATCTATAAGTATGTGTGTATAGGCATTCATGCATGAAAACGTGTAGAGTATATAAGACAGATGTTTGAGCCTAACAACAATGTGAATGTGTTAATATATAAATGAAAATGTAAATGTGCATTTAAATGTATATGTTTTGTGCTTATTTATTTGTGTAGAAAATTTTGACAAGTGCTTTTTCACCTAAAAGTAAGCCTGACACACAAACTCACCAGCTGTCCAAGAAGGGAACACCAGGTGTTCATGGAGCACAGAGAGAGTGGTACTCTCTTGGAAATGGGTTCTTTCCTGCCCAGAGAGAGGACCAGGTCTTTGTAATCAGGACGCGGGATCTGGAGGCAGAAGGCTTAGCTCCCAGAACAGCCTCACAAGCGCTTTTCCACCTGAGCCAAAGGTGAGCCTGACACACAGCCTACTGGCCATACAGGGAGGAAATGCTGGGAGTTCTGAGAGCACAGGAATGACAGTGTTCTCTTTCAGGTCCAGAGAGAAAATGAGAGTCATGTATCCACCATCAGGACTCAGGACCTGCAGGCACAAGGTTGAGCTATCAGAACAGCCACACAAGAGCACTCACAACTGCACCCACAGAGACAGAATCAAGTGACTGCTATCAGAACTCAATACTTGCCTGAAAAGAGCTGAAAGTTAAGGAGCATTCTCCCTCTGGAGTACACAGGCCCTCAGACTCACAGGAGGGACAAGTTCCAGTCAGATACAAGATCACATATAATCACAGACAACAAGACGGCAAGAGAAAAGCAGAAGAACCTAAACAATGAAAACCGAGACAACCTGGCAACATCAGAACGCAGTTTTCCCACCACAGCAAATAGTCAATTTTCCAGTCAACTAAAATAACAAGATTTAGATATAAAATCATTCTTCATGGTTATGATGGAAATCTTCAAGAAACACATGAATAACTTCATTAAACAGTAACAGGAGAATAAGAAGTAATTACTCAAAGAATACAGGAAATCACAACCAAACAGGTTGACAAACTGAAAAACAAAATAGATAGAATAGACAAGGAACAGCAGAGATACAGGGACACAGGCCTGGTGAGACTGCATTGTAAGTAGTGCCCCCCAATTGGTTCAGGGAAGCAGGAACTCTGCCATAGAAACTTGGTTTCCATCCAGAGGGCCTGTGCATGAAGAACAGGCACTCAGGCCATCTGCCACAGGGAACAGCAGGGTCACAGGGACACAGAACAGGTACACAGGAGAGACAGGAAACAATCACTGACAACAAGGTGGAAAGAGGAAAGCCAAAGAACTTACCCAAAGGAAACCAAGACAACATGCCAACACCAGAACCCAGCTCTCCCATCACAGCAAACAGAGGAATGTCAAACACTCCAGAAAAAGAAGACTCAGACCCTAAATCATACCTCAACATGATGATAGAGATCCTTAAACAAGAACAGGAGGAAAACCATAAAGAAATAGAAGCTTTTAAAGAGGAGACAAGAAAAATCTCAAAGAAATCAAAGAACTAGAGGGAAACATAACAAAAGAGTTGAAGGAATTAAAGAAGGAATTTAAAATGGAATAGGAAACAATAAAGAAAACACTAAAAGAGACAATCCTGGAAGTAGAAAACCTAAAAAAGAAATAGTCACAGATGCAAGCATCTCCCACAGACTACAAGAGATGGAAGAGAGAATCTGAGCGGATTAAGAAAACATGGAAAACATAGACAATACAGTCAGAGAAGATGCAAAAATCTAAAAGCTCCTAACTCAAAATGTCTAGGAGATCCAGGACACAATGAGAAGACCAAACCTAAGTATAATAGGAATAGAAGAGGGCAAAGAATATCAACTAAGAGGCACATTAAATATCTTCAACAAAATCATAGAAAAAAACTTCTGTACCCTTAAGAATGAGATGACCATGAGCATAAAACAAGCCTACAGAACTCCAAATAGAGTGGACCAGATAAGAAATTCCTCCCAATACATAATAGTCAAAACACCAAGTTCCCTAAGCAAAGAAAGAATAGTAAATGCAGTAAAAGGAGAAGGTAATGTAACATACAAAGGCAGACCAATCAGAATCACACCTGAATCTTAGCAGAGACTTTGAAAACTAGAAGATCCTGGACAGACATCATGCAAATCCTAAACGAACACTAGCGTCAGCCCAAGCTGCTATACCCAGCAAAACTCTCAATCACCATAGATGGAGAGACCAAGATATCCCAGAACAAAATTAAATTTACACAATATCTAACCATAAACCCAGCCCTACAATGAATTTTAGGTGAAAAACCCAATACAAAGATGGAAACTACATCCTAGTAGAAACAAGAAAATACCTATGCAAGAAAACCAAAAGAACAAAGACACAAGGGCAAAATTCTACCTCTAAAAGCAAAAATAGCAGGAAAGTGAATCTACCCCATTTGCAACCACTGGACCCAAGCACTATAGCTTATGCTGAGAGTTGCTTGTAGGTAGGAACCAAATAGGGGTGACACCTCAGGGACTCTGCCAGAATCATGCAGCTGAGCATGTTTTCAGCAAACCGTCAGACTGAGCATGGAAAATCGGGTGAGAATGTTGGGCGTGGGGGGATGTAGGAGCTGAAGGTGGCTGTGGCCTCATGGGAAGAACAACCCTGTTGAACACCCAAATCCTCTACACTTACATGAATTAGAACACCAAACATTGAACAGACATTGAGAGGCCCAACATTCTCAGGGCTATGTTTTTCTGGTAAGAAATTAGAGTCCTTGGTCCAAACCACTAAGAACTGCTTTCTTCTTCAAGCAAAGTTAAATTTGATAAAAAATACATAACCAGCTCATGATATTTATCAGTTGTCTCTCTGCGTTATAAGCTATTAATCTTTTTGTTTCTTAGTATGGCCAGTAAAAGTATTCTAAACATAATCCTGTTATAAATAACCTACTATCCCAAGAAAAGGCTGAATGTAAATATCCAAATGAAATGAATCACACTGGATAGGTCTCATTTCAATCTGCTTTATCTATCAGTTAAGTATTTGGAGATATATAATTCAGTCAATATTTCAATCTTTTTAAATTAAATTATCCTCCCATAGGGAGATAACCTGGTAAAAATGATTTAAGTAGTTCAAACAATTTGAATTCAGTTTCTTTCCTTGTTTGAATTCTGTTCAAATAAGTGCCCTTTTTATTCTTGGACTGAATTTCTATTACCTGCAGTCCCTTTATATAAGTGACTAATAACTAAAATAGAAACAATTTCAGTTTTAATTTTAATTGCTTCAAAGCGAACATCATTTATGTCTATAAAGAGGTATTTTCTCATCTCCTTACTATTGCTTCACTATAATTGTCTTATAGTTTATAAAATTGTGTTTTTAAACATTCCAAATTAAATCCTAATTTAGGTTTATTATATTGTTATTATTTGGAACACTTTTATAAAAATTTCATTTTCATGTGAAAAAGTGTGTTTTTAAAAAAATATCATTATTAAGTATTGGTAGTAAACTATGACATTTTACTGCTGCTTGAATCTTCTAATTTAAGTTTTATATTACTGTCAACCAAAGAAATAAAACAAAATATATTCCTTTCGATTACAATTAATATCTCAGGAAAATATATATTATTTTTCTAAAAGAAAAAAAAAGTATGTATGTATGTATGTATTTAGGTATGTGTGTATGTATGTATGTATGCATGTATTATATGTTGATAAACATGTCCATAAATCAGAGGACTACTATGGAAGTGTGTTTTCTACTTTTACCATTAGCAAGTCAAGTAAATTGGCAAGCACCTTTTATTTCAAGTCTTCTCTTTGATCCAGGTTTATAATTCTAACATTCATTCCTCTCCCAGTGACCTTGACATTCATAAGAGAAGGCAATCTATTTATCAAAATCAAAGACAGAATCATTATTAAATATAAGTTTTCCCTAATCATATTTTAATATTTAAATTCATGTTAAAACAAAACAAGTAATAGTAGCCTTTTTATTATTACAACATGTAGCAGGAGAATACACTGATCACAAAGTTTTTATTTTTTTATCATTTTGTCTCATTTGCATTATTTTAGCAGAGAGGATAACATTTACTTAAAAATTAATAAAATATAGAAGAATCAGGAAAAAGTTCTCAGAGTTTGATGGTGTTCACTATTCTTCTAGAAGATTGGATTTCAGTTCCTAGACACCTATATTAGTATGCTCACATGCACCTATATCTCCAGATCAAGGGGTCTGACTTGTTCTCCTGGGTTTTGGTGGCAGTCACATACATTTATGTGGAAATAGAAACACATGAATGAAAAACAAAATAAATCTTAAAAGATACAGGAAAGCAAATGGAAAAATGTACACATGAAAAAGGAAAGCCTTTGCATTGTTTTTCTGTTCCAGACTTAGATCAAAAATTCTAAATTACCTTCCATACAAGTGCTTCAATATTTTTATAACGTACCATCTACCATCCATCTATCTATCTATTTCAGTACCTATTATCATAATAGATTGACCTATATACCCATCTGTTTAAATCTGAAAAGCTAAATTTATTTACACTGCATTCTTAAGGAAGCAATTGAATTCAGAATAAATTGACTTGGTTGTTTCAGACCTTTATTTTTTCTCAAAATAGTGGAAAGAGAAGACAAATGACAATTACTCTTTTAAAAGTTCATTTACTAGATCAAGCGCTAACCCTTAATAGTCTTATTGGCATAAGTTAAATTAATAGGACTGACATCTTCTGGCTTGAAATAAAGCAATATAGTTGAATATTTCTCTAAGTATATAAGTGCTTTTGCATAAAATGAATATGAAATGATCATGAATATATCTTGGTTTGGGAATAAATATTTTCTGCTTCATTAAATGAGGTCTTTTTCTTAAATTTTACTTTTGGTTGAGAATTTTTTTAATTAATAATTATTTTCTGGAGCAAAAACAATTTCAAAATAACAATATTAACTGCATGCACATTGCCATTTTACATTTTGGAGCTTTAAACCTGAGTATTGATTTATTTAAAACACCTTTTATATTAGCTAACTGATATGCAGCTTAGTTACAAATTCTAACCTATTCTATTAAAACATGACTATGTACTTCCTTTCTCTTTATTCTATGTCTGAAAATAAATCTTAATAATTCTTAAATCAGGTGAGGCTCAAGCCTTGGGACGTAAATGCAGAAGTATCTAGAGTTTAAGACTATATTATTGAAAGCTGGAAGAAGCTGAGCAAGAGGGTGACCTGTTGAAGACCTGCAGTCTCAATTAACCTGGACCCAAAGATTTCTCAGACACTGGATCACCAACCAGGCAGCATACACCAGTTGTTATGAGTCCCTGAACACATATACAGTGGAGGAATCTTGGTCTGGGTTCAATCAGGGAAGATCCACCTAACCCTCAGAAGACTGGAGGCCCCAGGGAGTTTAGAGATCTAGTGGGGTGTGTGGGGTGGGTGGGGTGGGACATCCTCAAGGACACTGAAAGGCAAGGAAGAGGTATAGAATGTGGACCAGTAGAAGGGTGGACAGGAGGGAAATAAAATCTTGAGTGAAAAAAAAAAAAAAAAACCTGGGTTAGCTCCATATAGTTCAAAGCCATACAAGTGTTTAAGAACAAACATGCTTTGTAAATTATTAAATTAAAATTTTATAAAATAAATAGAGAAAAATAGGTATATGTGTTCTGTTTTGTGTCAACTTGACCCAATCTAGAGTCATCTGAAGTAAATAAACCTCAATGAAGAGAACTTCCCCATTAGATCCTGCTGTAGGCAAAAGGACTATAAGGTGTGAAGGTGGTGTAATCTTTTGGCTGGTGTTCCTGGGTACTGTAAAACAGATGGCTGAGTAAGCCATAAAGAATAATCCAATCACTATTTCTCCTTCACAGCCTCTGCATCTGTTCCTTCCTTCACATTTTTTATTTAATTTTCAGCTGTTATTTCCCATTATAACAAATGCATAGCATGAGATTAAGTAGATTATGTCTTTCCCAAACTGATTTGGCTCTTTGCATTTAAAACAGACACCAAACCAAACCAAACCAAATGAGCAAACAAAACATAAACCACAATACCACCTTAGCTAAGACATTTGAATGGTAATAAACAAGATAGAAGAAGAGGAAGCAATCCTCTGCCTTCTTCTCTTCCCTTGCTGTATGTGTGCTATTGATTCTCAGAGTTAGCTTACTCCCAGCTGTTCAAGTTTAGCTCTTCCTGATTCCTACAGCTCATAAGATGTGTTTTCACCACAAGCTTCCCTGGACTTCAATGTATTCTTGCTTTCTTTCCAAAAACCCTGCTGCCCTATATTAAATTTGTGTTTGAAAATATTTTTACAATTTAAAGGAAAAAAAAAGGAAAAAGAAAGTTTCTGTCTCAGTGACAAGGAGGAGATTGGGGAGGAGGAGGAGGAAGAGGAAAGAAATGCTCTAACTTCTAGTTTTTGTTTCTGTTATTTTTTTCTATTGAAGTTTTTAGGAAATTGAGAAAAAAAAATCTATTCTTCTCACTTCATTATGTTTGGTATCTGTTTCACATATTTCATTAAACTTTTTGTCTTATCTGATGTATTATTGGTTTTATAAATTTTATGTTTTCCTATTTTTATTTATTTATTTATTTATTTATTTATTTATTTATTTTAGATTTTATTTTTTTTACTTTATTTTAAAAAAACAAAGATAAATGTACAAATTTTCAGCATTTTGCATAAAAGTATACAAATACATTTTTAAGGTTGTAATTAAGTATTTGTGGGTACATATACATACACATATGTATATATGTAACAATAATATAGGAAAAGAGACTATTAATTTGAGGGGATTGGAGAGAGACTAGGAAGGGCTGGAGGGAAGAAAAGGGGAATGTGATACAGTTTTATTTTAATTGAAATATATTCTTTTTTGTTGACCTACACACAATCTGTGAGTTGTTTCTGGTGTGTTCAGAGCTTTCTGTGGTTAGTCATTATCAGTGACTGCATATTACGTCTGTTCTTCTGTGACTGGGTGATCTCACTCAGGATGGTATTCTCTAGATGCATCCATTTTGTTTAGAATTTCGCTAAGTCATTGTTTCTGATAGCTGAGTAATACTCCACTGAGCAAATGTACCACAATTTTTGTATCCATTCATCTACTGAAGGACATCTGGGTTCTTTCCAGCTTCTGGCTATTATAAATAGAGCTGCTATGAACATTGTGGTGCATGAATCTTTGTTGTATATTAAAGTGTTTCTGGGGTATATGCCCAGAAGTGGAATAGCTGGGCCTTCAGGAACACTTCCTAACTCCTTTGGCAAGGCCAAAAATACCCTCATTCCCAAACCACACAAAGACCATAAAAGGAAAGAGAACTTCAGGCCAATCTCACTTATGAATATTGATACAAAAATACTCAACAAAATCCTTACAAAACTAATCCAAGAACACATCAAAATGATCATTCAATGATAAAGTAGGCTTCATCCCTGGGATGCAGGGATGGTTTAATATACGGAAATCTATCAATGTAATCCACAATATAAACAAACTCAAAGGAAAAAAAAAACACATGGTCATCTCACTAGATGCTGAGAAAGCATTTGATAAAATTCAACACCCCTTCATATTAAATGACTTGGAAAGAACAGGAATCCAAGGCCCATACATAAACATGATAAAAATAATATACAGCAAACCAATAGCAAACATCAAATTTAACAGTGAGAAACTTGAAGCAATCCCACTAATATCAGGGACTGGACAAGGCTGCCTACTGTCCCGCTACCTATTCAAAATAGTACTAAAAGTACTGGTGGGAACAATTCGACTGCAAAAGGATATCAAACGGATACAAATTGGAAAAGAAGAAGTAAATATATCACTGTTTGCGAATGACATGATAGTGTACGTTAATGACCTCAAAAATTTGATCCCGAGCATGTCTCCAGCTGATAAACAAGTTCAGCAAAGTGGTTGAATATAACATTAACTCAAACAAAGCAATGCTCTTCCTCTACTCAAAGGACAAACATGTGGAGCAATAAAGTATGGAAAAGATACCCTTCATGAACAACATGAAATACTTGGTGTGACTCTAACTAAGCAAATATAGGACCTGTATAATAAGAACTTCAAATCTCTAAAGAAGGAAATCAATGAAGATTTCAGAAAATGGAAAAATCTCCCAAGCTCATGGATTGGAAGGATCAACATTGTAATAAAAGCCTTCAAAAGCAATCTACAGATTCAATGCAATCCCCATCAAAATTCCAACCCAATTCTTCATAGAGTTAGAAAGAACAATGTGTAATTTCATGTGGAATAACATAAAACATAGAATAGCAAAAACCATGCCCAAGAACAAGAAAACATCTGTGGAAATCTTTTCCCCTGACCTCAAGTTATATTCCAAGGCAATTGTGCTAAAAACTGCATTGTACTGGTACAGAGATTGACAGGTGATCAACAGAATAGAATAGAACATCCAGAAATGAGCCCTTACATATATGGACACTTGATTTTTTGTCAAAGGAGCTATAAACATTCAATGAAAAAAGGACAGCCTTTTTCACAAATGGTGTTGGTCCAAGTGACACTCAGCATGCAGAAGAATTAATATAGACCCTTTCCTATGATCTTGTACAAAGCTCATGTCCTAGTGGATCGAAGATCTCCACATTAAACCAGGTACACTGAAACTATTAGAAGAGAAAGTAGGGAAAAATCTTAGAACACATAGGCACAGGAGAAAATTTCCTGAACAGAACACCAATGGCTTGTGCTCTATGGTCAAAGATTGACAATTGAGACTTAATGAGATTGCAAAGTCTCTGTAAGGCTAATGACATCGTCAAGAAAACAAACTGGCAGCCAAAAGATTTGGAAAAGATCTTTACCAACCCCACATCTGATAGAGCCCTAATATCCCTGATATACAAAGAACTCAAGAAGTTAGACACCAGAGAATCACACAACCCTATAAAAACTGTGGTACAGAGCTAAACAAAAAATTCTCAATGTGGAATATGGAATGGTTGAGAGGTATCTAAGGAAGTGATCAACATCATTAGCCATCAGGGAAATGCAAATCAAAACAACCCTGAGATTACCCCTCACACCAAACAGAATGGCTAAGATCAAAAATTCCGATGACAGCAGATGCTGGCAAGGATGTGGAGAAAGAGGATCACTTCTCCTCTGTTGGTGGGGTTGTAAACTGGTACAACCACTGTGGAAATTAGTCAGGCTATTCCTCAGAAAATTAGATATAGTACTACCTAAAGACCCAGTTATTACATTTCTGGGTATGTACCCCAGAGATGCTCCAACATGCAACAAAGACACAAGCACCACAATCTTCATAGCAGCTCTATTTATAATAGCCAGAAGCTCGAAAGAACCCAGTTGTCCTTCAGTAGATGAATGGATCCAAAAATTGTGGTATATTTACACAATGGAGTACTACTCAGCCATCAGAAACAATGACTTTATGAAATTCCTAGGAAAATGTATGCATGTAGAGAATATCATCCTTAATGTCACAAAAGAACAGACAAAACATGCAGTCACCGATAATTGGATACTAACTCCAGAAAGTTCTGAACACCCCATAAACAACTTACAGACTGCATGAAGTTCAAGAAAAAATAAAAGCCAAAACCAAAGAAAATGAAAAACCATTATGCTTAATCTTTATACACCAAGAAATCTTTGACTATTTCCAGGTTACATCTTGTTTTACATGTACTTTATGCCAATTGTAATTAGTAAGATTTTAATGCACACTATCAAACCTTTAAAAAAAATCAAGTACTGACAAACATGTATTTGTATACTTTTATGAAAAAGTGCTTAAAATCTGTACATTTATTTTGTTTTTAAAAATAAAATTGTTAAATTATTTTAAAAAGGATAAATTTTAGTAATCACAGCCGAGATTTTTCTTAAACAGGAAACTTTTACCTTTCCAGTTAATAAATCCTGCTTTGTATCTGAAAAAAAAAAAAAAAAAAAAAAAAAAAAAAAAAAAAAAAAAAAAAAACTATTGTGGTAGTTAAGTATTATAGTGTATTTACAATAGTATTTTGATTTCATTATATATTTGGACACATTAAAAACTGGTGAATAACTTCTGAGAGAAGTCTACTGTCCTTCATGTGTTGAAATTACATATACCACGCAGTTTCTTCTAATAGTTTTTCAATCATTAATTTTACAATTACCTATTTTAATTACCAGTAAAATATATTTTTGTAAAAAATCTTTTTCTAGAGGATTTATAATTAATCAATTCTTTTTTCTGTATGATAAGTTTAAAGATTTCACCTTATGTTCATTTTGATTGGAGGAAAGAAATCAGCTAATCAATTTCAACAGCTAAGACAGAAATTCAGTTAAGAAAGGAAAGCAAAGCTCATACTTCATAGAAGCATTAGGATAGAAATGTCTCAATGTGTCAACTTCATAAAGATTCTTCAATAGGAACATTTATGAAAGTGTTCCTTTTCCCTTCCCAAATTTTAGTCACATCTTGCCTTTTTTCTTCCTTCCTTCCTTCCTTCCTTCCTTCCTTCCTTCCTTTCTCCCTTCCTTCCTTCCTTCCTTCCTTCCTTTCTTCTTTTCTTCCTTCCTTTTTTCTTTCCTTCCTTCCTTCCTTCCTTCTTTCCTCCTTCTTTCCTTCCTTCTGTCCTTCTTCCCTTCTTTCTTTCTTAATTTCTTTCTTTCTTTCTTTCTTTCTTTCTTTCTTTCTTTCTTTCTTTCTTCCTTTTTTATCATAGATTTTTTTTGTTGATATTTTCTGTATTTACATTTCAAACTTTATCCCATTACTCTCAGTGCAAATGCCCCTCCCAATCCCCTTGCTTCCACTAAGGTGCTCTTTCTCCCAACTACTCTCTCCCAATACAGGGCCTTGGCATTCTCCTACATTGGGAAAACATACCTTCACTGAACCAAAGACTTCTTTTCCCGTTGATACCAGACAATACACTCTGCTGCTACATATGCAACTGGTGAACTGGGTCATTCCATGTGCACTCATTGGTTGGTGTTTCAGTCCCTGGAAGCTGTGGAGGGTTTGGTTAGTTGATAATATTCTTTGCAAGGGTTTGCAAACAGTTTCAGCTCCTTAATCCCCCTTTTCTATCCTTTTTATTATCCCATTTTCAGTATGAAAGTTACCTGAAAGCATCCTCAACTGTATCTGTATGACTCTGGCAGAACCTCTGCTAGGGCATACATATCTGAACACTGACAGTAAGGACTTCTTGACATCAGCAATAATGCTTGAGATTGTTGGCTACATATGGGATGGATCCCCAGGTGTGACATTCTCAGAGCAATCTATTCTTCAATCCTCTGCTCCACTTTTCTAAGAAGGACTGAAGCATGCAAATGGTGGCTTTCCTGTTTTTTTTTTTTTTGTGTGTGTCATAAGGTCCGTGAATTGATTGTTGAATATTCCGAGCTTTTTGGGAGATTATCTGCTTATCAGTGAGTGCATGCCATATGTATTTTTTTGTGACTGAATTACCATACTCAAACTGACAGCTTCCAGTTCCATCCATTCCCTTAGGATATCATGAAATCATTGTTTTTAATAGATGACTAGTACTGCATTGAGTAAAAGTACCACAATTAATGTATCCATTTCTATGTGGAAGGATATCTGGGTTCTTTCCAGCTTCTGGCTATTATTAAAATAAGGATGTTATGAACATGGTAGAGCATATGTCCTTGTTATGTGTTAAAGTGTCTGTGGCTATATGCCCAAAAATGGTATAGCTGCAACCTTAGGAAGTACTTTATCCAATTTTCTGAGGAACAGTGAGACTGATGTCCAGAGTGGTTGTACCAGCTTGCAGTCCCATAAAAAATGGAGGAGTTTTTCTCTCTCTCCACATCATCAACAGCATCTGCTGTCACCTGAGTTTTTGATCTTATCCACTTGAGTTATGTGAGGTTAAATCTCAGGGTTGTTTTGATTTGCATTTCCCTGATGACTAGTGATGTTGAACGTTTCTTTAGGTGCTTCTCATCCATTTGATATTCCTCAGTTGAGAATTGTTCTTTAGCTCTGTACCCTATTTTATAATAGGATTATTTGATTCTCTGGAGTCTACCTTCTTGAATTATTTGTATATATATTGAATATTGACTCTTTATCTTATGTATGATTGGTAAAGATCTTTTCCCTATTTATTAGTTGCTGTTTTGTCCTCTTGAGAGTCCTTTGCCTTACAGAATCTTTGAAATTCCATGAGGTCCCATTTGTTGATTCTTGATCTTACAGCATAAACCATTGGTGTTCTGTTTAGGAAAATTTCCCTTGTGCCTATGTATTCTAAGCTCTTCCCCACTTTCTCTTCCATTAGTTTCAGTGTACCTGGCTTTTTTGCGGTTGTCTTTGATCAATATGAACTTGAGAACTTGAGGTTTTTACAAGAAAATAAGAATGGATGTGTTTGCATTCTTCTACATGCAGACTGCCAGTTGAACCTGCATGATTTGTTGAAGATATTGTCCGTTTTCCATCAAATGTTTTTAGCTTCTTTGTAAAAGACCAAGTGACCATAAGAGGGAGAGTTAATTTCTGGGTCTTCAATTCTGTTCAATTGATCTACCTACCGTTCTCTGTATCAATACCATGCATTTTTTATCATTATTGCTCAGTAATACAGATTGAGGTCAGGGATAGTGATTCCCTGAATTTTTTTTTTATTGTTGAGAATAGTTTCTGATATCCTGGATTTTTGTTATTCCAAATGAATTTGCAAATTGATCTTTCTAACTCTGAAAAATTGAGTTGGAATTTTGATTGGGATTGCATTAAATCTGTAGTTTGTTTTTGGTATAATTGCCACTTTTAATATATTGACACTTTTAATTCATGATCATGGGAGATCCTTCCATCTTCTGGAACTTTCATCAGATTTCTTGTTTAGAAATTTGAAGTTCTTGTCATAAAGATCTTTTACCCCTTGTTTAGAATCACACAAAGAGATTTTATATTATTTATAAATATTTTGAAGGGTATTGATTCTCTACTTTCTTTCTCATTCCTTTTTATCCTTTGAGTAGAGGAAGGTTACTGATATATAGATATAGATATAGATATAAATAATATAGATATAGATTTCAGTTAATTTTATGTTTATCCACTTTGCTGAAGTTGTTTATTAGCTGTAGGATTTCTCTGGTGGAGTTTTTGGGGTCACTTAATTATACTATCATATCATCTGCAAATAATGATATTTTGAATTCTTCCTTTTAAGTTTGTATCCCGTTGATTTCTGTTTGCTGTGTAATTGCCTTGGCTAGGACTTCCAGTACTATATTAAATATATAGAGGAAGAGTTGGCAGCCTTGTCTGTTCCCTGATTTTACTTTGATTGCTTCAAGTTTCTCACCATTTAGTATGATGTTAGCTACAGGTTTGCTGTATTTTGCTTTTACTATGTTTAGTTAAGGGCCTTGAATTACTGATATATCCAAGACTTTTAAAATGAAAAGTTGCTGAATTTTGTCAAAAGATCATTTCTAATGAGATGATCATGTGCTTTTTTCTTTGAGATTGTTTATATAGTAGATTAAGTTGATAAATTTCCATATATTAAACAATCCCTGCATCCCAGAAATGAAGCCTACTTGGTCTTCATGAATGACTGTTTTGATGTTTTCTTGGCTTTTGTTTGCAAGAATTTTATTGAGTATTGTTACATAGATGTTCATGACAAAATGTTTTCTGAAGTTCTTTTTTATTTTTATTTTTGTAGGGTATTTTTGTGGTTTAGGTATGAGCATAATTGTGTTGTTAAAGAATTAGTTGCATAGTGTTTTTATTGTTTATATTTTAAGAAATCGTTTAGAAAGTATTGGGATTTGGTCTTCTATGAGTGTCCAATAGATTTTAATTTAGATACTCTACTTGTGTCCTCTACTTAGTCTGGCTAAGGGTTTATCAGTCATGTTGATTTCATAAAGAACGAGCTCCTGGTTTTGCTGATTCTTTGTATAGTTCTACTTCGTTGATTTCAGCTCTGAATTTGATTTTTTCTTCCCATCTTCTCCACTTGGGTGTGTCTGCTACATTTTGTTCTAGAGTTTTGAAGTGAGCTGTCAAGTTGTTTGTGTATGCTCTTTACATCATTTTGCAGGCATTAAGAGCTATGGGTTTTCCTTATAGTACTGGTTTTATTGTATCCCATAAGTTTTTATATGTTGTTCCTTCATTTTCCTTAAATTCTAAAAAACCCTTAATTTCTTTCTTTATTTCTTTTTTGAACAAATTATCATCGAGTAAAGCATTGTTCAGCTTCCATGTGTATGTGAGCTTTTTTTGTTGTTTTTGTTGTTTTTGTAGAAGAGCCTTAGTCCATGAGGATCTGATAGGATGCATAGGAGTGTTTTAGTCTTCTTGTTCTGTTGATACCTATTTTGTGACTGCCCATGTTGTCAATTTTGGAGAAGGTACCATGAGGTTATAAGAAAAAGGTACATTCTTTTCTTTTAGGATAAAATGTTCTATAGACATCTATTAAATTTCTTTGGTTCATAACTTCTGTTAATTTCACTGTGTCTCAGTACAGTTTCTGCCTCCCCAATCTGTCCATTGATGGGAGTAGAGTTTTAAAGTTCTCACACAATTATTGTGTGGTCCAATATTTGCTTTGAACTTTAGTACAGTTTCTTATATGAATGTATGTGCCTTTGTATTTTGACCATAGAAGTTCAGGATTGAGAGTCTATCTTAATATATTTTCCTTTCATGAGTAAAAAGTGTCCTATATCTTTTATTGATTACTTTTGGCTGAAAATCTATTCTATTCGATATTAGAATGATTACTCTAGCTTGTGTCTCGAGACCATTTGCTTGTAGAGTTTTTTCCCAGACTTTTACTCTTAGGTAGTGTTTGTCTTTGTTTTTTAGATGAATTTCCTGTATGTAGCAAAATGATGGATTCTGTTTACATATCTAGTCTTATAGTCTATATATTTTATTGGAAAATTGAGTCCATTTATGTTAAGAAATATTAAGGAATAGTGATTGTTGTTTACTGTTATTTTTGTTGTTAGAGGTTTATGTTTGTCTTGTTTTCTGCTTTTGGGTTTGTTATAAGAAGATTATTGTTTGCTCTCCAGTGGGTGTAGTTACCCTCACTAAGTTGGAGTTTTTCATCTATTATCCTTTGTAGGGTTGTGTATGTGGAAAGATATTATGTAAAATTTGGTTCTGTCCTGGAATAACTTGGTTTCTCAGTTTATCTTAATTAAGAGTTTTGCTTGATTTAGTAACATCTGCTGGCATTTGTTTTCTCTTATGGTTCGTATGATGTGTGTCCAGGATCGTCTAGCTTTCATAGTCTTCATATAATTCTGATTGGTCTGCCTTAATATGTTACTTGTTATTTTTCCTTGGTGCTTTTAGTATTTATTTTTGTTTTGTAAATATTTGTTTGACTATTATATGTCCGGAGGAATTTCTTTTCTGAACTAATCTATTTGGAGTTCTGAAAGCTTTTTGTATGTTCATGGTCATCTTTCTTTAGCTTAGAAAGTTTTCTTCTATAAATTGGTTGAAGATATTTACTGGTCCTTTTAGTTTTTGAGTCTTTACTCTTGTCTAGACCTATTATCCTTAATTTCAGTCTTTAATTTTGTCCTGGATTTCCTGAATAATTTGTGTGAGGAACATTTTGAGTTTTGCATTTTTTTCTGACAGTTGTTTTAATGTTTTCTAAGGTATCTTTTGCCTCTGAGATTCCCTCCTTCATCCCATTACTGATCCTTACACCAATGACTTCTGATTTCTTAGGTTTTCTAATTCTATGGTTGTCTCCTTTTGTGATTTATTTATTGTTTCTATTTTCATTTTCAATTCTTTTACCTATTTGGTTGTGTTTACCTCTATCTTTCTTCAGGTGATTTATCATTTCCTCTTTAAGGGCTTCTGATTCTTTCCATGTATTCTTCTGATTCTCTTATAATTTTTAAGGGAGTTATTCATGTGCTTCTTGAGGACCTCTATCATCCTCATAAAGTATGATTTTAAGTCCATATCTTGTTTTTCTGGTGTGTTGGGAAATCTACTACTTGTTGTGGTGGGAGTGCTGGGTTCTGATGTTGTCAGGTTCTCTTAGGTTCTATTGCTTAGATTCTTGTGCTTGCCCCTTGCCATCTTGTTATATGTGATATTAGGTGATCTTGTTGTCTCTGAATGGAACTTGTCTCTCCTGTGGATCCATGAGCCCATTTTACTCAGGAGAAATTTTGCTCCTGCGAGTCCAGCTCTTTGTAAGCAGGTAGTGAGTGCTGACAACAGTGACCCAGCTCTCTCTCTCTCTGGGCCAGAATGGACCTGTTCCCAGAGAGCACCATGCTACCTGTGCCCAGAAAGTTCCCGGGTGTCTCTCCCTCAGATAGTTCTTGGAGAGGAAGTGGGGACACACTTGAGCTCAGGAGGGAGAGGGCTCCTGAGGATTCTTTGGCTGCTTAGCAGTCTGTATGCAGGCTGTGAGTCACTTTTCCTATGGATTTTTACCATGGATTTTCTTTACTTACTATCATTTTTAAAAGCCCATAAAAGGAGAGTGTCAACATGACAATACAAATACTATTATAGTGAAGTTAGAATTTTTCTAATATGCCAAATCTTTCAGGCATAACATGTCTGGCTACTTGAAAACTATATAATACAATAATTTCTGCTGTATGAAGAACTTAACAATATATTCAAGTATATTTAACTTCAAATTAGTATGCTCTCAGGATATACAGTTCTATAATTTATTACGATCCATCATATAAAACTTCTAACCTGACCAGGACAGAAAGTTATCAAGATATTAAGATGTAGCTGAAGTATTAGTCATACATAATATATAAATCACTGCTGTTGTTTTTCAGTTTAAATCTGGATCACACAACGTATTTTGGAAAATATGTATATCTTAATATATGGATTCTACATATTAAAATATACATAAACAGTTGGCAATCTATCTAATTATGTCTGTGCATACCACAGACACAGTGAGTATGTATAACATGTGAAATATTTTGTTTAACAGGCTAATACAGAATAGTAGCTAATAATCAGCATATAACAGCTAAATTTTAACAGAGGCTAAAAATGCAATATTGATAAACTTGTATTACCTAAGCTTTAATGGGCTAGTTTTCTAAAATGTAGTCAACCATCAATTTTCTTTACTTTTTTTCTATAATTTTAGAGTAATAAATTGCTGATGAATCTTAAATTTTTAAAGTAAGTTTGAACTGGTATTTTATAGAATCTGTGAGTATAAGGGTTTAGTCAGGTGCTTCTGATAATGTTAGATAAGGAGAACCTGAAATAATAAGTTCTAAAATAAATAAATATCATAAATAGCAGACTCAGATTCTCTTGGTAAATTGGGCCACACTTATATTCAGTCAGTAAATTGAAATATCTTTAGCTATACATAAGTTCAACATCTCAGCTTTGAAATGGGCTAAGTTTTAACAGAGGTTACAAATGCAACACCGCTAAATTTATATGACCTATGCTAAGATTTGCTTATTTTGTGAAATGTAGTGAACATTTCTATTTTCTTTACTTATTGACTATAATTTTAGAGTAATAAATTGACGCAGTAACTTTTATGAGATACTTTCAATCTCTGTTTAATTTTAAAGGCTCAATGGTTCACAGAAAATAGATTTGCTCTTTCTGTATTTCAGATATCAACTTTCTTGAAAATGAAGCCAAGGAGAGATTGAGATCTTATTATTCTATTGACAAGTCTAACTGAGATAGTGTAATTTAGATTCATCAATATTTCGTTTTTACAAAACATATCACGGGTCTATTGTTTTATCTAGCCCATGGGATATATCAATGAGCAAATGGACAATCACAAACATTCATTCTACAATGACAACTGCTATTTAAGAAGATTACAGATACTTTCTACATAAGTACAAACAATAAAAATAAGTATGATAACTTGTGGTAAACCTCACCAAATATAAGTACAAATCCCAAGTGACATGTGATTGGTTAAGAGCAGATGGGCATTTGTTCCTAAGCTTAATTGTCTGAACTTAAATCTTCTAATTCTCATGGCAAAAGAAAGGAAATGCTGTTTACATATTGTCCTCTGAGCCACTTAAGCACCATGTGGAATATGGATGACCTACACTAAAATAAACAGATTTTTTTTAAATTATCATTTTCTAAAGTTACCTATGATTTTCTCTTATCTTTCTGCATAGATGAACTGCAGAAGAGAGAAATATGATCTGGTACTGGGTGGAGAAAAAGTACTGAAGCTCTTAGGGAAAGCATAAAAAATAGAAACAGGTGACCTCTGGAGGGAGGAAGTTAGGAGGACACTTCAGAATGTACCGGAAACCTGTGCTGTGAGAGACCCTCAGGACTCAAATAAGGGTAACCTAGATGAAATGCCTTACATTCGGGAGAGGAAACTTATAGAACCCACTTCCAACAGAAAGACAGGGCATAAAGTAAACGATGGGGTTGCTACCCTACAGTCAAAACTCTGCCCATATTTGTTGTCTGAAAGAACTGCAGGGATGGAAATAGAAATGAACCTGAGGATAAGATGGTCCAGCAACAGGCCCAAACAGGGATCCAGTTCAAAGGGAGGCCTCAAGCGCCTGACACTGTTACAGAAGCTCTGGAGCACTCACAAAAAAAGACCTATCACGACTGTCCTCTGAAAGACCCAACAAGCAGCTGAAAGATTTAGATATAGATATTTGTGCCCAACCAATCAACAGAAGCTGCGGACCCCTGTGGTTGAATTAGTCAAAAGATGGAGGGAGCTGAGCAGGAGATCCACCCTTTAAGCAAACCAGAAGTCTTTTTTTTTTTTTAAATTGGATATTCTCTGTATGTACACTTCAAATGTTAGCTTCCCACTCCTCTCCCCTTCCCCTTACTTCCATGAAGGTGCTGCAGACCAGCAATCTTAATAACCTGGACCCCAGATCTCTGAGAATCTGGATAACCAATCAGGCAGCACGCACCAGCTGATATGAAGCCTCCAAACATAGACAGCAGAGGACTGCCAGGTCTGGATACCATCAGAGAAGATGCACCTCATCATCAAGAGACTGGAGACCCCAAGGTGTTTAGACATATGGCAAGGTGGGTAGTTTGAGGACATCCTAAGGGAGACAGAGGGCTAAGGGGGTAAGAGATGTGGAACAGTAGGAGGGTGGACCCGGAGAGGAGTAAAATCTTTAGAGTAGAATAAGTAAGTAAGTAAGTAAGTAAGTAAGTAAATAAATAAATAAAAACACTGCAGGAAAATAAAGAAACCTTTTGATTTCCAACTTTGTAAAATTCAACAAACGTCCATCCTGCCTTTGTTTAACTCATACTAAGATACACAAAACTGATAAGTTACATTTCAGTTCTTAAAACAGTATCCATCAAAACTGGAACATGTCTTTACTATGTGTGATTCCATGATGATATTTGAGAATAATTACAGGTATCATAAAGGCCAGAAAGCAAGGGGGACATTATCTCCAAGAAGCTAGCAGGGAGATGACAAGGAAGAAAGTTTATTAAGATGGAGAAAGGAGAGGATAGGACGTCTTTGGAGACCTCCCCTCTTGTTCTGATAACTGTCTTTTTATTTAGAGTTAACCATTACTCTCCAATATTTTCTCCTCTCAGTTACTAAATTTCTTTAAAAAATAATGGCCTATGATCAGATTAAAAGCATAAATCCAAGTTGGAGCTTTTTTGTTATTTGAAAAAAATTAAAATATTACATTATATATTTTTTGTCTTTTGATTGTAATCTAAAATGTATAAAAATCAATCTCTAGTGATTGCTTTATTTATGCAATTTAATATTCACTGAAAAAATATAGGTCAAAAATTGAAGTTTGATTTAGAGAAAGGATTTTCAGTTTTCTAAATGGGCAAATGAAGCATAGAACATCCCTCATATTTGTAATAACTAATGAACATAATAATATGTTGTTTTCTTTATTTTTATTGGATATATTTCATCTACATTTCAGATGCTAACCTCTTTTCCATTTTCTCCTCAATAAACTTTCTATCCAATCCCCCCTCCCTCTGCTTCTATGATGGTGCTCCTCTACCCTCCCACACACACTTTCCTGCCTCCCCGCCCTGATATTCCCATATACTGGGGCATCAAGCCTTGGCAGGACCAAGGGCTTCCTCTCCCACTGATGTCCAAGAAGGCCATCCTCTGCTACATATGTAACAGTAGCCTTGGGTCCATCTATGTTTACTCTTCGGGTAGTCGTTCCATCCTTGGGAGCTCTGGTTGGTACTGTTGTTTTTTTGGAGTTGCAAACCCCTTCAGCTCCTTCAGCCCATCCTTTAACTCCTGAATTAGGGACCGGATCTCTGTTCAATTTTTGGCTGTGAGCCTCTGCCTCTGTATTTGCTTGCTCTGGCAGATCCTCCCAGGAGACAGCTGTATCAGGATACTGTTAGCATACACTTCTTGGCATCAGCTGCATTGTTTGGATTTGGTGGATATATGAGTTCGATCCTGAATTGGGGCAGTCTCTGGATGGCCTTACCTTTAGTCTCTCCTCCAATCTTTGTCTTGGCATTTCCTTCTGTGAATACTTTTATTTTCCTTTCTAAGGACTAAGTATCTGCACTTTGGTCTTCCATATTCTTGAGCTTCATGTGGCCTGATTTCTATACTGTTAGTAGACACATTTAATACTAAAATTTTTCTTTTCTTATTTTAGTGATAGGATGTACAACTCAACCTTCTAAAATTTTAATCTAAATTGCAAACTCAGACAGTGACTGCTTGACCTAAACAACCCCCTGACACAGAATTATTTTCAATACAATGATATCCTCAGTGTTATTTAGATGTGTGAGAGGATTGACAGGCTAATTTCTACAGAGAAATTTTATAGGCAATCCTTTACAACTACATGACATTAAAGGCTAGATAACTGAGGACCAGTGGGATTAAATTAATTAAATTATTTCTTCAGATACTTACATGAATAGCAATAAAGTCTGCTTCCTATTTTCAAATCTATTATGCCCTTCACCATATGTGTACTAAAGAAGTAGACATTAGAGAAGCTGGAAGTCTGGCTTTCTTTGCATGTTCTTAATTTTTCTGGTTATAATATAACTTTACTAGAAAGATGCTGGAGTAGATTTTTATGGAGGAAATTTGTTTTCTAGGGATTCCAGGTCAGATTTGTCAGATTAGAAGAAAATATTAATCATAAAATGCTTATTTCTGTCTATGATCATATACACTAGCATATAGTTTACTAGTAAAAGGCACCATCAGATACCAGCTACTTTATTTTGATTAAAATATTATGTGTCCCCAATTAATTTCAGAGCAGTCAGTTTTCAGTTCCTGTAATATTCTACAGAAGCCTTTGTTGTAGTGACTGATCTCAGTACTTCTTTTGCTTTTCTCAAGAGTAAGGGTATTTCCAAATATCAAGTCAAAGGCTTAGCATGTAATTCACTGGCTAAAGTCTTAACCTAATAAGAAAGCCTAAGACTGGATTTTGATTCCGAGCATCACATAATCCATGTCTGCTTTCCACACCTAGAATCACAGCATTCAGCAAGACATTTGAGGCAGAAGCTCAAGGCTACATGAGAGTTTAGGTCAGCCCAGGCTGAAGACTATGATCAAAACAAAGCAACCATATTTACATTTAAAATTTCAGTAATTTGGAAAAGCCAGAGCATATATAGCTAATGCAAGTATACGTACACAGGAGATGTCTATTTTTAGTCACTATGATTCTACATAAAATAGTATAATCTAGTTTTGATTTTATAGTGTTTTAGAAAACTGAAAACTTATTCATTAGATAAAGAGTACTTTTGCTTACCCAAGAGTATCCTTGGTTTCTCATATTTTGTCTTCTCTATGAAATTACATCTTTGAGACTTCTGGCATATTGTTTAGATTCTACATATTGTAATCTGGTGAGTATGTTTGGCTTTCTGGTATTTTAGATAAACAATTTAAACATGAAATATACTATATATTTAGTACTCTTTGAATTCACGTGTATGCAGTACTTAATAATTTTGAGTGTATTCCTTCATGGTTTAGTCCCTTGTAGCTCTGGAGCAAGAGTCTTGTTGTTAATTATTTTTGTTCTTCCTATAGGGTCACAAAACCCTTCAGCTCATTTAGTCCTTCCTCTAACTCCACCACTGAGGTTCCAGAGATCAGTCTAATGGTTGACTGAGAGAATCTGACTCTGTATTTGTCAGGCTCTGGAGGAGTCTCTTAGGAGACAGCTAAATCAGGCTCCTGTCAGCAAGCACATTTTGGCTTCTGCAATAGTGTCTGGGTTTGGTGTATGCATATGGAAGATGGCCTTTCCTTCAGTCTCCACCCCACTCTTTGTCTCCGTAATTTCTCCCATGAGTATTTTGTCTCTCCTCCCTTTTTAATTTTTTATTGGATAGTCTCTGTATTTTCATGTCAAATGTTATCCCCCTTCTCTCCACTCCCATACCTGCTCCCCCTCCCCTTGCTTTCATTGGGCATGCACCATAAAGCAGCCACAATTTGGTCTTCTTCCTTCTTCTTCAACTTCATGTGATCTGTGAATAGTATCTTATGTATTCAGAGCTTTGGGGCTAATATCCACTTATCAGTGAGTGCGTACCATGTGTGTTCTTTTGTGACTGGGTCGTCTCATGTTGATAGAAACATCAATAATTGACTGTTTTGATTCACAGAAAATATGTTGTAACAATTATGGGTCTATCCTTAGTATTTCTATGCATTCATCTTAATCCCCTGGGTAAATTCAAGTGATTGGACATCTGAGTCATCTAATTTATACATTTTCAGTTTTACAAGAGAATAAATTTCTAACTTATTATCTTATAGTAAGGTAAGAGTGGACACACACACACACACACATACACACACACGCACACACACACACACACACACACACATATAACTTGATTTTAATTACTTTATATTATATTCATATAATTAAAATAATTGCATACATTAATATACATATTTATGGGTATAAATATAAAATAAGTATTGTACTATTATTCTACCATGAAAAACATGATTTTTCTATCTCTATAAAGAAAAATAATCTCTAGGAAAAATAGATTCATTGGCAATCAAGATGGTGAGTCTCATTCTCCTATTCTCAAAATCTTGTGGTTGTGGCCATTATATTTGAGAATAGTATAAACAATTGAAGTTACAGCAGATGCAGACTAAAATACCATTTATTATTTTATCTCATTCCGTAGTGAACTATATCAAATGCCAAAACAGGTGGACAATTGAAAAAACAAATATCAAAGAATATATAAATGATAACCCTAATCACTTACCTACTATTACATGAGAAGAAAGAGAAACACATACTCTCTGAATTGTTTACTTAGGGGCTCCAGAAGCATTAATACAAACAATAGCAGAGTTAGATATTCTCTGTATTTCTTAATGAAGCATTGACATCTGCCCCCCCCCACTCCTTCTTGCTATTGTTTTACTACAAGGAACAACAATATAATCTAATTAGTGTTTGTTATCATCAAAAAGTCAATAACTATCTACAGAGCTGGGATTAGAGGAGTTCTCTAATTCATTTCCAGAAAACATGGTCAAAGAATGGAAGGGTGGGAATTTGAGAATTTCTCTCCCTGATAAATAAATACAAATGCATGTAACTCATATTCCACTGACTTGTTTACATAAGCCCTTGGCTTATTAAAAGTTCGTTATCTAAAATCTATTGAGGCTGCTTTGTAATTTTATACTAAAACATTCATCAATCTTCTCTCAAAATTATTTTGTTTTGTTTTGTTTTTGCTGCTTTTTGGTCTAAGGCATATTTAGTTCTAAATATTGTTACACAGATATAATGATCATTATAGAATATAAGTTAGTAGGCTTAGTCCTTTCCTTTTTCATTTTATTGGTTATTTTATATATTCACATTTATAATGTTATCCCCATCACGGTTTCCCCTACACAAACCCCCTAACCAATCCCCTTTCAGTTGTCTCTATGAGGGTGCTTTCCCCCTTACACACACATCCACTCCTACCTGAGAGACTTAGCATTCCCTTACCTTGAGAGCCTCCACAGGACTAAGGGGCTTCCCTCCCAGTGATGCCTGAGGAGGCATCCTCTGAAACATATGCAGCAGGGAGTCATATATACTATTTGGTTGGTGGTTTAGTCCATGGGATTTCTGGAAGGGTCTGGTTGTTTGATATTTTTCTTCTTCCTATGGGGTTGCAAACCCCTTCTGCTCCTTCATTCTTTGCCCTAACTTCTCCATTGGTGTCTCCATGCTTAGTGAAATGTTTGGCTGTGAGCGTTGTCATCTGTATTGGTCAGGCTCTGGCAGAACTCTCAGAAGACAGCTTTACAAGGTTAATATATTTTAGATGGATGTGTAGCCCCATCTCTCAACCTATCCACTGGAAATGATTCTATCTCCTCTTTGTTTGGTATTTTGGCTAATGTCCTTCCTGTTGGGTCCTTGGAACCTCTTGCTTCCCTGGCACCTAGGACTTTCTAAGGGCTACCTCCAGATCCCTCTTCCCCACTACTACAAGTCTCCTTTCACATTCCTGACCCACTGTATGAAAGGCAACCTGGTTCATGGTTGAGCTGAGACTAGAAACACTGGTGACCCTAAGGGTTGGTAGGGATTTCGTCTGACTCCTAGGAAACCAGAGCTTGTCACTAGCCACAGCCCTCCATACATTTGTGACCATAGGTCAGGTAAGGACAACTCTCCAAGCCTTTCCACAGGTAGAGGATGTGACTACAGGTCTTATAAGCTCAAGACTCATCTCCATTATAATGAGGTGCCTAAGGGCCTAGGGGCTTAGCCAATAACCTTTCCTTCCCAGATACTCCTCCCTGCAAAAGATATTTAATCTCAGGCCCACCTTGAGAACTGGGATAAGGTTTTGCTCATACGCTTTCGCCATGACAATAAATGCTTTAAAACCACAGACTGTCTCTTTCCATCAGGATTCACTGTGGGGAACCACTGAGAAGCCCTTTGCCTACTGATCCACCATCTAATCTTCTGTAGAAGGTCTCTTTCTGCTCCCAGTCATGGTTGCCACCAAGCCAAGCATCAAGCCATCAAGCAAAGGACTAACACGTGGTACCAACAGGAGACCACTGTTCCCCTAGGCCCAGGGGTAGAACCAGTCTATGTGCCCCGGCTCCATTTTCAGATCTTCCCCCAGCATATTGCAGCTCTGAGGTGTCCAAGAGCCTGAAAACCAGGTGACACTCGCTACAGCCTGAGAACCATCTTATGGCATTTCTAAAGTCTGTCACCTGCCTGGTGACCACATGGGGTAAGTGCAGTCAGACTTCCTGAGTCCTCCCTCCCTGAGCCTCAGTGCCCTGTGGCAGAGAAGATGGACATAACCCTATACTGAAAATGAAAGTTTCATGCTTCATCCATTTGCCTGTGAATTTTATAAAATCAGACTTAGTTCTTTCAAGTAAACTATTTTATATTTAAAATAATGTTGAAAAAATATCTCATAAATTTAATAAAAAATTAGTTCTTTGAGGAAAAAGTCAAATTCACAAATTGTGCTACAATTTAAAATTTATCAATACCAAATGATCTCCTCAATTCCACAGATGCATAAAACTTTTAAGGTTTAATTATGCTCCAACTTATGAAAATCTCAACATAATCATTCATTGATAATGTCTGTGGCTTTATTATTTTAATAAATACTGTAGTAAATCTGAAGCTATTCTTATAAAGTGTTTGCTGTGAAGTCATATGTAAGTAACATGTTGCTTAGTGATGAGTTGAACATTTCAGCCTATGTATGAGAGTTTTAAGTGAATTCTTTGCAAATTATGCAGTTAGGTCTTTTTAACAGAAATACAAATTAACACCAACAAATTTTGAAGTTTTCTAGTAATGATGCCAGTATATATGTAGTTAGATAAAAAAATTGTATTAGTAAATAATTAAATAGCATGATTTATAATCATGTATAGTGTTTTTGAGGTATCTTCAAACATGCTTTTTATTTTGCTCATGTTATTATATTGATTAAACTAACATTTCGCAGACATAAAAATAATAAGTAACTGTAAGCTAGAAATTAAAACAGTTTCCACAAAAATTCTTTTGAATGAAAACATTAAACTGCATTGTACTTTTCCCATATTACACATTTGGCAGAATACATAAACTTTTATGACAATGACTCAAACAATTTTGCCATATCTCAAAAGAGATGTCCTCTTAGAGGATTTAATGAATGGTTTAGTTTGTGCAATAATGTGTTATGTTCCTGAGTTTTCTGGGGCCAATAGCATGCTTTATTGTGGAAACTGGAACCCTGTAAAATGGTCTCCTTTAGTGTTCCACACTGCATAAAGTATCAACAAATATCATATCATCCCATCCCACAAAAAAAATTGTTTCATATTCTTAGACCTTGACATTCTCAGAAAATTTACTTTTAGGGGAGAATATCAGTAATGTTTTCTTGTGAGTATATCATTTTGTTCATCTCTCAATTTCATAAATTTGGTTATTTAATTTAAAGAATAAAATGTAAAACAGTATTATAAGCCTTTAAAGGCCATACAAAGAAATAGCTCAATAAATGTAATGAGAACGGATTTAAAAAGAGCAAATACCTGAGTAGTTCCGATGAAAACACAGGTGTAAGTTATGTCTTAGTCAGGGCTTTAGTGCTGTGAAAGACATCATAACAAAAGCAACTTTTATAATGGACATTTAATTGGGGCTGCTTACAGGTTCAGAGAGTCAGTGCATTGTCATTATGTGGAAAACATGGAAGCCTTCAGGCAGACATGGCAGCTGGAGGATCTGAGAGCTCCACCTCTTGTTCCAAAGGCAGCCAGGAGAAGACTCACTCCCAGGAAGCTGGGAAGAGAATTGTAAAGCCTACTTCCACAGTATGACACTTTCTCCAACAAGACCACACCTACTTCAAAAAGGCCAGAGCTCCTAATAATGACACTCTCTGGGGCCAAACTTATTTAAAAGAACAAAAGGTAGATGAAAGTGAGGAAGACAATTCAGGATTCAAACCCAGAATTCATTAAAGAAAGAAAAAGCACAGAAGACTCAGGCTGAAATCATGGACTGAAGCTTGGTTATTACCACCTTTTTTTCATATGGTGTCTTTGTCAAGCTATTTTTAATCTCAGTTGCAGATATGAAACTAGGCCAGGTAGTATTCCTCAGTTATTTGCACATTGGTAGCCCAACCTGCTCCAGTAAGGAGTTCTGTAGAAGAATTTTAGTCCACCAACATTGCTTTTCTGACAAGGAATCACATCTTAAAATATGATTTAGCCAGAATGCAAATACTACCTGGATTACAGTGTTATCTGAATAAAATATAGACATACCCTTAGTAAATATTTTTGATCCTTAACAGTAAATGGAAGGCTAGTATGTAGAAAAAAGCAGTCATATTGAAAGTGATATCTTTTTTTTAAACGACTTTATTTTACAAAACAAAGATAAATGTACTGATTTTAAATATTATTTGATTAAAATTATACATTTTTGTCAGTACTGTTTTTTCAGACATTGAAATAATTTTTACATAAAACGATGTGAATATATTTTTTTAGTCAGTACTTGATTTTTTTCAAGGGCTTGACAGTATGCATTGAAAACCTAATAGTTACAATAAGCGTAGAGTACATGCAAAACAAAACTCAACATGGAAATAGTCAAAGTCTTCTTGTTTTGTAAATATATGTATATTTTTTTGGTTTTCTTTATTTCTTGGACTTCATACAGTCTGTGAGTTGTTTCTGGGGGAGTGCAAGCCTCTGGGGTTAGCATCCCACTATCAGTGACTGCATATTATGTCTGTTCTTTTGTGACTGGGTTATCTCACTCAGGATGATATTCTCTAGATGCAGCCATTTTCTTAAGAATTTGGTTAAGTCATTGTTTCTGGTGGCTGAGTAGTATTCCATTGTGTATATGTACCACAATTTTTGTATCCATTCATCTTCTGAAGGACATCTGGGTTCCTTCCAGCTTCTGGCTATTATAAATAGAGCCGCTATGAACATTGTGGTGCATATATCTTTGTTGTGTATTAAAGTGTCTCTGGGGTATATGCCCAGAAGTGGAATAGCTGGGTCTTCAGGTAGTACTATATCCAATTTTCTGAGGCATCGCCAGACAGATTTCCAGAGTGGTTGTATTAGCTTGCAACCCCACCAACAGTGGAGAAGTGTTCCTCTTTCTCCTCAGCCTCGCCAGCATCTGCTGTCATCTGAGTTTTGGATCTTGGCCAATCTGACTGGTGTGAGGTGGAATCTCAGGGTTGTTTTGATTTGCATTTCCCTGATGGCTAAGGATAAGGATGTGGAGCACTTCCTCAGATGTTTCTCGGCTATTCGGTATTCCTCAACTGTAAACGTTTTGTTTAGCTCTGTACCCCATTTTTAATAGGGTTATTTGATTCTCTGGTGTCTAGCTTTTTGAGTTCCTTGTACACCTTGGATATTAGGCCTCTATCTGATGTGGTGTTGGTAAAGATCTTTTCCCATTCTGTTGGTTGCCGTTTTGTTTTCTTGACGATGTCTTTAGCCTTACAGAATCTTTGCAATCTCATTAAGTCCCATTTGTTAATCTTTGACCTTAGAGCTTGAGCCATTGGTGTTTTGTTCAGGAAATTTTCTCCTGTACCTATGTGTTCAAAGGTTTTCCCTACTTTCTCATCTAATAGTTTCAGTGTATCTGGTTTAATGTGGAGATCTTTGATCCACTTACACTTGAGCTTTGTACAAGGAGATAAAAACGGGTCTATTTTCATTCTTTTGCATGTTGAGTGCCAGTTGGACCAGCACCATTTGTTGAATTTGCTGTCCTTTTTCCATTGAATGTTTACTGCTTCTTTCTCAAAAATCAGGTGACCATATACGTGAGGGCTCATTTCTGGATCTTCTATTCTATTCCATTGATCCACATGCTTATTTCTGTACCAGTACCATGCAGTTTTCAGCACAATTGCCTTGTAACATAGCTTGAGGTCAGGGATAGTGATTCCCGCAGATGTTTTTTTGTTGTTGAGGATGGATTTCCCTATTCTAGGTCTTTTGTTGTTCCATATGAAATTGCACATTGATCTTTCCAATTCCATGAAGAACTTGGTTGGAATTTTGATGGGGATTGCATTGAATCTGTAGATTGCTTTTGGTAGGATGGCCATTTTTAAGATGTTTATTTTTCCAATCCATGAGCATGAGAGATCTTGGAAGTGATATCTAAGTGAAGCATGGACAAAGTGACAAAACAGAGAAAGATTTGACAGAATGAGTCAGAGATAGGACACACCCAAGCCACAGGTGAACAGAAAAGGAACAAATCCTACAAAAGCAATGAGAGAGAGGAAAAAAAATTAAGGGTAGTGTTTGTATATGTGTGTAGGGGACAGGGGTGACAGTTTTAAGAGGATAGTTCTGCAGATATCAGATACAAAGGTGAAGATATAAAGAAGTGTAGACAGAACTAGCCAGAGAATAAGTAGGGGGATTACAACACTCTGCTAAAGATAGTATGAGCCCAAGCATCATCTACTAATTGAAGGCAGTGCATTCAAGAGTGGCTAGACTAGGCCTGGGCAATAGTAGTGTGACCAAGTCAACATCTGGTGACTTGGGGAGGCTTCATCAAGATAAGCATTAGGTAACTATAAATGATGACCATTGTGAAGAATGTAGAACTTACATAAACATCTAACTATTAAGGTGATAAAATAGCAAAGATTAGTTTAAACCCTAGCCCAACAAAGCGTTGTGCTCTCAGCTTAATATACAAGCTAACCGAACTATTGAAAAAACTCATTTTATAGAAAATTTAAATGAGAAAGACTGAACAGAAATGTTCTCAAGTTTAAAAAGAAAGAATATTTAGAATAAATTTATCATTATCACTCTTAGTATTGAAGTAAGAAAGTATTTTATTTTTATCAAAACAAACCCAAATGTTTCTGTGAACTAAAATTTCAGCATTTATGTAGGTAAAACATGGAATTCTGGCATTGAGGGTCTAAAACAATACAATGCACAGTCTTAATTTATTTTACTATTTTGACATATTTTATCCTTTTTATCATCTAGGAATTGTCATGCAAACTTAAATAGAAATAAAATGTTTAACTTTACTTTAGATTTTCTTAAAGATTTATTTTTTTTTTCCAGAATCTTGTGTCTTTTACGATGCTGCTTTTCTTTTTAATGAAATGGTAAGAAATCTTATAAAATTTTCCTGTAACTCTTAAGATGATTATGTAATTTCTTAACTTTCTATTATGTGCTAAATATCCTTTATTTCTCTTTTAAGCTCTTCATTATATTCTAAAAATGAACATGTCCTGCAGTAATAATGCTCTCATGGTTATTCTGGAAAAAAAAAAACTTTTCTTTTTATTCCTGGGGATATAATAATGTTCCATAATTGCCTTCTTTAAAATTGGCAAGCTTTTTCAGATGTCTGTAGCAGTGAACCATAAAAAGAAGAATGGTTCTGTACAGTGCTCCATGCTACCTCCTGCTACTCTCTGTCCCTGGTGGTGTCTCCGCCTCACACAGCACTGGGCCTCTAGCTGTTACCTACTGCTGACGCTATTCACATTCTCTGCATCCACCTACTTAAAGCCACACAGATCTGGGTCATCCTTTTCCTCCTTCACCTTTTCTTTTCTCTCTTCTGCTATGTCTCCTGCCTTTCAAGAACTTTTCACCCAACGCTCTTTTTCACTGGCCTGTCTTATCTTAGGCCTGTCTTATCTGTGCCTGTCTTCATATAGACATCAACCACAGATGCCCATCAGGTGGGAATTAGTAAAACATTTTATCATGCACAGTAATACTAAATTCTATGAATTAGAGCAACACATATGAAAATACATATAATGAAGCTGTACCATGAAAATTACATAAAAAGTAAATTGAAAGTAAATATAATTCTCTAATTCTATTTTTGTAACTTAAAATTAATTGTAGTAAACAAGTGGTTATCAAAATTATACGGATCAAAAAATAAGGATCAAAACAATTGTGAAAGCTCTCAGCTTTGTGAAAGTGGGGTAAAAGCCCTGGAAGAAGCATATAGAGTGGTCATAACATGGAGAGAAAACTTGCTATTTTTGGAAGTGAGAACAGAGTTGCGACCATTTTAATGTCTTTGAAGTGTTCCTCCTGGTTTTATTTATTATTTTTCAAAATAAAAAGTAATTTATTTTAAAAAATGCATTTATAAAACAGACTACAACAAATTTTGTAAGAGAAAAGTGTGGTAGATAAAACAGAAATATTAATGTTATAAGTAATCTATTTTGTCACTAACATTTTACAGATTTATAGCATATATTATTAATCTCATTGTTTCTGTCAGTCTTCTCTATAAAGTTTAAGTTCCATGATGGATCATGCAAACTTCCCCTTGTGCTCTCTCCCAAAGTATACTGAGTCTATAGTATCTTGTCTAATAAACAAAAGTTATATAGATTAATGTGTAACTCATGAAAACTGAAATACTTTTAAGAGACCTAGTACATTCAGCTCCATTTTCTTTTATTGAAATTTGTACCTCATTATAAAGATATCTTTTTACTTTAAACAAAGATATATGTAAGAAAAATTGTATTGTACCCCTTCAACAAAATGTAAGCAACAGTAACAAAGTCAAACATATTAAAGGAATGAGACAGAAGTTACAATCTTATGTTGCTGACTTTTACAGCTGCATTTCATAGTTCTCTCTGAGTTATAGCAACATTTAAGAAAGACATTAGCTTCCTGCAATGTCTGCAAACGTGTCTTTCTGCCATAAAACATTAAAACATCCCACATTTTCCTGGGGGAAATATTATTTCTCAATTTGTTATTGCAATAACAGAGACCATAGCTGCGAGTGATAATATCAGAATTGGGAATAAAATTATGGGTATTTTTTCTTGTAATGATAAATGACTTGCCAGAAGAGAGGTTTTATCCCTTTGCAGCAGCAGTATCAACTCATTGCACTGCTTATCTCGGTCAGAAGTATTCTAATGTTTCTGAAAATATATTGGGATTTCTACTTAGACCCTTAGTAAAGAACTCAGGTATATATTCAGTTGTAGCAATGATTTAAGAACAATTAGAGTCTTTCAAAAATGTAATCCCACAATTCACTCTCTAGTTTTTTATTAAATGCCCATTCACTCATTAATTCTTTTAGAGAGAAGGAAGAAAGGACAGAAGCAAGGAAAGAAGCAAATAAGGAAGGAAGGAAGGAAGGAAGTAGGGGGAGGGAGAAAGGAAAGAAAAGATGGAAGAAAAGTATCCATTCTCATTAATGTTGTAGCTAACTAGGATTTTACATGCTGTGAGTCCACACTATTAAAGTATGTAAAGCTTCTTGTAATGACCATGCTAACAAAATTATAATAAATAAGTTATCCTGGCCCTATTATGCTAATGAAGAACTAAGTAAACTAAAGAGCTTACAGTTCATTAATTTTAAACAAATATATGACCTAGAAGGACTTCTTGTCACCATTTCTCATATACTGGGAACTGATTAACTTCCCCATTTCCCTCTGCTCCCCATCCTTGTTGCCATCTCTACTTCATCTTTCTGTTCCAGCACAGTTGCATGTACATTTAAGTCCCTAGCATTCTCCAACCCTCTCTTGTGATACTCCCATCCCATTTTGTTTCTCACTTCCAGCAGCTTGCATTTAAATCACTAGTCTCTGGACTCATCTCCGTTTAAGAATGTATATGAAAAACTTATAACCTAAGTTTACATGAGAGAAAGTATGTTTATCTTCATGATTCTGTGTTGTACTTCAAGATATAAGCATAGGTAAAGACTGTCTGTCTAGAATAGAAGGAGACTAAAAAACAAAGATGAGATTACTCATAAAATTAAAAAAGCAAAACAAAAATGAAACAACAACAAAAAACCTTTGCACAGTGAAGGAAACAGTCAATCCTGTTAGGAAACCAACAACAGACTAGGAGGAAAGCCCTTCCAGACACATGTAGGATAGAGAACAGATGTGCAGCAACACAAAGAATTCTTCTAAACTGTACAAAGAAACAAAAAGTACACTGAAGAGGTAGTTGGGTAAAGAGTTCCCAAAAGAAGAAACAAAACAGACATTATTCAAATTTAAACTATTAAATGTGCAATGGTAGGTTGTATTTCTAATTTCATTAAAATTAAATGTATTATTTCTCTATGATTTAGGACTTGAAGTAAAATTTATATTGTTCTTTATACTTTAAAATTTTTTAATTTTATTTTATTAAATGTGTGTTTAGAACATTTGCAAATATCAGAAACACATAAATTTTCCTCAGACATTTATAATGTTTTGTTACACAGATGTTTATCAAGGAAGTGTAAGTAATCATGGGTTTGTTGTTATATGTTGAAGCCTGTGGGATCATCAAGGATAATACAACTAAATAGAGTGATAATTTTCTCCCCTCTTTTCTCTCACCACTGCCCCAAGTCTTTTAATAGATGATAGTTCAAAGGTAAAGAAAGGTTAAGGCCTTATGAAAGCTTTACTTTCTGTGGTTGATTGTTAGTAAGACTTGTCTTGTGTATCTCCAAGATAGGTAACAATAGTCTCTTTCAACTGAATTTAGACTCAATTTTGTGTTCAATTCTCCTGTGGAGAACACATAACTACTCATAACTCCAGTTTCAGGGAATGTAACACCATCTTCTAGACTATTAGAGAAACTGCATATGCAGTACACATTACAATTACTCAGACACACATATGTACATATATAATGATAGACAAACAAAGAAATATAAAATGAATTAGCCACTCACAGTATTCATTATATTTACTTGGCTTTCTCATGTGTCCTTGACATTTGAAATATCAAGAAAGATACACAGAATAATTTTAAAAATCTTCATTGTAATAGTCTGAAATTAATATTTATGAATTTACAAAGTAACTTTCGAATATTTTTAAAACATAGAATGTTCCAAATTTACTCATCTTTGTGACTTGACTTTCATTTTCTTTTAATTTCATATTTTTATGACATACAATCTGTTTATTCATATATATTTCTTAACCTAGGTGATACATTTTTAAATGTTCCTGATTTTGATGTGATAATATTTCCAGCTAGGGGAAAATTACTGAGTTCAATCATAGCAGGCCATGAACCTGCATATTTTCATCACATAAGTGCACTACCACTATACAAATAAGAGGAAAATACAGAATTTTTCTCTTCCTAAAGTCATTCTGAGTTAGTCTAAAGCAGCTCAGAAGGTCTTTAGGGGAGAAGAAGAGCTGTGTAAAATGCAACACATATATCTCATGTAACAGTAAATTTCTTCCTGCTACTTTCCTCTCTGGCTTCCCGTTCGTATCAGTGAATGATAATTTCTCATGTGAAATATTTGCACAAATCTTTGTCTAATCTTGGACTACTTGATTGTCCCATAATAAGATGGAGAGTGAAAACATTTTATGCCTTTTTATACAGGTTATTTTATTCTAAGACGATATGCAACAGTCATGCTGTTATTTCATATTCTGGAATTTTTTCTGGAAAGAATAAGTAGGTGGAAAATATAACCTATACTATCACCATCATAAATTAGTATAAAGATTTGTAAAAGAGTGCATAGCTGTGCATCTTTACCAATACAAAATCTTATTTTGTTTCTAGGTCCTTAACATGCTTTCCTATAACTAGACTGTTGGCTTGACTTAGTTTTTACAGCAAAAGTAACTCTGTGAAAATAACAACAAATCCAATTGTTTAGCTAAGAGGATACTCACACTGGGTCATTTGTGTGTGTTTGTGTGTGTGTGTGTGTGTGTGTGTGTGTGTGTGTGTGTGTTCACTATTGGTCCAGCATTTTTTTTTTGAGTAGTTAATATATTTTAAATCTTATCCTCAGGGAGATGCAAATGAGGAATAGCAAGGTCAGCTACACCTACGTCTTCAAAGCAGGCTCACAAGCATAGTCCATGTAGTAGATATGTAGTATGATAAACATAAACCTAAAATAAAATAATTGTATATTTCATTTTGTTATAATTTTACACTTTTAACTATACTTTTTGTTTCTTTGTTTTTCTGTCTATATAATCTTCAAATTCTTAGGAGGGCCAGCTGGGTCACATTCTATCATATGCACACAGACTTTCAAAGGAGTTGAATGTTTTTCTTCAAATACCACATCTCACAATAAAAACCAACATCCATAGCAATTAATGAAAATAATAGTATAAAGATTTGATAAGAGAAACATTAATTATTTTCCATTGACTTGCTGTTACAGGCTTATCACAGAACCAACAGCACTCCACTCTAATAACCTGGCCATGCCTTTGGCACTAGAAAACTTAATCACAATTTTTCTAATACTTAATAACTCTCATAAATCATAATGTTTAATTTGTAGCACAGTATTTCATCTTATACTCAATAAAGAGAAAACATATAATTTTTCTTAGGAGAAATGTATTTTACCAAAAGAGTTAGTAAATTAAAACTCACTATTGTATATAGCCACACTATTAGATTCTTCCATTTCTTTGGTCACTTGAGGTTCATGTGTGTATTTTCTACATCTTTCTGTGAAGGTAAAATTCTCTATTAAAACTAGGATGCAACTAGAATTCACAAGTAGAACTGTAGAAAATTGTAAGACAGCTACTCCCATTTTATCTGAGCAGTTCTGTACATGTTTGTCTCTGTGGGATCCTTGATGAATTTTAAAATAAGGCAACCAAAGTCCTTTAAAACACAGTTTTGAGAGAGAAGCAGCAAGCTTTTAAAGCGCACTTTGAAGATGTTTGAGTGTATAGGGAGTAACTGCTTGGGATTTGTGTGAGTTTGAAGTATACACAACTATGGAAACTTTCAAGATAATTCAGAGTAGTTTTAGGATAAGTCCTGATATAGTTTGATTTATGCTGTCTTTTATTATTGCACATGTTAAACATTTAAATTTATTTGTATATTACAAATATGTTTATTCTTGTGCTTAAAATATTTACTGTTATATTTCTAATTCATTAGAAAACTATAGCCTTCAGATCTAACACAGACCACTACCTGTTTCAGCAAAGCTTTATGGGAGCAAACCCACATGAATCTACCCTTGGTTGAACATGCTGGACACAGTGACAGAAGTGAATGGTTGGTTCAGAAACTGGTCAACACACAAAACCTAAAATATTAGTCATTTGCTCACTGCAAGAACATATTTACTGAATCAAACTGTATTCAGTAGTCTTTAGTATGTATGGGTAACATGAAGTAGAATTGTACAAAGTCAATCTATAAAGTGAGCAAGGTGCATTGTAAGTGAATTTAACCCTTTTCTTACAGTTACAAAAAGGCAGCTCCATGACTCAATTTGATGAGGAACTGTATTAAACATCATCTTTTTCAATTTCCAAAACACAAAAGTTACCTAGTGCAATCATGTCAGTTTAGCGCCATTTGAGGAGAAATAAGAAAAAGCCATCAGTTATTTGGATAAACTTACTTTTATCTATTATGCATCCATAGTATTGTTTGTGGTAATTTATGCCATAAATTCTTTATTTAAAATCAGGAATGTAAAAGTTATGCTTTATAGATAAAAAGAGTATGATTAACTAATAAGGGGCATACAAGGACTGATAGATAATTCACTGAGAGTATTAATTTTTTCCTTACAGCTTTATTTAAAAAAATCAGAGATACAGGTACAGATTATTAAAGGTATTTTAGCATAAAACGTTATGAATATATTTTTGTCATTACTTGATGTTTTTTAGGTTTGATAGTATGCATTGAAATCTTACTATTTAAAATTATCATAAAGTATATGTAAAACAAAATGTAACATGGAAATAGTCAAAGTTTTCTTGGTGTGTAAAGATTAAACATAATGATTTTTAAATACCAAAAATTGCCACAAAGCTATCTTCTTAGATCTTTAGTTATTAATGATGTAAGGTCTAGGTGTACCCCACTCTGTGTTGGAAAGAGCAATTTGCAAATTCATCTGGAATAACAAAATCCTAGAATAGTGAAATCTATCCCCAACCAGAAAACTTCTGCAGTAATCACCATCCCTGACCTCAAGCTATATTACAAAGCAATTGTGTTAAAAAAAACCACATAGTTATTATAAGCATAAAACGTACATGTAATCTTTAAAAAAGTAAGTACTGCCAAAAATGTATTCCTATGGTTTTATTCCTAAATGCTATTTAAAAAATGAATGGTACTGGTACAGAAATAGGCAGGTAGGTCAATGGAATAGAATAGAAGATTCAGAAGTGAACTCTCACACATACGGGACTTTATTTTTGACAAAAGAACTGAAAACATTCCATGGAAAAAGGACAGCTTCTTCAACAAATGGTGTTGGCTCAACTGGAAGTCAGCATGCAGAAGAACGAAAATAGATTCTTTCTTGTCTCCTTGTAAAACACTCAAGTGCAAGTGGATCAAAGATCTCCACATAAATCCAGGTACACTGAAACTATTAGAAGAGAAAGTGGGAAAGATCTTGTAACAAATAGGCACAGGGGAAATTCTAAGACCAAGAATCAATAAATGAGACCTTATGAGGACGAACAATTTGATTCTATGTATTTTCCTGTGGTGTTCTTGGTCCATTTCCCACTATTTTTCCTCTCCTTCTTCCTCAAGATTTCTAAACATCACCTAATCCTGGCTGGGGTCTCTGAATCTGTTCCCATCAATTGCTGGATGAATCCTCATTGATGACAATTATGCTAGCCTCATGTCTATAATGGTAACAAAGTGTCATTAGAAATTATTTCGTAATTGTTTTTATTATTTTTATTTATTTTGCTAGTCCTGTTTAGTTTTCATCTCATTCTCATTGGAAAGACAAAAATAGAATAGACATTGTGGGTAGAGAATGTGGGGGGGTCAGGTAAGAACAGGTATGGTCAGAAGGGAGTGAAGGGAGAAAACACTGGAAAAATGACAGTTTCAAAGTAGAAAGCAAGGATCGGAATGAGTGTGAAATTTAGAATCAGATAAACAGCACTTGCACTCAGAAAGTGTATGAGTAATGCAGGAAATGAAAACTGAATGCTTCTAACAATGTTGAAATTTACTTTAAAAGAGGTGGGAATTAAAGAGTGAATTAAAGCAGTAGAAGTTATAACACATGAAAGAGACATTGTAAATGTACATTTCCATTTGATAATCTTAGTTTTCAAAAATTAGTAAGTTATGGGCATATTTTAAATAGCCTACTAAAGTGATTTATTTTATAAAAAAATTAACAAAAATTCTGTATAGTGGTTTTGAGGAGACTAGCCTTGAGACATACACTGTTTGAACCTGAAGAAGATGCTGTTAGAAATCCTAAGCACAGAGAAGAAGAAGAGCAAGAAGAACAAGAATATCAGTTGTGGTGAACATGTGATTTGTGAAATCGCCTTTCCATAAAGCAGACCCTGTAGCTCATTATATTAGAGAATTATCTTCTGAGATGTACTTCTGAAAAAGTTCTATGGGACAGTGTTTAGGGAAACTGGCCATTATCTCTTCCCTAGTACTCCTGGACCTATCTTCTGATGGTTCATAAGCTTTTTAAATTAGGCTTTACACATCCTTAACTAAGTGTTAGTAAATTGCTTATGTACTGCATCTCCTATAATACTGAGCATTTTAAGTTTTAGTTGAAGTTTAATAAATAAATTAATAAAAAAGCAGCAGTAATTTTTGGCAAGTCTGAGATACAGGACCTTTATTTTTTTTTCCATGTGAATATATTTTTTTTAGTCAGTACTTGATTTTTTTAAAGGGCCCGACAGTACGCATTGAAAACCCAATAGTTACAATAAGCGTAAAGTACATGCAAAACAAAACGAAACATGGAAACAGTCAAAGTCTTCTTGTTTGTAAATATATGTATATATTTTTTTCTTTTCTTTATTTCTTGGACTTCATACAGTCTGTGAGTTGTTTCTGGGAGAGTGCAAGCCTCTGGGGTTAGCATCCCACTATCAGTGACTGCATATTATGTCTGTTCTTTAGTGACTGGGTTATCTCACTCAGGATGATATTCTCTAGATGAAGCCATTTTATTAAGAATTTGGTTAAGTCATTGTTTCTGGTGGCTGAGTAGTATTCCATTGTGTATATGTATATGTACCACAATTTTTGTATCCATTCATCTTCTGAAGGACATCTGGGTTCCTTCCAGCTTCTGGCTATTATAAAAAGAGCCGCTATGAACATTGTGGTGCATATATCTTTGTTGTGTATTAAAGTGTCTCTGGGGTATATGCCCAGAAGTAGAATAGCTGGGTCTTCAGGTAGTACTATATCCAATTTTCTGAGGTATCGCCAGACTGTTTTCCAGAGTGGTTCTTTTAGTTTACAACCCCACCAACAGTGGAGAAGTGTTCCTCTTTCTCCGCAGCCTCGCCAGCATCTGCTGTCATCTGAGTTTTGGATCTTGGCCAATCTGACTGGTGTGAGGTGGAATCTCAGGGTTGTTTTGATTTGCATTTCCCTGATGGCTAAGGATGTCAAGCACTTCTTCAGATGTTTCTCGGCCGTTCAGTGTTCCTCAACTGAAAACGTTTTGTTTAGCTCTGTACCCCCTTTTTTAATAGGGTTATTTGATTCTCTGGTGTCTAGCTTTTTGAGTTCTTTGTACACCTTGGATATTAGGCCTCTATCTGATGTGGTATTGGTAAAGATCTTTTCCCATTCTGTTGGTTGCCGTTTTGTTTCTTGACGATGTCTTTAGCGTTACAGAAACTTTGCAATCTCATTAAGTTCCATTTCTTAATTTTTGCCCTTAGAGCTTGAGCCATTGGTGTTTTGTTCAGGAAATTTTCTCCTGTACCTATGTGTTCTAAGGTTTTCCCAACTTTCTCATCTAATAGTTTCAGTGTATCTGGTTTAATGTGGAGATCTTTGATCCACTTACACTTGATTTTTGTACAAGAAGATAAGAACGGGTCTATTTTCAATCTTTTGCATGCTGAGTGCCAGTAGGATCAGCACCATTTGTTGAATAGGCTGTCCTTTTTCCATTGAATGTTTACTGCTCCTTTGTCAAAAATCAGGTGACCATATACATGAGGGCTCATTTCAGGATTGTCTATTCTGTTCCATTGATCCACATGCCTATTTCTGTGCCAGTACCATGCAGTTTTCAGCACAATTGCCTTGTAATATAGCTTGAGGTCAGGGATAGTGATTCCCGCAGATGTTTTTTTGTTGTTGAGAATGGATTTCGCTATTCTAGGTCTTTTGTTATTCCATATGAAATTGCACATTGATCTTTCCAATTCCATGAAGAACTGGGTTGGAATTTTGATGGGGATTGCATTGAACCTGTAGATTGCTTTTGGTAGGATTGCCATTTTTAAGATGTTGATTTTTACAATCAATGTGCATGGGAGATCTTTCCATTTTCTGAGATCCACCTCAATTTCTTTCTTTAGAAGTTTGAAGTTCTTTTCATACAGGTCCTTCACTTGCTTAGTTAGAGTCACACCAAGGTATTTCATAGTTTTTGTAACGATTGTGAAGGGTACGTTTTCCCTAATTTCTTTCTCCACATGTTTGTCCTTTGAGTACAGGAAGGCTACTGATTTATTTGAGCTAATTTTGTATCCAGCCACTTTGCTGAACTTGTTTATCAGCTGTAGGAGTTCTCTGGTGGAATTTTTGGGGTCACTCAAGTACACTATCATGTCATCGGCAAAGAGTGATGTTTTTATCTCTTACTTTCTGATTATTATCCCCTTGATCTCCTTTTGCTGTCTAATTGCTCCAGCCAGGACTTCCAGTACTCTGTTGAATAGGTAGGGGGAGATTGGGCAGCCTTGTCGAGTTCCTGATTTTAGTGGGATTGCTTCAAGTTTCTTGCCATTAAGTTTGATGTTGGCTGTTGGTTTGCTGTATATTGCTTTTATTATGTTTAAATATGGGCCTTGGATTCCTGTTCTTTCTAGGACTTTTAACATGAAGGGGTGTTGGATTTTGTCGAATGCTTTCTCAGCGTCTAGAGATATAACCATATGATTTTGGTCTTTTAGTTTGTTTATATGGTGGATTACGGTGATGGATTTCCTTATGTTAAACCATCCCTGCATCTCAGCGATGAAGCCTACTTGGTCATGATGACTGATTGTTTTGATGTGTTCTTGGATTCGGTTTGCGAGGATTTTGTTGAGTATTTTTGCATCAATGTTCATAAGTGAGATTGGTCTGAAGTTCTCTTACCTTGTAGGGTGTTTGTGTGGTTTAGGTAAGAGGGTTATTGTAGCCTCAATAATTGAGTTGGGTAATATTCCATCTGATTCTATATTTTGGAATAGTTTAGCGAGTATTGGTATTATATCCTCAAAAATTGTCTGATAAAATTCTGCACTGAACCCATCTGGACCTGGGCTTTTTTTGGTTGGGAGGCTTTTGATGACTTCTTCTATTTCTTTAGGTGTTATATGGTTATTTAGATAGTTTACTTGGTCCTGGTTTAACTTTGGAACCTTGTATCTGTCTAGGAATTCATCCATTTCCTCCAGATTTTCCAGTTTTGTGGAGTATAAGTTTTTGTAGAAGGATCTGATGATTTCTTGAATTTCCTCAGTTTCAGTTGTTATGTCCCCACTTTCCTTTCTGATTTTGTAAATTTGGATACTCTCTCTTTGCCCTCTAGTTTGTCTGGCTAGGGGTTTATCAATCTTGTTGATTTTCTCAAAGAACCAACTCTTGGTTTTGTTGATTTTTTCAATGGTTCTTTTTGTTTCTATTTGGTCTATTTCTGCCCTAATTTTGATTATTTCTTGCCGTCTACTCTTTTTGGGTATATCTGCTTCCTTTTGTTCTAGGGCTTTTAGCTGTGCTGTCAGGTTACTGATGTGAGCTCTCTCCAGTTTCTTTGTGGAAGCACTTAGGGCTATGAGTTTTCCTCTCAATACTGCTTTCATTGCATCCCATAGGTTTGGGTATGTTGTGTTTTTGTTTTCGTTGAATTCTAGAAAATCCTTAATTTCTTTTTTTATTTCTTCTTTGACCCTGCTATCTTTTAACAGAGCATTGTTTAGTTTCCATGTGTATGTCGGCTTTTTGTTGTCTTTGTTGTTGTTAAAGACCAGCAGTAGACCATGGTGATCTGAGAGGATGCATGGGAGTATTTCAATCTTCTTATATCGATGGAGGCTCGTTCTGTGTCCAATTATGTGGTCAATTTTCGAGAAGGTGCCATGGGGTGGTGAGAAGAAGGTGTATTCTTTTACTTTGGGATATTATGTTCTGTATATATCTATTAATTCTAGTTGGTTCAAAGTCTCTGCTAGTTTTGCAGTTTCCTTGTTCAGTTTCTGTTTCCCTGATCTGTCCATTGGTGAGAGTGGGTTATTAAAGTCTCCCACTATCATTGTGTGGAGTGAAATGTATTTTCTGAGCTTTAGTAGGGTTTCTTTTATGAATGTGGGTGACTTTTTAATTGGAGCATATATTTTAAAGATTGAGAGTTCCTCCTGACAGATTTCCCCGGTAATCAGTAAAAAGTGTCCTTCCTTATATTTTTTGATAACTTTTGGTTGGAAATTTACTTTATTCGATATTAGAATAGCCACTCCAGCTTGCTTCTTGGAGCTGTTTGCTTGTAAGTTTTTTTACCACCCTTTTACTCTGAGATAGTGTCTGTCTTTGTCTCTGAGATGAGTTTCCTGTATGCAGCAAAAGGCTGGATTTTGTTTATGTATCCAGTCTGATAGTCTATGTCTCTTTATTGGGGAGTTGAGACCATTTATGTTAATAGATATCAAGGAATATTTGTTTCTGTTTCCTGCTATTATTGCTTTTTTGGGTTGAGTTGTGTCTGTGTTTTTTTCTTCTTTTAGTTTTCTTGTTTAGGAGTTTTCTTAAGGAGTGCATGATGTCTGTCCAGGCTCTTCTAGCTTTTATAGTCTCTGTTGAGAAATCGGGTGTGAGTCTGATTGGTCTGCCTTTATATCTTACCTGACCTTTTTCCCTTACTGCTTTTAGTATTCTTTCTTTACTTTGGGCATTTGATGTTTTTACTATTATGTGTCGGGAGGTATTTCTTTTCTGGTTTAAACTATTTGGAGTTCTGAAGGCTTCTTTTATGCTCGTGGTCATCTCATTCTTGAAGGTAGGGAAGTTTTCTTCTATGATTTTGTTGAAGATATTTACTGTGCCCCTTAGTTGATACTCTTCTCCCTCTTCTATTCCTATTATCCTTAGGTTTGGTCTTCTCATTTTGTCTTGGATTTCCTGGACATTTTGGGTTAGGAGCATTTTGTTTTTTGCATCTTCTCTGGCTGTTTTGTCTATGGTTGCAATGTTGTCTTCTGCCCCCGAGATTCTGTCTTCTATCTCTTGTACACTATTGGAAATGCTTGCTTCTGTGACTCCTGATTTCTTTTTTTGGTGTTCTGACTCTAGGATTATCTCTTTTCACGTTTTCTTTATTGTGCCAATTTCCGTTTTAATTTCCCTCTTCCATTCCTTTATGTCTTTGGTTCTGTTTTCCTCTAGTTCTTTGAGTTCTTTGAGTGTTTTTCTTGTTTCTTCTTTAAAAGCTTCTGAATCTTTTTGCTTTTCCTCCTTTTCTTGTTTAATTAACTCTATCAGTGTCTTGAGGCATGATTTCAGGTCTGTGTCTTCTTTTTCTGGAGTGTTTGGCGTTCCGATGTTTGCTGTTATGGGAGAGCTGGGCTCTGGTGTTGCTAGGTTGTCTTGGTTCCCTTGGGATACACTCTTTCTCTTTCCTCTTGCCATTTTGTTGTCAGTGATATGTTCTTACCTTTCCCTTGTATCTGGTCTCTGTCCCTGGTTCTCCACTGGTTGAGGTGTCAGATGGGTCAAGCCCTGTTTTATGCCTCAGAGTCGTCGGGTGTGAGCAGAAGTTCCAACGTTCTGTTTCTGTTTTCTGGATCAGGCACTGTTGCTCAGCCTCTATGAGCCGCCGCTCCGCCTGGCAGATAGGCCAGGCTCCACTCTGCATCCGGAAGTCGCCTCCGGGTGGAAACAGAAGTTCTAATTTTCTGTTCCCAATCGCAGTTGCTCAGCCTCTATGAGCCGCCACTCTGCCTGGCAGGTAGGCCAGGCTCTGCTCTGTGTCTGCCAGGACCTTTAGAATAACTAGCATAGGGGTTTGGGATTTATCTCAGTGGTAGAGCGCTTGCTTAGCAAGCGCGAGGCCCTGGGTTCGGTCCTCAGCTCTGAAAAAAAAAAAATAGACAAAATAGAATAAGTAGCTTAATTACCAAGTTTAATTATTTATAGATTATTTTTTTCTTTTGTTTTCTGTAGTGATTTGAAATAATGCTGCCATTCATGATTAACTCTATGCAATGGATTATTAAATTTTATTTAATAAGGAACATATTGTGGTTTAGGTGTTATACCATCAGCATCTGATACAGATTCAGCTATGAAGAGGCAGATGGTCATAAAGCAGCACTCAGAAGCACAGTCAATTTGATAGCGAAAGACAAAATGGAAATTTAGGAAGATATTGCTTTGTACCAATATGCAATAAGCATGTGAAAAATTCATAACTTACAGACAATGAGCAAGTAAAATGTTATGGATAGTGTTTAGGAAACACCATAAAAGAGAGTAGAGAGAAATAATAGTAACGTCTGAATTATGGAAGAATAAAAATGAGCATAAGCAAAACAAATTATAAATACTGAACAAAAGCATCTTACTTGTTCATTAATAGAACTCCTGGGAATAATAAAATGATACCATGTAATATACAACCACTGAAAATAAAGTTCTGTCTTATTTTTTATAATTTTAAAGAAACAAAAATCTGAATTTAAAATCATGCTTGGCTAATGCATATGATGTAGTCTATGCTTAAAGTAGAGAAAATATTGTCACCTTAGCTTAATGAGCTTGGATTTTGTTCTTGACTTTATTTTCTTTACAAAAGTAACTTTGGGTCTCTTCTCATAATTATCAAGAGATTTCTGTCAGTATAAAACTATTAGTGTTTAAGATGTTATTATGACTTCATCTTTAAATATATACTAGAATTCAATATTCTGTTTATATGTAAGAAGATTTGATTTTAATAAAATATAGTTATTTTAAACTAACTCAATAATAAACGATGTCAACTATTTTAAGTGACATAATTCCCAAAAGCTCCATAGAAGAGGTTTTATAACTTTGCAATTGTTTATTATTTAAAAAAATTTTCAATTTAAATATCTATTTTATTATGTTCTACTCCTCCCCCAAGGCTTCTTTCATAAAACTTTGAATTTTCTATTTACATATAGTGAATATGCATATTGCAGATATAACAATTACTGTAAGTATTAGTATTAGTGATGGTTCAAAACTACCTGTATCCTCAACAGTACAGGATCTGACACTTTCTTCTTTTCCCTATGAACTGACATGTACTTTCACCACACACACACACACACACACACACACACACATACAAACACACACACACTTATAAATATAAAGTGTTAAAAAAACAAACTTACCCAGGAAATGTTTAAAATGTGAAATCTACCAAATTATTTCAAAACATATAAGTTTCAGGAGACCTTAAGGAAACCAGCACTCTCTGGCAGACATAATGATGGCCCATCAACTGATTTAATAAGTTGAATTTTGTTGTAATAATCTTAATTTTACCCTTTCAATTATATAAAGAACTCAAGAGAAGTTGATCAGACAGCCCAGAAGTTTTACAAGAGATGAGGCTCTGTGTTTTCATATGGGCGTTTGAACAAATAACTTGTCCAGATTCAGACTTATTTAATTGGCCATTCTCAGCTAATTAGAGTCACTGAAACAATTCCCTCTTCCAAGGTTTTCTTGGTTTACATAAAATATGGTTGCAGACACAATTTTAAAATTTAAATTTTGCGGAATTTTACATATAAATATGGTATTTATGGTATTTATGTAATTCTATTCCCCTCTTTCCTTTCTCCAGTCCGCACTGTCCTTCCTACTCTTTCTCAAATTTATGACTTCTTATGAACTCATACAAACACACACACACACACACACACACACACAAACACACACATATATATGTGTGTGTATGTATATACATATATATATATATACATAAAATCTAACTATTTGGGATTAGTTAACCTATCAGGAGATGCATGCCTGGAGAAATTTATTTCTTTTGTTTAAGTTCATTCAGACTTGGGCTATTTTGGTACCCAGTTAAACTTTGTCAGACATTTCTATATGGAATCAAACTTCTATTTTGACAGTTGAACAATGGTTGCATCCACATCCACAACTTCATGTTATTTCATTGTCTCCTTTTAGACACAAAGATGTTTTGTTCTGGTTCACACAGAAAAGTTTAATCATTGCTACACGACACCTTCTTCAGTTTAGCCTTCTTCTCACCCTGAGAGCCTTCTTCTCACAACTCTATTACACCCCAGACAACCAAGGATTCACTGACTGCTGCTGAAGTCTATGTAGAAAGCCTGTATCTAAGTAAAATCTCCACTCATATATTCCAGGTGCATCATCATTGTTGATCCCTAAACTATGTTTAAGATGACAATCATTCTGATTTTGCTTAAGAACAACAAAATAACAAAAATACACTTATGGTTTGTAAACAGTAATAGCCAGTGGAAGTAATCTGTTCAGATGAATAACTCTTACAGATTTTCTCAATGAATTTTGTGGGTTTCGATTTTTTTTCACAATTCATTGCACAAAGTGGTAAACAAGTTAAGTCATTTTAGAAACAAGATTTAAACATAATTTATCATAGACTATACATAAAGATTTTCCATGAAACTTTAATACTTTGCTGCTCTTTATTGCTACAAAATAGAATACAATATTATGTAAATTTAACTCTCTACTATGTCCTCAACGTTGTTATAACAATTTTTATTCTGATTCATGTGTATTCATATACCACTTCCTGTTAGCCATAACGTGTATATATCACACACATATGTATGTGTGTATGTGTTTGTGTGTGTTTATGTGTATGTGTTTCACATGGTTCAAATGTAGCATATAAAATTGAAGTATATATCACATGTTTTTCATGTATTTAAAAGCATGCCTTTACCATCTTGAGCGAGAGAATACTATCGCACAGTAACCATGACAACCAGTTGGTTATCTACAGCAAAGCAGTGCTCCCTAGGACTATTTTAATCATAATGTAAATATTAATGTTTCCAGTAGTATAGGGAATACACACTCTATCTCTGCCTCTTTTCAAGTGATCTAAGGAATGTACAAAACCCAGAATCAGGACTCGTGATGCAGTGAGGTCTTCTTTCATTATGGAGTAGGATTTTGTGGTTCTTAAAATGATTCTGGGGTCACCTAGATATCTGTAATAATGCCTCATACTGTGATATAAATGAAAATCTAATTAACTAAGTGACTTGCCAAGTTGTACTTTGATGTAATTATTAGTTCATTCTGTGGTTAGAGACCAAATATTATTTTGATTATCTGATGTGTGAGTAGGTGATTATTTACTTTGCACTAGTAAGAATTAATTCCAGAATAAAGTATACATATGTTCCTTTTTATCTCATAAATACCTTTAAATTAATTCATTAATTTTATATGTGCATTAAATGATTATATGATATATAAATGTGCATATATATGTACAGATATGAAGTATATCTAGAATTATATTTGTTTGACTGTTGGTTATATAAATCTTTATCAAATTTCTAGAAAAACTGTATTTATGATTATTCATTCTATATATGAATTTCCTCAACACAATAGTCTTTTTTCATATAATAATTTCCTTGACCAGAATAGCTTTAGTTGTAGATAATCGTGTTTGCTATAAATTGAAATGGTCCATTTGGCAATTTCTAGCTACTTTCACTTTCTTAGTGTTCCAAAATAAATGTCCTTTCAAAGCAGAGCTTTTTGAATGTGCCTGTAACTGGCATTTTATTCTAGACAGGGGACTTATAATCTGAGAAAATCACATTGTCCAACATAATGACAGTGGATAGCTTCTTAATGAATTGAAACGCTCTACTACATTGCAGATCTTGAGAGATTTCAAAACATGCAACTTTCTACAGAAACACTGATTTCCACAAAGCCGTTTCTTTCTCAATGACCCCATAGTGCCACATCAAAATGTGCAGTAAAATGTAGAAATGCTGTTTGAATTGCTTTGGGATGTTTGTTACACACACTTCCTACATAATGACCTCATTTCCTCCTCCTTAAGTCACTTGGTAGTGAAGATTAAGGGACCACAGTTTCCCCATTCCACATTCTCTTTTCATTTGCAGGATATGTCTGAAAGATATTTACAAGAATCCTTAGCTATTATATTTACTCAGTGGATGTCACTTAATCAAATTTGAAAAATGAAAGAAAAATCAAACACTACCTATTCTATCATGGGAACGATTGATAGATAATCCAGAGTTCCAGAATTCGCTTTTGTTGACTTTTGAGTTTTTGTCTGTTATCTTTCTCATTTCCATGACCCTGCGTCTGACATCAAGTAAAAAAATGGAAGAAAGGCTTACTTGAGTCTTGCCTGGGAGAGCACAGTACATCTTGACTTGGAATTCATGTCAGAACACAAGCTCCTGTTAGTGCCCATAGGAGGCGGTTGGCTCATGTTTGTGCAGGTCAAGAATCAGGGAAACCTTGCATTCTCTCGGATTTCTTATTTGTTCAATTCTCTCTAGAAATCTGGCCCAGGGAATGGTGCTGTTCATAGGCAGGGGAAGAACTCAGTCAGTTCCCGAGAAACCAGGTTCCCTCATACCCAGAGGTTAACTCCCATTAATGATTCCTATGTAATGATTCACCAAGTTGACAATAGAAGTTAACTGCCATGAATTCTATTAGGGAGTACTTGTTCTATATGGGTCAATGAAATTCCATAAACCCTTGTCAGTAAAAACTGATTATTGCCTGTACTCTGGAGGGTTTTGTGTTTGTGTGTTTTTGTTTGTTTTGTAAAAATTATTCATTTTAATGATATAGAAATTTGTGTTTACTAACACAGAAATGTGTAACTCAATAATATTTTTTGAAAGCATCCTCCTGTTACTTGTTCTTCCAAATCCTAAAGTTGTATGACTCTCTCTATTTTTATGCATAAAACAGCATTCTCTATTTCCAGTGTTCTTTTGTAATCAAACTATGCCTGATGTTATCAGTTGTGTCCCAATTGGGAAATAAAATAAACTTCCTGTTTGAAACATGATTCTCTTGACTTCATTTTCTCTCAAGATTACTCTGTTAGATGTTATTGTTGAGCCAAAACTAATTAAATAAAATAACTTTTAAAAGGGAAGAGTTTGATATGAATTTTGATGCCAAAAGCTGTAAACCTTCCTGAATTAATGTCTTGTTTCTAGGCTGTTCGGAAGAAGAACATGATGGCAAAAGGGTGTGGTAGAGGAAAAGTTGTTTCTCCGTGAGCTAAAAGAAAATCAGAGCTGGAGAATACAGATCTCTCTAAGAAAGGCCAGTCTAACTCATCCACTGTTGTTCCATCAGCTCTCCAGCCTTATTTCCCAGAATAGTCCACACAGTGCAGATCTTATTCCCTCAGATGCTCCGTAAGTGTTTTCCCAAATCCATGGAGATTCTGTCACACATACATTAAGACCTGTGCTTCCCTAAATCTCCGGGTAAGTCTTAATCCAGTCAAGTTAACACCGGGATTAATCATGTACTGGTCTGGTGTTCAACTCTTCATATGTCATGTGGTTGGCTTGCTAACGTTGTCCAGGTAAGCTTAGCACATATGTGTTTGATTGGTTCCAATGTATATAATCCCTGAAATGAATAACGGGCTTTACTTTTTCTCTAAATTAAATTAGATATTTATTAGATGTCTTAGGTTTGTTAACATGAATTTTAAAACATAGCTTAATAAAAAAAAAATAAAAACCTGATTTTGGCTAAATATTTGTTACATGGATTAAAATTATTGTCATTTTGTTAAAAAATAAACAGTATTCTGGCACACATTTTAAAAATCAAAAATATTGACCTTAATAAATCTAAGTAGTGTGGATATATTGGTATTTAGTCAATTTTTATGTCCCTTAAAACATGAAAAAATATTATCAAACACCACCATTAAATGAAAATTACATCTCAAAATATTTTAAATTGTTTACTCTGATAACAGAAGCTATTATTAAATAAGATTATGATTATTATATTGAGTATAAACTAAATATAATATTAATCCAAGCCAATGACATTTTCAGAATATCATTTTTAACAAAATGTGCCTTTTTTCCTTATATTCAGAATCATCAAAATAAAACTTATCTGAATTTTTACATTAATAAAGTAATGGAAATAGATATTTTTATTTTTCCAGTTAAAAAATGTAAGCTGTCCCATACCTATTAAGTCACCATCTGCAGAAGGACACGCCCACATGTGCAGTGCTGGCTGCATAGCTGCATTGCCACATTGAAGTATACAATGAGAATTAATGCATTATAATTAATTGTGAAGCTCTAAAATTTTATAGTCAAAAATGAAATATAATTTTACTATTAAATTAGAAACCAGTAAAAGTCAAAAATAGCATTTTCATTTTCTGTTTTTCTGTACAGCATAACTTTATTATGTAGCAATACTTTAAAAAAATCAAAAGTATTAACCTTAATAATTCTAAGAAATATGAATATATTGGTATTTAATAAATTTTATGTTCCCCATATTATGAAAAATGATTATTAAACTTCACAATTTAAATAAAAATTACTATTTTGTTCAAAAAGCTATTATTATTAAACAAGACAAGCAGTTTGATTATTCTATTGACTTAATTATTTTTTAGCAAGGTTTTTTGGAGGCTCAAACATCGTTACAGTGTGACTTTCTAGTGCAGGGTACTGAACTCAGTTCTTGCCCTTGTTTGGTGGGTAACTGAGCCACTATGCCAGTCCCAAGGAGTGGTCTTAGGGAGTGCAATTCTGCAGCAAGAAGGCTCTGTAATTAGCACCTTTGCCTCTTATGTGAGGATCTATGAAGTCTGAAGTCGGCTGCTATAATAGGCTTGGATAATGACACAGAAGATGCATAAATGGGTTCTGTGCTGAATAACTGATAAAATTACAGAAAATTGCTATTGAGTCAACATTTGCTGAAAAATATTTTTAGTGTGCATCTGTTTAAAGAAGTGTATTTAAATGAGTATAATTATATGTAATTGAGTGTTTTATTACCTTTTACTTAACCAAATATTGTCAAGTAGACAGAATATGTCCAATGCCTTAAGGGATTCATTAGGCTAATCATCTTTGTACAGTGGTATAGCAAAGAGTTCCCCCAAATTATTCCAGCTTGTTACTGGTGTACACACCTTTCTTTATATTCCTGTGTGTGTGTGTGTGTGTGTGTATGTGTGTGTGTGTGTGTGTGTGTGTGTGTGTGTGTGTGTGTATTGGGCTAGTCTCATCAATAACTGAAGACAGGATAATTGTTTTAGATACTTGAATAGTGGCTCTTTCAAAGGACACAAGTTTTTGTTCCCAACATCTACATGGTATGGCTCGCACAGAGGGTAGCTTTAGTTCTAGATATCTGATTCATTGGCATCTTAAGTCACTTGCACACATTTGATGCACACAAACTCATACAGACAAATATATTCAGGTTTTTTTTTTTTTTTTTTTTTTTTTTTTTTTTTTTTTTAGCCATCTTAAATAAAGGCCTCCTGTTGTCTCTGTGCTTGCTAAAACGAATGTAAAGTCACCAGGCAGAGATAGCTTCAGCAAATGGATCTAGCCTGATGCTGCTCAGATTCTAATGTTAATTAGGGCCCTCACCTCAAAACTGCTTACAGGAGTGTCTGCAAGTAGCTTCTGGGAACGTGTCTGCAGCTGGTTCTGATTGGTGGATAAAAATGCCAACAGTCAGTAGCTGAGAGGTATTTTTGTTTGCTTGTTTGTGTTTTGTGTTCTGTGTTTTTTATTTGTTTTTTTATTTTTAATTTTTGTGTGGGTTTTTTGGGTTGTTTGTTTGTTGAACTGGAAGATAGAAGGAGATCAGCCATGTCGGGAGACAGTCCTGAGAAGAGTGCTGGATAGATCAGTATGACCACCGTGTGAAGGAGGCAAGAGAGCTGGGCTCAGAGGACAGCCCAGCTGTGTAGTCCTCTGATCCAGAGCAGCCAAGGCAGAATACAGAGTTCAGCCAGTAATAACTCAGGATTTTTGGCAGGAGGTGGACTAACACCAAAGATATTAGGCAGTGGCCAAGCTACTATGCTGTTAAAGGTATATCAAAATATAAAGGTTTTTTGGCTGTCTTTAACGCCTCCTCAGAGGTTCTGCCTGAGCCATACTGATACACATGAGGATGATTGCAGCTAATTTAACACTGGGACCCCAATGAAGGAGCTAAAGAGAAGGGTTTGCAAACCTAGTCAAAGAAAATTATCTTCCAACCCAACCCTCCAGAGCTTCCAGGGACTAAAACTCCAATCGATGAATATGCATGGAGAGACACATGATTACATTTGCACATGTAGGATAGCGTGATTTTGGCATCAATGGGAAGAGCGGCCTTTCGTCCAGTAAAGGCTCCTTTTCCTAGTGTAGGGGAATGCCAAGGGGCGAGGTGTGAGTGGGGTGTTGGGAGATGAAGCACTTTCATGCAAGCAAGGGGAGGGTGAAGGGAGAGGAGCGTGCTAGGGGAGGATAAAATTTGAAACATAAATACAGAGAATATCCAATAAAATGAAAAAAAACATATAAAGGTTGTTTGTATGTTTTTTATTCAGGACTGTATTTATACTGTTGGGATGGGTAGCAAACTCACCACTGGAATTTATTAATTAAATATTTACTTCTAGAGAAAACCTGGATCCTGAAGGAATAGATAGACTTCCTTTCAACCCAGATTGAATTTGAGCAAATGGAAAGTACATTTCTGTTGTTTTAAACTACAGGATAGAGATCATATATCCATGGCAGTTTATATGTATTTTTGTTATATATATATATATATATATATATATGTGTGTGTGTGTGTGTGTGTGTGTATGTTATATATATAATTACCATAGGTTGGAAAAACAGAAATGAACAAAATGTCATATCCATCTTTGTTTAAATTTTGTTTTTTATTTACATTATAAGGAAAACACATTGATTCTTTCATTTTCTTTTCAAAATGTAAAAAAGTAGCCAGTTCAAACACAAGAATCCTAAATGTTGACTCCAGCCATAAGCTACTATTAACCAAAAGGAAACGTTTGCTACTAATGGTATCAAACATGAATTGAGAGGATGACCAGAAGTTTGTGTATATCCTGTTAACCCCACATAACATTGGTCATCATAATTTCACATATATTGGGTCATCCTTTATTCTCTGGGAGGAGCCCACCTGACTCTGGCTGATGATCCTAGACTGTATCTCTGAGTTGGTTTGGTAGGATTTTGTTGCTAACTTTTGCATGTATAAACATCAGATTTGCTATGTTGTTGTTTGATGTCCATGAGAATTTTCTGAAAACACTGAAGAAATGATATACGGTTTTAACTACACAAAAGAACACTTCTGTAATGAACATCTTAAATAGCTAAATTAGTTTTTTCAAAAGGCATTCAAACTTCAGAAGTTATGCATAAAATTTTATGAAATTGTATAAATTAAGAAGAGATGAAAACTATCAAGTAAAAAACTGTTTACAAGTGCTTGGAACTTGTGATTTTGTTTAACATCAATTACAAATAAAGAACTTTTTTTGAATGTTTGGAGTTGAAATAGAATTACATCACTCTTCCACAATTTCAATCCTCTAGCCCCTTCTTAATCTTTTTCTATGATTATCACTTTTAAAGCAAGAACCTCCTTTTATTTATTCTTTGTTATACATATATATATATGTATAATTATATCTATGAATATATATGTATGTTTTTGTATATATGTATACACAATATAAATATATATAAATATATATATATTGCTTACTTCATATACTTTCATATATATATATATATATATATATATATATATATATATATATATATATATACATAAAAACCAACATACAAACATGGACATTTTTTGGTGGTTTGTATGTGCTTTTGAGGCTGATCTCTTTGCATTTGTAAACTGTAAGGCTTTCATCCCTGGGAAAGGTTAATTCTCCAGCAGTCATTCATTGCCTGTGTTTCTTTGTCTAGTGTGATGAATATCACTGCTTCTGTGTGAGCATGTGCATTGATTGTGATATTGTTTTATACAGCCATTCCTAGGAGGAAACTGGCATTCTGGCTCTTACAATCTTTCCACTCCTTCTTCTTGAGATATACTCTGAACCATAATGCAGAAAGAATGTAGATATATTATTTTTAGCTGGGCTCTGCATTTTCCACTAGTCTCTACTTTTCTGTGTCTTGTTCTTATAAAGAGAGATTTCCTTGATGAGGAATAGTGCCATAATTACCAGTTGTATAAGGATAAGACTTAAAATGTAGTAAAAAATGTGGTAATCCAGCAACATGGTAGTAAAGTGACACTTTTCTAAGTTATAGGACCCCAGCAGCTTGACAGGAAGCTTGATTAGATTTTTAGTACCAGGCATGATCTTCATCCTACTGAGTGGAAACTTAGACTAACTTGGTAGCTTGCTGTTTCAGACACACACACACACACACACAAACACACACACACACACACACACACACACACACACACACACACAGAGACACACACACACACACACACACACACACACATCTTGCTATGTTGGTAATTGCCCTGGTTCATAGACATTGCAGCAGAAGAGGATTATTTAACAGCTTCTTTCTCTTGGCACCTTGTATTGTATTTTCTGAAATCATAGAAGCCATATTAAAGGAAGAATGCTTTCAGATCATATCCAGATGGGATATTTTAAGACATGTGTTATAAATGGTTGGTTTATTTATGAACAGGAGTCTCAACCTTCTTCCCCTGAGAGACATTTGGGGTCTATCTGTATTGTTTTGAAACAACTAGGATTACTCTATCAACAGATAAAGTGAGGTTCTTCATGTCTGCTACAGGATTTTCCATTAGTGAGTTGTTCTTGAAGTAAGCATTGTTAGACAAAAAGCATTTTTTGTGTGTAGGATATATACATGTGAGGGAGTTTCTGCCTGATATTGAAAATCCTGGTTGTAGGGCTTCTGTAGCAAAAGGGACTCTCCATATCTGACCAGCTGAGGCCCATGATTCAGGAGTTGGTAAATGTTGCTGGGGTCTGGAAGCTACATTTTGGTGTTACCCACCTTCTCAGTGGGGACTAGACTACCCATTCCTGGCCCCATGGCATCCCTGATGCTGCTCTTGGCGTTCATGTATGTCTGTAGTGACTGTGTTCTTTCATGAAGGCGTTGAAGGTATGACTTTGGGCTCCTGGGCAGGTCGTGATGCTGAGTCAGAAACTGTCCAATACACAGGTGGTGTGCAGAGTGCTGGCACCACAGGCTGGTGCCACTGGGCAAGCAACTGCTATTCTTGGCCATCAGGTACGATGCCATTTCTAGTCCTTCTCTCTGTCACAGTCAGCTGCCTGCTGGGACAGTCTTGCGTCTGTCCCCCAGAGTTAAGTACTCCAACTTGTTTTCTTGAAGTCCTGCCGCACTCTTCATTGCCCCAGTTCTGCTCATACCCGAGCTGAGGAATCTGCTCACCAACTGCTTGCCGGTTGTCTCTGCTCTGCCGTCACCAAGAAGCTGACTGGGGCAATGTTTAATTTAAACATCAGCCTTGTCTTCTTCAATCCGTGCTTGAGAAAACTGTTTTTGGGCAATTTCACTTCTAGAAAAATCGATCTTTTAGGAAACTGATTTGGGTGAATTGACCTGATAACTCCCCCCATCCCCTTTTTGTACTGCTAATGTCCACCATCAACAGACAAAGAAATGCTATAAGGTAACTAAATGACTCTAGTTGCCTGGTTTTATGTAACCAATTTTTATAATTACAGTTAATTTACATAGAATTCAGAAGAATATCATGTGCAAAGAGGGTAAAGTAGATTCTATATACTAAATCATTCACTTCATAGCCGTAATGTCATGGTTTGACTCATTTAAATCTCAAGGGTTTGAAAGGCATTTTGATAAGATTTAACCTTTCATAAGGACAGAGCAGCTGCCAAGGACTCTCTGCATATTCAGAAGCAGTCAGTGCTATGGTTTAAAGAGCAATGTATATATACAGGCCCAGCCTATAAAGCCTCAGTTGCCAACATTTTCACATCTACGAGTGAATTTGTAGTCAACTGGGCCTTGTAGAAGAAGAACAGAATTGAATATATCCTTGTAACTGAAGTGACAAATGATTGTCAGCCTCTTTGTGGGTGCTAAAACTCAAACATGTATCCTCTTGTAAAAGCAGAAATGACTTTTAATTTTTAAAAGCCCCATCTGCCTTCTGTCTCTTTTGAGACAAGGTCTCACACAGCATAGGTTGACCTGAAACTCTGACACTGCCCTATATTTATCTCCCCAGTATCAAAATTTAAGATGTACACCACCATCCATAGCCCTGTTGTTTGGAGGGGGGTTGTTTTGTTTTGATTTGCTTATAAATAATGTCTGTGCACACATACTTCTGAGGAAACCCATTTAACAATGGCTTACTCATTGCAACCAGCTTTTATGCCAGTTTTCATTGGATGAAACCAGCACCAATCAAGCATAATCATGAGTCATAAAACAAGGCATTAAACCAAGTTACAAGATGGAATTTGTTTTGACAACATGGTTTTGGAAGTTAATGTGCATACCCTATGTTTCTATGCCAAAATAACACAGTTGACCAGAAGAGAAAAACTAAATTCGGACAAAATAATGAAAAAGAGATATGGTATGGCATCCACAAAAAACTTCTCAGCAGCAGCAAAAAGTGATGAAGTCCCTTTTGGAATGGGGGTTTGCATACTTAGGACACGAATGCAAATAAAGCGGGAGCCAGTGAAGTATCTTTGCCAAACTGACTTGATATCCTTGAAGCCAGGTCTAGGACAAGCAAAGAGTATTGTGTTTCATAACAAATTTTAAGTCTTCTTATTCAAATTGTGATATCCAGTGTTTTCAGTTATTGACTTATAAAGAAAAGTTATTAAGAGAGTTAATTCAAATTTGAATTGTTAAAGAACCCTGGAAAGAAGTGTATATAAGAAGCCTGACAGATCTTTCCAAGGAAATAGAGATGATGTTTTTATTTTAAACTTCTTTGCATTTAGGTGAGGTTTTTATGGTTTTTAAAAGAGAAATTTAGCAATTGTAATACATTTTTACCATCCAAAAATATTTTTAAATGCAACATATACCAAAAACCAGCCACCTTATTTAATATTTTTCCTCTTGAAAGAGTGTAACTTCTCCAGAGAAAATGGACAATTTTCAAGACACAAACACCAGGTACCAAAGTTGAATAAGCATAAGATAAATGATTTAAAAAGCCACATAACTCCTAAAGAAATAGAAGCAGTCATTAAAAACCTCTCTCAACCAAAAAAAAAAAAAAAGAGAGAAAAAAACAAAACAAAAAAACAAAACAAACAAACAAAAAAAAAAAAAAAAAACAAGTACCTGATGGGTTTAGTGCAGAATTCTGTCAGACCTTCATAGAAAACTTAATACCAATACTCTCCAAACTATCCCAGAAAATAGAAACATAAAAAACACTACCCAACTCATTCTTTGAAGCCACAATTACTCTCATTCCTAAACCACATAAAGACCCTACAATGAAACAGAACTTGTGACCATGTTCCCTCCTGAACACTGATACAAAAATAATTAATAAATTCTTGCAAACTGACTCCAAGAACACATAAAAATGATCATTTACCATGATCAAGTAGGGTTCATTGTAGGGATAGAAGGATGTTTCAATATACAGAAATCCATCAATTTTATCAACTATATAAACAAACTCAAAGAAAAAAAAAACATATGATCATCTCTCTAGATGCTGAGAAAGCATTTGACAAAATTCAACACCTCTTCATGTTAAAAGTCTTGAAAATGTCAGAAATTCAAGGCTTATACTTAAACACAGTAAAAGCAAGATACATCAAGCCAGTACCTAACAACAATCTAAATGATGAGAAACTTAAAGCAATCCCACTAAAATCAGGGACTAGACAAGGCTGCCTACTCTCTCCCTACCCATTCAATATAGTACTGGAAGTATTAGACAGAACAATCAGACAGCAAAACAAGGTCATAGGGGAACAAATTGGAAATAAAGAAGTTAAACTTTCACTATTTGCAGATTATGTGATATACTTAAGTGACAACAGAAATTTCACCAGAGAAATCCTACAGCTGATAAACAACTCCAGCAACGTGGCTGGTTATAAAATTAACTCGAATAAATCTGTAGCCTTCCTCTACTCAAAGGAGAAACTGGATGAAAAGAAATAAAAAATAGATACCCTTCCCAATAGTGACAAAGAATATAAAAAAACCTTGGGGTGACACTAACCAACCAAGTAAAAGATCTGTGTGACAAGAATTTTAAGTTTCTGAAGAAGGAAATTGAAAAAGACCAAAGAAGACAGAAAGATCTCCCATGCTCATGAATTAGAAAAATCAACATATTAAATTTGGTCATCTTTCCTAAGGTGAATCTACAAATTCAATGCAATCCCCATCAAGATTCCAACTCAATTCTTCATAGAGTAAGAAAGAGCAATTTGTAAATTATTTTAGAATAATAAAATACCCGGGATATAGCAAAAATCATTCTCAACAATAAAAAGACTTCTGGGGAAAATCACTATCACTGACTTCAAGCTGTATGACAGATTAATTATGATAAAAATTCCATGCATCAATACAGAGACAGGCAGGTAGATCAATGGAATTGAATCTAAGGCTCAGAAATGAGCCCAAACATCTATGGTCACTTGATTTTTGCAACAAGAAGCTAAAATCATTCAATGGAAAAAGGTCAGCCTCTTCAACAACTGGTGTTGTTTCAACTGACAGTCTACATGCAGAAGAATGTAAATCGATCCTTTCTTATCTCCTTGTACAAAGCTCTAGTCCAAGTGGATCACAGATCCCCACATAAAACCAGGTACACTTAAATGCTCTGAACTGTAGGACAGTCAGCAGGAACACAGGATCACTTAGGAGAGACTGGGGGAACAAGAAGCATGAGGAAGGCCAACAAGTCAAGTGGTCTGATCAACCTGACATTTTTTATTCACATGCTAGTTTTATATAGGTAGTAGAAGGAAATAAGGCATGGGAAAGTTAGGCATGGAACTAAGGGAACTTTCTTTTTGTTAAGAATTACTTTAGGAAGGGGATGCCTTAGGTGCAGAAGGGAATGTTCTGCCAAGCAGGATCCATTGTCTGGGTGATCGTTCTACTCAGGTAGCTACCTGACCAAAGTGAAATCACCTAATTTCTAGGAAAAGGACTTTACTGTGGGAAACAGAAACCTAAGCTGAGATCTATGTTAAATGGCATTACTCAGGCTAAGGAAGTTTCTTAATTCTGTCAGCTCCCATCACTTAAACTAATAGAACAGAAAGTGGGGAAGAATTTAGAACAGATAGGCACAGGGAAACACCAATGGCTTATGCTCTAAGATCAAGAATAGACAATTGGTACATCGTGAATTTGAAAGCTTCTGTAAGGCAAAGGATATTGTCAAAAAGAACAAAACAGGACACAAGAGACTTGGAAAAGATCTTTACTAATCCTACATCTGATAGAGGGCTAGTATCCAATATATACAAAGAACTCAAGAAGTTAGACTGTAGAGAATCAAATAATGCTACTAAAAATGGGGTACAGGGCTAAACAAATAATTCTCAACTAAAGAATACTGATGGGATGAGAAGCACATAAAAACATGCTCAACATCCTCAGTCAGCAGGAAAATGCAGATCCAAACAATTCCACCTCACAACAGTTAGAATGAATAAGATCAAAAACTCAGGTGACAGTGCATGCGCTTGAGGATGTGGAGAAAGAGGAACACTCCTCCACTGCCAGTGGAGTTGTAAACTGGTACAACTACTCTGAAAATCAGTCTGGCAGTTCCTCACAAAAATAGACATAGTACTATTTGAGGACCCAGCTATATCATTCCTGGGCATATACCCCAAAAATGTTCTAACATGTAACAAGGACACATGCTCCACCATGTTCATAGCAGGCTTATTTAAAATAGCCATACGATCTAAAGAACCAAGATGTCCTTCAACAGAGGAATTAGACATCAATAAAATAGATCTTCATTATGGTTTAGGGACAATAGCAAATGAGGTCACAGAAATATTTTAAGAGGCAGAAATCGTGATGTATTGGAACAAAGCAGTATCTCAAAGAATATGACAGGACTACTCTACTTATGAACTCAGAATCCACGGTTATCTGCAAAAGACTTGCACAAAATCAAGCAAGACAAGAGCCTGGTATGGAGTAGAGATATGCTCATGAGCTTCCAACCCATGCAAGTGAGCTATAAATAGCAGATTACTTCTTGAGGAAAGAGAATCAGGTTCATTAAAGGTATGGTTCCTGATGGGCTGAACATATTTGAGTAGACGTTACCACACCCAGAAGATTAAAAATGAAACTTAGAATAGAGTAAGTAGTTAATGAAGAAGAAGAAGAAGAAGAAGAAGAAGAAGAAGAAGAAGAAGAAGAAGAAGAAGAAGAAGAAGAAGAAGAAGAAGAAGAAGAAGAAGATAAAGTTGTAAGGGTAAGTTGAGAATTAATCTTTAAATCTTATAGAAGCTTGAGAATGGAGTTTGAGAATTTGATTATGATTTATCATATGAATTTCTTAAAGATTAGTGCAAGCATTTTTGAAATAAAATTATTAGTTTGCTATGAATCAGACAATTGGCCAAAATCAATGTCTTTCTTCCTAAGATGTCTCACAATATTACATTTACCATTAAGTTGCCCAAAACTTTTGTCAGGAACCTGAGTTTTGTGTTTCTGGCATATGAGTGTCAAAAATGTTCTCAAATGAAATGTCATCCATTATTTTTATAGAGTTTCAAAGGGTATATTTATTCCAAATTCTAAATCTAATTAAAAAATTTTCCATTTCAGAATGCAAATAAGTGGGCAGTGGCTTGCTCTTGAGAGTACAAGTTCATAGGAGTAGTTGGATGGAGTTTTTCCATCAAAAATATATAATAAATATGTCAAGTATCTATTTCTAATTATAATAATAGCTTTTTCATATGGGTAGTTGCTCAGTTAATCAGTATCTGCCCCACTAGGATAAGGACACAAATTCAGATGCTTAGCACCCACATGAAATCTTTGAATGGTAGTATGTTCCTAATATACTAACAATAGTGAAGAAGAGATGAATGGATTCTCACTGAATAGTTTTCTGTAGATAATTGGTGAATTCTGGGCTCATTGAGAGAATATAGGTTGAAAAACAAACAAACAAATGCTTAGCTGCAAGCATCCTCATCTGTGTCAGGATGGCTCTGGCAAAGCCTCTGAGGACACATCAGTAATTGTACATGGATCTGGTGACTGTATATGGAATGGATACTCAGGTGCGGTGGTTTCTAGATGATCTTTGCTTCAATATCTGCTCCTTTACTGGTCCCATTATTTCCTCCCATGAATGTTTGGTTCTCCCCCTTTTTGTAAAGCATGAAAAGTTACAGGTTTTTTTTTTTTTTTTTCTTTTTAATTAACTCACATGTGGGCAATTTTATAAATAATTTTGCTTTGCTGTTGTAAATATGACATTTGTCCACAATATCTATGCAAGAAAGACATTTTTATCTCCACACGTACCAAGCTAAGAGGCAGAAATCCCTTCTAAGAAGAACTGAAACATCCACATTCTGGTCTTCTATTTGAACTTCATATTTCTGTGAATTGTTTCATGGGTATTCTGAGCTTTTGAAGGCTACTATATACTGATCATTGAGAGGGTACCATGAGTGTTCTTTTGTGATTAGGTTACTTCACTCGTGATGATAGATTCTAGTTTCATCGATTTGCCTAGGAATTTCATGAAGCCACTGTTTTTAGTAGCTGATTAGTACTTTATTGTTCAAATGTACCACAATTTCTGTACCCTTTCCTCTGTTGAAAAACATCTAGGAGCTTTCCAGATATTCTGGCATCAGACTGAATATGGGGATTGTCGCTACCATCTCTGAACAGCAGAAAAGGAGCGAAAACACAGCATTCTTCTCAAAGTGGTTTATTCAGTGTGAAAGTTAAAATCTTTTGTCTCCCACCCCCTCTCTCTCTCCCTCTCCACGCCCAAGCTCTGTCCCTTTATCCTCTCTCATCTCCACCTCCTCAGTCTATGTTGAGTGGCTGCAGTTCATAGGTCCGAGTCATCTGACCTGATCTTGTGTCATGGGTGTGCCCACGCAGTTTACACGGTGGGAGTGGCTAATCTTGGGTGGTGGGCAGGAGGAAGTCAGGTGCTAGTCACAAGACTTGACCGGAGTCCCAAGCATCATCTTGGGACTGCTGCCATGCCTGTTTTCCACAGAGGACCCTAAAGAATTAGCTAGAGAAATTACTGAAAGGCTTTGCAACCCCCATGGGAAGAACAACATTATCAACCAACCAAATCATCCAGAACTCTCAAGAACTAAAGAATACATGGAAATACCCATGGCTTCAGTTGCATGTGTAGCAAAAAATAGCATTGTCTTCCATCAACTGGAGAAGAGGCCTTTGTTCCAGTGTAGGTGCATTTTACCAGTGTAGAGGAATGCCAAGGAACTGAAGTAAGAGAAGCTGCCTTGGAGAGGGTGGTTGGGAGAAGGATCACCTTCACGGAGGCAAGAGGATGGAAAGGGTATAAGGGAGCAGGGTGAAAGGGGATATCGTTTGGAATGTAAATACAGAGAATATTCAATTAAAAATAAAAAAAAAAAAAAACACCAAATTAGAAACTAAGAGAAAGATATCTAAAGTCAAATTCTTACATTAATATGCATGCCCTTAAATCTTTACACAAGAACACATATACATTATACTACATTTTAACATGCATACATGCACACACACACACAAAGAGAGAGAGAGAGTGAGAGTGAGAGAGAGAGAGAGAGAGAGAGAGAGAGAGAGAGAGAGAGAGAGAGAGGGAGAGAATAAAAAGCTATTCAAAAGAAATGCAGTCTTCAAGGCTTCATCCAAACTAACAAAAACTACAATTGATGTAATATAAAATATGGAGGCTTCTAAAATATTGTCCTTTAAGTTATTGCCTTATCTAATAAGAAGAATTGAGACAGGGACCTTTTTTATGTTGTTCTTTCCCTGTATTATTATTATTAAGGATAATGTAACTATATCATTTCTTGGAAAAATTCACCACATATATTCTAAACAAGCAAGGATCAAGCAGAGGTGAAGTTACATGAATGTTAGAGTCTAACCCTCTGAGGACATGATATATTTTTGATATATTTGATAGCTAAGGTTGATGACTGCTTTGTCCTGTGTACTTTCACTTTCTGCTCTGAACTTCATCCCACCAATTCTACATGCATGCAAGGGGAGACCAATGTGACCCAGAGAGTGATGACCCCTTGGGAGAGAGCAAAGATGTCCATGGCCATATCCCAGAATGCCTTTGTGCTAGATTTCTCTGAACAAGCCATATCACAGAAGCTATCAAAGTTGAGCCAAGTAGAAGGAGGTCCAAGCTGTTTGCACAGAGTGTAACTTGGCTACATACTAGGTGCTTCTATTGTGTCAAGCCTCTGGGCCTCTTTTCACTTCCTCATTCTCTTTGAAAGTTCTGTTTACAAAGAAAACAAAACTAGAATTGCTAAAGCACAGTTAGAATTCTCTTTACTGATCAGAGTCTTGCTCTCTAGGCACTTGACTTTATAGTCAGTTCTTGGAGTATCCACAGCTTTGTTTAATAACAACTATCTCAGTCTTATCTATTTTATTAAAGTTAGAACACATACCTTAAACATAATTTGTGATATGTATACTTGTTTCATAAAACATGCAAGATAGTATAGTGAATAGTCTTAATATTTAGGAAAAAAATGTCTCTAACATAAGTTGCTGTTATATTACAAGAAGAAATTATTTTATGTATAGTATAAAAATTATGGGGCTAGGTCTATAATCAAAAATATATACTAGTACTATATTAAAATGATTATAAGTCCTGGCTGCCTAGATGTCCTTTGCTGCTTTGAGTGCCTGTGACACTTTCTTCTTGAGACTTCAGAAAGAAATCCAAGTAGTAAATATGTAGAGTGCATCTCTGGGGCAATAGAGAAATGGACAAGGAGCTGGGACATGTGGCAAAGAAGACAGGCTTTTACTCTCAGTAGAGTGAATACATAGTGAAGCCTGCACTGGGTAGAAAGCAAAAGCATCTCACTGTGTGACCTCCAAGTTTTGTCACCACCTACTACTGACCAAATAGCAGGTATTTGCCTGAGGTGGCTCAGCACTGCCTGGAAGTTTTTCATAGTCATTGATTAAGAAGGAAAAAGTGAGAGGGCCTTTCCTTACTCTCTACTCTACTCTTTAACCATGTATTTCCTATAGTGAGTATTTTGTTTGCCCTTCTAAAAAGGACTGAAACATCCACACTTTGGTCTTCCTTATTCCTGAGCTTCATGTGGTCTGTGAATTGTATCTTGGGTATTCCAAACTTTTGGATTAGTATCTACTTCACAGTGAGTACGTACCTTGAGTGTTCTTTTGTGACTGAGTTACCTCATTCACAGTGATATTTTCTAGTTCCATCTATTTGACTATGAATTTCATGAGGCCATTGTTTTTAGTTGCTAAGTAGTACTCATTGTTTAAATGCACCACATTTTCTGCATAGAGTACTCTATTGAAGAACATTTGTGTTCATCTATCATCTATCTCACATGCAGCCACCAAACCTAGTCACTATTGCTGATGCCAAGAAGTGCTTGCTGACATGAGCTTGATATAGATGCTATACTGGCTGGTTTTGTGTCACCTTGACACAAGCTGGAGTTATCACAGAGAAAGGAGCCTCGGTTGAGGAAATGCCTCCATGAAATCCAGCTGTAAGGCATTTTCTCAACTAGTGATGAAGGGGGTGGGCCTAGCCCATTGTGGTTGGTGCCATCCCTGGGCTGGTAGACCTGTGTTCTAAAATAAAGCAGGTTGAGCAAGCCATGGAAAGCAGCCAGTAAGTGTCATCCCTCCATGGCCTCTGCATCATGTCCTGCTTCCTTACCTGTTTGAGTTCCAGTCCTGACTTCTTCTAGTGATAAACAGCAATGCGGAGATGTAAGATGAATAAACCATTTCTTCCCCAGTTTGTTTCTTGGTCATGATGTTTGTGTAGGAATAGAAACCCTGACTAAGACAGATGCCTCCTGAGAGGCTCTACTAGGTCTTTACTGATACAAATGTAATGGCTCTCAGCCAACTGAGCACAGGGACCCAGTGGTTGAGTTAGAGAAAGGACTGAAGAAGCTGAAGGGTTCTGCAACTCCATAGGAAGAACAACAATATCAACCAACAAGACCTCCTACAGTTCCCAGAGATTAAACCACCAAACAAGCATTACACATGGAGGGATCCATGGCTCCAGCCACATATGTAGCAGAGGATGACATTGTCTGGCATCACTTGGAGGGGAAGCCCTTGGTTCTGTGGAGCTCATTTTTCCAGTGTAGGGGAATGCCATGGCGGTGAGGTGAGAGTGGTTGTGAGAAGGATCTTCCTCTTAGAAGCATGGGGGAATGGGAGAGCAGGGTAAAGGCAATTAATCTTTGAAATGTAAATACTTTAACTATCCAATAAAAATAAAGAAGTAAGCAGCTCAGACAACATGAATGAACAAATGATGAAAATGGCAAAGACAACTTGCCAAGAAGGATCCCCTGAGAGAATGAATCTACCTGACTAGGGGAGGCCAGTCTAGAATACAAGAATGGAAGCTCCCAATGTAACACACCATCCATGAGAAGGTGAGATTAGCACTGAGCCTGAGGGATGACTTCCCTGAAGGACACCTCAAGTGCATCATAAGAGTTGATTTTTCTGAACTTATGTTGGAAGAGGATTTACTTTTTAAATCCTTCAAAAGCCTAGAGGAGGCTGAACAAGACCTCCTTGCCAAATTCTGAAAGGGAGTTCTCTTCTCCAGTGTTCTTTGGAGTACGTGATAAAGGAGACAAAACAAAAAAAAAAAAAAAAAAAAACAAAAAAAAAAACCAAAAAAACGACAAGGCACCTCAGCAGTTTGTTGGAGAGAACATAATACTTGGGTGTTCTGAGTCCATGACTAGCAGGCAGATTCCTGCTGGAAAATTCCCATAAGTTGATTTGTACTATCATAAGCAGCTTGCAGGCTATACTGGGGAGTCGCCAGAGGGCGGAGCTCACTGTGGTGCTTTACCGATACTGGAGTGTCCTCATGCTGGCTGATAAAGAAGCTGAGGAATAAAACCACCCTGAGGAGACACTTGCTTTTCCAAGGACCATGTCAGCATCAGCATGCCCGTGCAGAGCATGGGAAAACTTTTTACGTTTTGTCTGGTTCATACTGGCGAGAGTCTGTTTCAGTGTACCTTCGACAGCTGTGGGAAGCACTTCTCACTGGAATTCAACTTGTGCACCCATGTCTGCATCCAAAGCTGGAGAAACATTTTTGTGTCTATTTGATGGCTGTGAGAAGAGCTTTATTCATATAACCTGAAGATTCTCATCCTAACCCATGCACAGGCAGGGAAGAAATGCTGAGGCAAATTGTCCTCAGGCTGGGTAGGCTTAATGGCAGACACACTGGGGATACAATCGTTATATATGAATTATTTTTTGTAGGGATGGATAGATACTATGACTAAGTAATTTTGCAACTCTAGATGACATTTTTTTACTTTTTTATACAATTTTGTATATTTTTTTACTTTATTATACAATTCTAAGAATTTATTTTGCATCTATAGCATAGTTCCAACAAAAGTCAATGGGGAAAGCAATGCTATAGTACTGAAGGTGAAGGTTCTTTTCTGCATCGTACATAAGAATCACTTATTTTTAATTATGAAGTTCCTAATTGTCTAGCCTTATCTTTAAAATGTGCATCACTGTAAATGTGTAATCCTAAAGAAGAGGTAGTAAGCAGATGAATACTTATTTCCAAATCTTATTTTTTCATCTTTGTTTCCCTCCTTGTATCAAACTATGTTAATCATAGTTAAATGTGAATCATTGTATGATAAAGTTGATCCATCTGAAAAATAACATAGTTATAAAATGAAATGGATTTATAAAATAAATATTTCAAAATATCAAGATACAACTTATAGTAATAAGAATAAATGACATTTTATAAAACTTGGTGAAATCTAGTTTGACAATTTGAGACCATCAAACTATTACTTCCTTCTCTGCTGCACAGTCATATATACATACTAGAAACTTTAACAAGATGTAGAATTACACATGATAAAATAAGATGGGCCATAATATTTGTAGCCAAAGATTTCCATTCAGTGTTCTACCTATACAATAAGAACCTATATAAGACAATTTAAACATTCACATAATATAATTGTTAAATTTTTTTTTTAATTTTTTAAAAATAAATTTTAAATTTATTTTTTTACATATATGAGTACGGTGACTGTCTTCAAGTACACCAGAAAAGGACATTGAATCCAATTGCAGATGGTTGTGAGCCACCATGTGGTTACTGGGAATTGAATTCAAGACCTCTGGAAGAACAGTAAATGCTCTTAACCTCTGGGCCATCTCTCCATCCTCCAGAAGATTCCTTGATGAAATAGAACATAAATCTTTAGAAGCATATGAAAAAACCTTCTGAGGATTCAGTGGATAGATTTGTCGCCTTAACAGAGCAGAGGTGCCCCACATAATTATTTTTTCTAACTGAATTCTCATTAGAAGTTGTAGCAAAGGATATCATTCTCGTGTATCAATGGGAGGAGAGACCTTTGGTCCAGTGACTCATTTTCCCAGTGTAGGGGAGTACCAAGGTGCTGAGGTAGGAAAGGGTAGTTGGGAGAGGGAGCATCTTCAAAGAGGCAAAGGAAGAGGGAGGGAGGATGGGAATGGGGTAAAGGTGATAACATTTAAAATATAAATATAGAGAATATCCAGTTTTAAGAAATGGGGAGTTACAGTATGTTATAGATGTGATTTTCCTTATACTACAAGCTCCTAGATAGATAGGTATCATCACCAAATGGCTGTCTCATGATCTGAATCACCCCCATAACCAGTAGCTCTCAACCGTCCTAATGCTGCAAAACTTTAGTAGAGTTTCTCATGTGATGATCACCAAAGATAAAATTATTTTTATGCTAATTTGTAACTGTAATGATGCTCCCATTATAAATTGTAATATAAATATCTGTGTGTTCCAATGGTCTTAGTTGACCCCTATGAAACCTGCAGTTTGAAAATTACTAGAGTAGGTTTTATTGTGGCCACTTAGATGCCCCTGAGTCACTGCTGCCCCTTCATCTTTGAACTTTTGTCAGAATGAAGCAAATAAGAGCTGTTGATTACACTAAACCCCTAAAGGCAATAGGGTTGGTTGGGAAAATGAGGGACCAGGAGTTAAACAAAATCCCTAATACGCAAATAGATAGGGAGAAGGGCTATGCTGGATAACATTTTCTCCACAATCTTTACCTGGACTAGAAGTCTTGCTGTTCAGAAGAAAGTTCTTTTAAAGTTTTCTACACCTGTGAGTGTTTTGCTCTCCCCTCAAAGACGGAATGAGGCATCCACATTCTGGTGTTCCTTCTTTTAGAGTCTCATAAGATCTGTGAATTGTTTCTTAGGTATTCAGAGATTTATGGAACTAGTATCCTCTTACCAGTGAGTGCATACTATGTGTGCTCTTTTGTGACAGAGTTACCTCACACACGATGATAGTATCTAGTTCCATTGATTTGGCCAGGAATTTCATAAAATCATTCTTTCTAAAAGCTGACTACTACTTCAATGTGTAAATGTACCACATTTTCTGTATTCATTCCTCTGTTGAAGAATATCTGTGTTCTTTCTAGCTTCTGGTTATTATAAATAAGGCTATATGAACATGGTAGAACATGTACCCTTGTTATATGTTGAAACATCTTTGGGGTAGATGCACAGGAGTGGAATAACTGGGTCCTCAGGTAGTACTATGTCCAGTTTTCTGAGGAACTGCCAGACTGATTTGCAGAGTGGTTGTACCAGCTTCCAATCCCACCAAAAATGTAGGAGTGTTCCTCTTTCTCCACATTCTGCTGTCAACTGAGTTTTGAATCTTAGCCATTCTGACTGGTGTGAGGTGGAATCTTAGAGTTGTTTTGATTTGCATTTCCCTGATGACTAGAGATGCTGAGCACTTCTTTAGGTTCTTCTCAGCCTTTCAATATTACTCTTTAAGAAGTCTTTGTTTAGCTCTGTACTCCCCTTTTTAATATGATTATTTGATTCTCTGGAGTCTAACTTCTCCAGTTCTTTGTATATATTGGATATTAGCACCCTATCAGATATAGGATTGGTAAAGTTTCTTTTCTAATCTGTTGGCTGCTGTTTTGTTTTCTTGACAGTGTCATTAGCCTTACAGAAACTTTGCAATTTAGAACAAAACACTCTCAGGAGAAAGTACAAGATCAAATAGAGGAACAAGGATTGAAGAAAAGATTATTCAGAGACTGTCTCACCTGGGGATCCATCCCATATGCATCTTCCAAACCCAAGCACTATTGCTGGTGCCAAGAAGTGCTCCTGGAAGGAACCATTATGGATGCCTTATCAAATGCTCTGCCAGTGTCATACAAATGCAGTTGAGGATTTACAGCCAATCATGGGGACTGAACATAGGGACTCCAATGAAAGAGCTAGAGAAAAGAATGAAGGAGCTGAAAGGATTTGCAACCTCATGAGATGAATATTATCAACCTACCACACCCTCCAGAACTCCCAGGGACTAAAACACCAACCATTGAGCACACACGGAGAGACCCATGTCTCCAGTTGCATGTGTAACAGAGGATAGCATTGTCTGGCATCAATGGGAGAAGAGGCCTTTTGTCAATGGAAGACATGTTTTCCCAGTATATGGAAATACTAAGGCACTGAGATGGAGAGGAAGATTGGGAGAGGGAGGACCTTCATAGAAACAAGTGTAGGTGAAAGAAGGAGGGGAGCGGGGACAGGAGTTGATAGCAATTGAAATGTAAACACAGAGAATATCCAATAAATAATTAAAAAAAAAAAAAAAAAACTTACTCCCATCAACAGCATAGACTGGCTCAATACATTTAAAATCAGAACAGAACAGGACAGGTTACATAACAGTTGTATGTAAATTAGTCATCCTATTGTTCTTCAAACTGATCAACTACACACTAAAGTTAAAAAACTGTATAGAGAGCATTAAAACCAGAGCCCTGGAGAAGAAAGTGGGATTTTTGGATTTTTGAGTTCTTTTTCTTTGCAGAAAGCTTTATTTACTCTGTTTGCTTTCTTTGTGTGTACATGAGTGTGTGTGTGTGTGTGTGTGTGTGTTTGTGTGTGTGTGTGATGTATAAATATCTATCTATCTATGTATAGAAAAATACATGTGATAAATAGTATATAGTGATATTTATGATATGTAAATATCAAATATATAAAATATATATTATACTTTTTGCATTTTAATTCTTTAAGTACAAGAGTAAACAAACCCTCAATTTTATAAATAATTCAGCTTAAAGGGATTTAATATCAAATTTTAAACTAAAATTCTATATTCATAACTACACTTTTTAGCCAATTAAACTACTAAATTGAATATTATTTTTTACATCAAAAGATTATGATGTAAAAGTAATTAAATTTGATAAAAAGGCTTTTTTAGTAAATAATTAATTTTATTTAATATTTTAGATTAATAAATATATGATTGTTTAAATATTACTTAAGAACCAAAATAATCACAAATAATAATTGAGTAGTTAGAATCAAGTACTCAATTTAATTAACAAACTTCGAAGGTTTTGACATGAGAATTACATTCATTGTTCTGTCTTGCTAATCATATGGTGACATTGTAACTCATACTTGAGATTAATAACAGCAATATCAATTGTAGCTATTCTGAAAGTATACGAAAAGGAAGCTATTAAAATTGTAAAATAGCTGTCTTAGTTAGGGTTCTACTGCTGTGAACAGACACCATGACCAAGGCAAGACTTATAAGGACATTGTGGCTGGCTTACAGGTTCAGAGGCTCCATCAATTATCATCAAGGCGAGAGCATGTCAGCATCCAGTCAGGCATGGTGCAGGAAGAGCTGAGAGTTCTACATCTTCATCCAAAGGAAGCCAGGAACAGACTGAACATAGGAGGAGTGTCTCCAAGCCCACCCCCAGAGTGACACACTTCCTCCAACAAGGCTACACCTTCTACTAGTGCCACTCCCTGGGCCAAGCATTTACAAACCATCACAATAGCCTAGACATACATAGACACTATATGCCGTAGAAGCAGCTTATCTATAATCATTACATTTATCAAAAACTTAGTTTTTATTGATTATTTTTGTCATGCCTTCGATCACCCCCTTATCTATCCTGGTAGCACGCTCTGGCATCATATCTCTTTTCAGCTTTGAATTCATTTGTCCTTCACCAACACCTCCTCTCCTCAATTTTGATATCATTTTTGATTTAATGTTACATATCAACATTCATCTCTACTTATATACACACATATAAAGTGTATAGGCTATCACTCAACATGTAAAAATTTGTCTTTTTAAGTCTTGGTTACCTTAGTTAATATATTCACCTAATTTTCCTGCAATTATTTTACCGCTGAATGCAATCTCACTCTAATTCATTCAGACATTGATAAAGAGTATGTGTGTTTCAATTTCCTAGTTTTGAGAATCAGGTATCAATAAACATAGTGTCTATCACATATGGAGGAGTCCATGGGCCTTAAGTCCAGTAGTATAACTGTGTAAAGTGTTCACTCAGTTTTTAAGTTTATGAAAGTTTCAGTATTTTCTTCGCTGTTTCCAGGATGGATATGTTATTTTATACAACAGGAAGTGAAAAAGGCCATAATTCCCATCATGACCACACTTTGTTGTTTACTTTACTCTTGATCATGGCTGTTATGGGTTGGATGAGGTGGCATCTCTTGCTGTTTGAATTTCTTCTCTCTGATTGTTAGATATTTTAGACGCACCCACTTATTTGAGAGATATGTTAATTTCATTAGCCCACTTCTGACATAAGGTTGTATTTATATGGTATTTAATTTTGACGTTCCGAACACATCTTGTTTATTAACTCCTTTTCTGAAGCACAACTACCAAGTATTTGTGTCTTTTTATGTAATCTGTCAATCTAATATTTTCCTTTGCTGTGTTGTAACATTTTAATTTTTAATTTTATAAAATCTCATATGTTAATTCTTGTGTCTTTGACATCCTGATATTAGAGTCCTGTGCAGAACACCCCAAACTACACACGGAGATTGAACGTGTACTCTTATTTTTCCTTTAGTAGTTTCAGTTTTTAAATTTAAAATTGACTTATTTTAACCAGAGTCAATTTTTCATTTATGTCCATGGTAAACAATATAAATTGAGTTTCATTTTTATACAGTACTTAAGCAATATTTTTCCAAAATCTTATTTTCTTCAGTGCAATCTTCTTATGCTTTTGTTAAAATGTAGGTATAATTAGTATCTATTAGTATTTTAGTTTATTTCCTGGTCCACTATACTGTTCTATTAATCTACATGTCTGAATTTGTTATTCAGGCATGCTGTGTTTTCACTGTAGAGGTGAAGTATAATTTGGAATTGAATTCAATGATATAATATACTTAAAAAAGATTAGTAGGGTTATTCACAGACTTATTTTTCTATATGGCATTTATTTTATTTATTTTTATTTACTTCAGTGAAGAGTATAATTGCTATTTAATAAACATTGTATTGAAAATAGCTATTATTTTATTAATAGACCCATTGTCAATATATTAACTTAGTCCAGGCACATACTTTTTAAAATACCTTTTTTTACAATAACATAAAATTGTTAGCATATAACTTTTACTTTCCTAGTTAGTTTTATTTATAGGCACTTAATAAATTATGAAGAACTTTTTACCCTAATCTCTGTTTTTTACACATCCATTTATGAAAGCTATTGATTTTGTATATTAATTTCTATAGATTTTATATCCAGCAACTCCATTGTATATATTTATCAGTCTCAGAGTTTTCTGAAAGAGTCTGTAGGTACTTTTAAGTGCAACAATATGACAACTGGTATTAAAAGTAATTTGCTTTATTCTTTTACTATTTTGATATCTTTTTATTATCCTATTGCTTTATGTGTGTCTTTAAACATGGTATTTAACAATAGTAAGGGAATTGTAATTCTTGTCTTATTCTGGTATACGAAAGTATCTTCTCCAAATAGAAAGGAAAGGAACATTAACAGAATCATCTTATGAAATCACCATCCTATTGATTAAAAAAGAGACACAAAACAAAACAATTATTGCCAACTATTCACATAGATATACATGAAAAACTCTCAGTAAAGTTCCACAAACTGAATGTATACACAAGCTAAGAGAATCACACATTGTGACTGATTGAACTTATCAAGGGATGAAGGTTTTTCTACATATATATAATCATCAATTTACTAGATTATATAAATTTAAAGATATAATTCATGTGATCATTTTGATATAGGCAAAAACATTTTTTGATAAATTTTAATATGCATTTATGATAAAAACCTTTAAGACATCAGTTAATAACCTGTTCACATCTCAAAATATCAAAAATAATAATTCTCATGTTTCACAACCTTTGAATGTTATATAAAATGTGGAGAAATCAGTTTTGTGATAAATGCAAAAATATACAGAAAGATAGGGAAACAGGATGTTCAGCCACATATCACTTAAAACATTATCAGATGTTTTAATTATCAGATGTAAATAAATAAATTATTGTTTTTTCTATACTGTGTGTTTTTTATAATAAGGGACATGTAAGAGGGTGTGGAGTAAACAAATGGTTTTATTGAAGATCCAAGAAATAGCTGACAACACTATACAAAAATGGAACAATGAAAATTCACTATTTACAATTAAGAACATTTATTTTAGTAAATATAAAATATATTTTTGTAAGCATAATAAATATTTAAAACATCCTTTAGAATATATATTTAAAACAGTAACTATTAAATCTTAATATTTATATTTTTTAAGCTTCTTGTTTACTGATATGACTTTATATGAGGATATATGTCAATTCTATTGTGTTGTGCTACTTCATCCTTATAATCTTGAAAATTAAGGCTGTTTAAATAATCTGCTTCATTCTGTATTTGTTAGCAAACACATCTCGTTTAATTACTTTCCATCTGTCCCTTAGAGAAAGGAGTTCACTCTCCTCATGCCTGTGCAATCAGAGGGCTCACCCTCAGTATTCTGTAATTCAATATAAATGGAAAACAGCTTTCAATGAAATAAATGTAAATAAAACCACACACAGAGAAATACTGATATGTTAGCTCTTCATCAAATAGCAATTTGTTTGGCTTGTGACACTTTTCTTATGAGTTATTAAGCAATTTCTAAGACAGGCACAAAAATAATATATAATAATAACTTCTGTGTGTATATAAGAGTCATTTATTTATTTTATTCAATATAATCATTGCACCATTTCATGGGTAAACAAGTTTGAGGTTAGAGATACAAATGGCTATATGATATTTTGTGCTTTGAAGTGTAAGGGTACCAAGAAGCAGACCTCTTCTATTGACATGTGGTTAAAACAATGGAATAGTTACTTCATAATGTCAAGAAACTGTCAAGGAACAATTAAATTTTAGTAACAAATTAGCCTATGTCAAAGAAGGAATGAGTAATCATTCTTACTATGGTGTATACTAAAATTAATGATTACGGTTATTAGGTTATATGAGAAAATAGTGTTTGACAAAGGACCCTTACATGTATTTAAGATATATGTATTTATTTTACTAAAGAAAAAACATAATGCTTTTCTGTAGGTCTCTGCATCTGCTCCAGCTGTTATCAGAGGAGGCTGCTTATGATGAGTGGAAAAGAAAGGGATCTCTGACTACAGCAAAATATCAGGAATCCCTTTCATTTTTTATTGTTTTGATCTGTTTGTTTATTTGTTTTTCACTCATGTTTGGTCTCACCCTAGGTCTTAGAACTATCCAGTCTCTGGTTCCTTACAATACATGCAGTGGAGGGCCTATGGTATCTCTTGAGGATAAATAAAATGAAAGAAAACACATAAAGAAAGAAAGCCATGGATCAATAGTAGTGTGACTGTTAAATGACCCAGAATTTGAAAAACTATACTGATGCTTTCTTTACTTATCTGAATATTATTTTTTGCCAGTATATTTTTCACTTTGAAGTCCTTTATATATAACAATGTGCTTTTTATACTTAAAATTATTTTTCTACATTCATGGATGTCTTGATTGAAACATAACTTGTGAGTATATTTATGATATGTTTTATTTTGTATACATGTATAATAACATATTATAAAAATGTAAACAAAAACATGATTTTGAATGCCTTCACCATACAAGTAACATACAAGTAACAGTTGAAGGTATGCTAATTATTCTGAGTTTTCCAGCCCTAACACTTTTAATAATATTAAATTTACCTTAAAATCTATCCTTTGTATATTCCTCCCCACATTCTTTATTTTTTGTACACGTGCACAAACCATTTATTCAACAATGTTTAGTGGCAAGGAGAGTTATATTATGACACTTTTATTTTTTTTAGAAAATTTGTATTATGTTTAATTTTTAAAGACATTTAACATATCAGGTAAAGTAATGAAAGTTTGCTTTTTTGTAACTTACATTTTAAGTCTGCAATTCTGTAACTGCCATTAATTTTGTTACTTTAAAACAACTTTTTGTGGATTTGTAAAAGTTCATATTTATTTTTTCCTTACAACTTTATTTTAAAAAGAGAGATACATGTATAGATTTTTAAAAGCATTTTTTGGTATGACACTACATGAATATTTATTGTCAGTACTCAATTGTTTTAGAGGATTGATAGCCTGCATTGAAATCCCATTAGTTACCATAAGTAACAAAATACATGTTGGACAGAACGTAACTATTTCCTCCTCACATCTAAGTCATGTCTCCCTGGTTTACTAATCAAATACATTAAATTTCCTGAAATTTAAAAAGTACAGTAATAACAAAAGTGACTAAGTAGAAGCAGATTAATATATGAGGATGGTGACAGGGATGGAATGAAACAGCTCCATGGACAAAAGACTGGCCTGGGAAAGAACATCGATCTATTACTACAGAGTAAACTTTTAACTTTTGATACTTGACACATACATATGTTTGGAGATCATATTTTAATGCCTCATTATCATAATTATTTTACTAATTATCTATTATCATATATTTCTTAAATACTTTAATGCATTAACTGTTCTCTTGGTGAACCAATTAGTTTTATTGGAGTTAAATAGAGAAATATTTGTGAGCAGTTACCTATAAGAGCAGAAATGTTTCATAGACAGCTTTGTCATTAAAGCCCACCACACATGCACAAAAGTTCAGGAAATCTTGGAACCCAAAGCACAGTGTACAAAAGGCAGGTCCTTCAATAAGTTAGAGTTGATATGAGCTACCAGACATTTGGTCTGAAACCAGACAGTGTGGCTGGTCTCTGCTTTAAACAATCATTTTATCTGGTCCATATTTCTTCCAGAGAGTTTAGATTGATACATCTCCCTTTAGGAAGCTTTCTGCTTATATATACTCAGAGAGAATAGGGATTAGCAAATCTGGTTGGCTACAGATACTTCCTGTATTATTTGGAGTTGGTTATTTCTAAGTGTAATGAGCTTACACCCAATATGAATTTTTTCCTCCTCTTAGAACATCCCGTGGTTTTTCTTTTTTGTATACACTATTTCTTATACTATCCTGATGTTTTACTACCTTTAACATTTCAACTATGTCCTAATAAAGACACTTTAAAAATTGGAGGTTACATTTCAGAGGCACTTGAACAGAGTTTTCAAGTTCTACTTCTTGCCAGTCTTCCATCCAGGGAGATATTTAATTTCTCCCACATAATGAATGCTAGATCCCCATCCTCAAATACATATCTGCTTCTACATTCATCCTCTACCTTGGGTAAATAAGTATAAAATTAGAAGATAACAAATTCTCATCAACAATTCAAAAAAGTTCAAATAATCTATCCTTTCTCATCTTCAGATAGTTGAGGAAAATAGCAGAAATTGTTGTGTGGAGTCCACATAATTCCAACATAAGTTCAAAATAACTGAAACAGCAAGTCACTTCAATGACAAACATTTATTGTAATTAAGCCACTACTGATAAATTAAAGCCACAGAACAGACTTGGGAGATGAACTAGCACCATGAAGAGAAATTACACCGCATATTTAAGGATGAAAACACAGTGCAAGGGGTAGTGGGATAATTCTAGTATTGTCCAATCACATCTTGACTTCAGGGTTTAACCAAGGGAGATTTCACCAATCACGTTTCTCCAGGATCAGCCTAGGCTTGGAGAGAGCTTCTGAGGATGTTTAAGAACAGTCAATAGAATAGAATGACTTAAAGTCAAATTATGTGTCCAAGCCAATGGTCTGTATTCTGCTCAAGACAGCTTTCTGGACATCTCTCTCCAGAAACTGCTATTTCTCTTTCAGTTAGAAAAACTCATCGGATAGTTGAACTCTTGCGGATCAAAATCCTAGTATTTATTACATATCAATTCCGTCATTTACTCCTGGTTCCCTTTGGATTATCCCATGATTCAGCATTCCATGACAACAGCTCCTTGATTTTTAAAAAGAGACAGCAAGCTCTTTTTTTTTTTAAAAAACATTGCAAATGAATTTAGAGATCTGCCTGTCTTTGTAATCAAAGACAAAAAACTAGCTGGGTGAGATCTCATTCCTAGATTGCCATTCCTATCATGGAATGGACTTAACTATGTCCCAGGCTGATATTGAATTCAGGAATCATCCTGCCTTTGTAGTTTTCTGCCTTTGCACCTTTCTGTCAAGATGGCTCATTGTATAGATGCCTCTGTTTTTTATGATTCTTGAAGCTCCTATATAATTCATATTGCATTCTTCTATTTTACATATTAAAGAGTTTATATACTTTTAAACTCACATTTTCATTGTCCCTTCCCACAGCCTTACATTCTGTCCTAAGGGTCTCAGTATTCCTTATTTTGCTGAGACATTAACCACACCCTTCCCTTCCTCACTAATACTGTTTTCATCGGGTCATTAACTTTGAAAGAGAGAACATTCTTCAAAGGAGGAACATGGAAACCTTTATATTATAATGCAAATAAGCTTTAATGCTCACAGTCACCTTCCACACTCATAGAGGCCCATGACTGCTGACTCTGTTTCAGGGGTGAGAAACATGTCATGCTGTTCCTTTAATTGCAAAGCCAGATTTGACACAGGTTAGGAGTAAGTACCTGAGCCTGAGAACATGAACTTAGATGGATACTGACAGCAAGATGGATAAGTTCTTTGATACATCAGAACTCAGAATACAGTTTCCTATCATAGAAGCTGTTCAGCTATTGCGGAGTCCCTAGCTTCGTGAAGACTTTAGACCTCAAATTTAGTATGAATTTTGTAGCCTTTTAATTAGATGAAGGCTAATTAAATTAAAAACAAAATGGTAGTTCTTAGAATATGTTTCTTTCACTAGCTTCTCAAAAAGCTATGTATAACATTGGTTGATTTTAAATTTGTCTCATTTTAAAGCACACTGAATAAAATATTCAAATAAAGAAAATGCCAGAATTAGGTATCATAATTGGTACCAAGTGTAACAAACACATTATTAACAACTATGTCAAGCTACTTAATATCCACAAATATATTGCCATCCGGTAATTTTCTTGTTCAGATATATAGTAGCAACATTCCATAGTTGATGAGGCAGCCAAACTATTTCTTTATATTTTTCTGCAGTGAAGAAATGATACACGTATTTCCGAAAATTATTAAATAAATTTTTATTAATGTTATTTTTATAATGCCTCTTTTAAATATTTTCTGACAGCTAATAAACATGCAGAAAATATCTTTTTCATTTCATTATTTTAAGGTAACTGAGGAATGAAAATTATTCTTTTTCAACAAATATGACACATTACCCAATAATCACAGGAAGGCAGGACTTCTGTCTTTCTAAATTGTCCAGATCTAAAGTTAGTGCAGTCCATACTGACTCATGATTATGTTTCTGTTAATCATTTTTGACTGAGTACAACTGAAGCAGAGAGAAAAAATAAAGCTAGTAAAAATATAATGAACTTATCCAAATATCTTTACATTAATCATAGTAATTATTTTTGATCAAGTAACTATAATATCACCAAAATAGTGCAGTTTGAATATTGATTACTCAAGTTTAAGCTAAAATAAATTGGGAAATTAGAAAGAGGTCACTAGAAGTCTCTTGTCCAATTCAGAGAGAAAAATAATAAAATAATGTTTGATCTATGAGGCAACCTAAATCCCACTAATGTCCTAATGGAAATTCATTCTAGAGTACATATCCTTCACTTCCTGATCAACCAATCTAGCCTCTGGTCTAGCTCTAGGCCTTAAGAAAATCTGTCTCAAAAGTAAAAATTGGAAGAATGACACTGACAGCTGACTTCTGTCCAAAACACATGTGAATGTGCAAGTGCATACAGATTACAGATGTGCACATAGGCACATGCACTCACAATACATACATGTAAGTGTGTACACAATATGTATGCACAAGACTGTTGTGCTCGTACATTTGTCTTTCAGAATAAACTCTAGCATGTGCTGAAAACACTTCTTTTCATAAGTTAAATTTGACTTCAGGAGCTCAAATATTTATCTTCGGAAATATCACAGAAAATTATACCTAGTTGGTTCTCTTTGTCGAAGAATATTCTTAGGCAAAGAGAACACATATTGATCCAGGTTCTGGAATAACAAAAAATCCCATGGGAAACTTATGTATTTTAAAGATCTCATAGAATTTTAGCTCATTATTTTATGAAATAGTATTTTATAATTATTATTCATATATTGGATGAAATAATGCTAAACTAATCATATTTTATTGAATATTTTATGTATTTACATTTGAAATGTTAAGCACTTTGATGACTCCTCCTCTCTCATTCTCCCACCTGCTGCTTCTATGAGCATCCAACCCCGCCACAACCCCACTATCACTTTATTCTCCTGGCATTCCCCTACACTGTGAAATTGAGCCTTCACAGATCCAAGTACTTCTATTGCTGCCAGACAAGTCCATCCTCTGCTACATGTGTGACTGGAGCAATGAGTCCTTCCGTATGTACCTGAGCTCGTGGAGGTTTGGTTGATATTGTTGTTCTTCCTATGGGGTTTTAAACCCCTTCAGCTCATTCAGTTCTTTGTCTCACTCCTCCACTGGGTTTCCAGGCTCAGTCCAATGGTTAGCTGAAAGCATCCTCATTTGTATCAGTAATGTTCTGTCAGACCCTCCCAGAAGAAAGCAAAATCAGGTTCCTGTCAGCAAACACTTCATAGCATCAGCAATAGAACCTGGGTTTGCTGATTGTATATGGGATGGATCCCCAGGTGGGACAGTCTCTGGCTGGCCTTTCCTTCAGTCTCTGCTCCACTTTTTGTCTCCATATTTCTTCCCATCAGTATTTTATTCCCCTTTTGAGGACTGAAGAATAAATAGTAAGCTTTTACTTATTATTGAGCTTCATGGGGTCTGTAAATAATATCTTGGCTATTCCATGACTTTAGACTAGTATCTACTTATCAGTGAGAGCACACCATGTGTGCCCTTTTGTGACCGTGTTATCTCAAGATGATAGCTTCAAGTTACATCCATTTGTCTAAGAATTTCATGCAGTCATTGTTTTTAATAGCTGAGTAGTATTACATTGTGTAAATGTAGTATGATGTCTGTATCCATTCCTCAATTGAAGGACATCTGGGTTCTATCCAACTTCTTATTAATACAAGTAGGGCTGCTATAAACATGGTAGAGTATGTGTCCTTGTTGTGTGTTGGAGCATCTTTTGGGTATATGCCAGGAATGATATAGCTGGGTCTTCAAGTAGCACTATGTCCATTGTATTATATACTCCCAGATTGATTTCCAGAGTGGTAGTACCAGCTTTCAATCCCATCACAAATGGAGGGTTATACCCCTTTCTCCACTTCCTTTTCAGCATCTGCTGTCATCTGAGCTTTTGATCTTAGTTTTTCTGACTGGTGTGAGCGTTGTTTTGATTTGCATTTCCCTGATGACTAAAAACATTTTTTTTAGGGTGCTTCACAACCATTCAATTGTTCTTATGTGAAAAGTCTTTGTTTAATTCTGTACCCATTTTTTAATTATTTTAATTAGTTTTCTGTAGTTGAATGTCTTGTGTTCTTTGTACATATTAGATATTAGATCTCTACTAGAGGTAAGATTTGAAAAGATCTTTTCCAAATCTGTTGGTTACCATATTGTCCTATTGACAGTGTCTTTTGTTTTACTGAAACTTTTCAGTTTTATGAGGCTTCATTGTCAAATCTTGATCTTAGAACATAAGCCATTAGTGTTCAGTTCAGGATAATTTCCTCTCTACCTATCTTTTTCATTATATGTTTTAATATTTAATTCATTTCACAAAAGTACTGTATTAAAAGCGCAATTATAGCCTGTTCATTTCTAAGTATTACTACCCATTTTTAGTTGAAAAACACTTCCAAAATAAATTTTCTCACTTTGAATAAGTGAATTCAAGATTTACTTTTAATCAAATATGTACATAGCATTGTTCCTGCTATATATATTTTTTCTGTTCTGACGTTGATATACTATATGACAGTGTATCATCAAAAACTTCACGATCAATATTCTCATTTTTTAGTCCACTGCTATTTCATTCTAACATTATGTTGAATAAAATTAAAAATTATTGCAAACTTGTAGCATGTAGGGCATTTTTCTTATCTGTAATTTTCTTTTTCCTGTCATGATAAACTATGAAAACCTTGGAGAGGATTCAGGTACTAATTTCATTTCTTGCTTCATTCCAACTATCCATGCACAATCCATTATTCTAGTCTACTTGAGGATTTGTTATTCTGGCTTGGCCCCTCAATTCAGATTATCATTATACTTTCCAAAAATCTTTGAAACCTCTTGATTTCTAGATACATGATATGTGTGATATGACCTACTTTTCTTCTTTTTGCTTTAACATCTTTTTATTTTTCTACCTTAGCATCTTCTTTCCCCTTTGTCAATTTTGTTATTGTTTAAATGTATAAGGAGTCTGTTAATAAGGATTCAACAGATCAGAGAAGCAGTTTATATAACTGGGTAAAAATGTATGTTGCAGATAACGTGAGTCAAATTTAAGAACTCTTTCATTACAATAGACTCATCATGGTTGACTTTGTTTTTGGAGGCTGGTTAATAACTGTAAAATGGATTTCATATTACAGAAATATCATTTATTACTTCAAATTCTGCTATTTCAATTGTATACTGTCTAAGATAATTTCCACTGATTATGACAGTTAAGAGTGTATCTAGGTGTAGTGGCTTACTCAAAGTGACACATAAATTCGTCATCACAGAACTTTAGGATTTTACTTGATCACAAGAATTTCTATTTGTTTGTATAGTTTAATTATCAATTTCAATGATATTTAGAGAAGAAAAATTAAAGAATACAGACCATTTTATGAGTATATTAAAAAGAAACAGTCGAGAGCGCAGAACAGAGCCCGGCCCATCTGACACCTGAACCAGCAGTTCCTAAAGTTGTAAAGACTGGTGAGTAGAAGATATGGGCAGCCATGGAGCAGAGAGATCTCTGCGGAGTTCCCACAGAAAGCACGCCCCGGCCCTGCTCCATCCAGGGACCAGAAACACAACATTGGAACTTCTGTTCCCACCGGGCAACTCTGAGGCACAGAACAGGGCTCAGCCCATCTGCCACCTGGACCAGTGGAGATCCAGGAACACAGACCAGATACAAGGGAAAGGAGAGAACATATCACTGACAACAAAATGGCAAGAGGAAAGGGAAAGCATATATCCCAAGGAAACCAAGAGAACCTGGCAACACTGGAACCCAGCTCTCGCATAACAACAAACATCAGAATGCCAAAAACTCCAGAAAAAGAAGACACAGACCTGAAATCATACCTCAAGAAGCTGATAGAGATACTTAAACAAGAATGGGAGGAAAAGAAAAAGATTCAGAAGCTTTTAAAGAGGAAACAAGAAAAACACTCAAAGAACTCAAAGAACTAGAGGAAAACAGAACCAAAGAGATGAAGGAATGGAAGAGGGATATAAAACGGAAATTGACACAATAAAGAAAACACTAAAAGAGATAACCCTAGAAGTAGAACACCTAAAAAAGAAATCAGGAGTCACAGAAGCAAGCATTTCCAATACATTACTAGAGATGGAAGAGAAAATCTCTGGGGCAGAAGACAACATTGTAAACATAGAAAAAGAAGCCCGAGAAGATGAAAAAAACATAAATGGACTCAACTCCCCAATAAAGAGACATAGGCTATCAGACTGGCTTTATAAACAAAATCCAGCCTTTTGCTGCATACAGGAAACTCATCTCAGAGACAAAGAAAGACACTATCTCAGAGTAAAAGGGTGGAAAAAAAAAGTCCAAGCAAACAGCCACAAGAAGCAAGCTGGAGTGGCTATTCGAATATCAAATAAAGTAAATTTCAAACCAAAAGTTATCAAAAAAGATAAGGAAGGACAAATTTACTCATAACCAGGGAAATCTATCAGGAGGAACTCTCAATCCTTAACATATATGCTCCAAATAAAAAATCACCCACTTTCATAAAAGAAACCCTACTAAAGCTCAAAAAATACATTTGACCGTACACAATAATAGTGGGAGACTTTAATACCCCACTCTCACCAATGGACAGATCATGGAAACAGAAACTGAACAAGGACACTACAAAACTAGAAGAGACTTTGAACCAACTAGAATTAATAGATATCTACAGAACATATCATCCTAAAGTAAAAGAATACATCTTCTTTTCATCACCCCAATGCACCTTCTCGAAAATTGACCACATAATTGGACACAGAAAGAGCCTCAATCGATATAAGAAGATTGAAATACTCCCATGCATCCTCTCAGATCAACATGGTCTATAGCTGGTCTTTAACAACAACAAAGACAACAAAAAGCCCACATACACATGGAAACTAAACAACGCTCTGTTAAAGGATAGCAGAGTCAAAGAAGTAATAAAGAAAGAGATTAAGGATTTCCTAGAATTCAATGAAAATGAAAACACAACATACCCAAAACTATGGGATACAATGAAAGCAGTACTGACAGGAAAACTCATTGCCCTAAGTGCTTCCAAAAAAAAAAAAAAGAAAAGAAAAAAACTGGAGAGAGCTTACATCAGCAACCTGACAGCACAGCTAAAAGCCCTGGAACAAAAGGAAGCATATATACCCAAGAAGATTAGACGGTAAGAAATAATCAAAATTAGGGCAGAAATAGACCAAATAGAAACAAAAAGAACCATTGAAAAAATCAACAAAACCAAGACTTGGTTCTTTGAGAAAATCAACAAGATTGATAAACCCTAACCAGACTAACTAGAGGGCAAAGAGAGAGATCCAAATGAACAAAATCAGAAAGAAAAGTGGCGACATAACAGCTGAAACTGAGGATATTCAAGAAATCATCAGATCCTACTACAAAAACTTATACTCCACAAAATTGGAAAATCTGGAGGAAATGGATAAATTCCTAGACAGATACAAGATCCTAAAGTTAAACCAGGACCAATTAAAACATTTAATAATCCTATACCACCTATAGAAATAGAAGAAGTCATCAAAAGCCTCCCAACCAAAAAGAGCAAAAGGAGATCAAGGGGATACAAATTGGAAAGGAAGAGATAAAAACATCACTCTTTGCCGGTGACATGATTGTGTACTTAAGTGACCCCAAAAATTCCACCAGAGAACTCCTAGAACTGATAAACGAGTTTAGGAAAGTGGCTGGATACAAAATTAACTCAAACAAATCAGTAGCCTTCCTATACTCAAAGGACAAACATGTGGAGAAAGAAATTAGGGAAAAGGTACCCTACACAATCTTCACAAAAACTATGAAATACCTTGGTGTGACTCTAACTATGCAAGTGAAGGATCTGTATGATAAGAACTTCAAACCTCTAAAGAAGGAAATTGAGGAGGATCTCAGAAAATGGAAAGATCTCCCATGATCATTGATTGGAAAGATCAACATTTTAAAAATGTTCATCCTACCAAAACAATCTACAGATTCAATGCAATCCCCATCAAAATTCCAACACAGTTCTTCATGGAATTGGAAAGATCAATGTGCAATTTTATATGGAATAACAAAAGACCTAGAATAGTGAAATCCATCCTCAACAACAAGAAAACATCTGGGGTCACCACTATGCTTGACCTCAAGCTATATTACAAGGCAATTGTGCTGAAAACTGCATGGTACTGGTACAGAAATAGGCATGTGTATCAATGGAATAGAATAGAAGATCCAGAAATGAGCCCTCATGTATATGGTCACCTGATTTTTGATAACGGAGCCATAAACATTCAATGGAAAAAGGACATCCTATTCAACAAATAGTAGTGGTCCTACTGGCACTCAGCATGCAAAAGAATGAAAATAGACCCGTTCTTATCTCCTTGTACAAAGCTCAAGTGTAAGTGAATCAAAGATCTCCACATTAAACCAGATACACTGAAACTATTAGATGATTAAATAGGGAAAACCTTAGAACACATAGGCCCAGGAGAAATTTTTCTGAACAAAACACCAATGGCTCAAGCTCTAAGGTCACAGATTAACAAATAGGACTCAATGAGATTGCAAAGTTTCTGTAAGGCTAATGACATTGTCAAGAAAACAAAACGGCAGCCAACACAATGGGAAAAGATCTTTACCAACTCCACATCAGAAAGAGTCCTAATATCCAAGGTATAAAAGGAACTCAAAAAGCTAGACACCAGAGAATCAAATAACCCTTTTAAAAAATGGGGTTCAGTGCTAAACAAAACATTCTCAGTTGAGGAATATCAAATGGCTGAGAAATATCTGAGGAAGTGCTAGACATCCTTAGCCATCAGGGAAATGCAAATCAAAACAACCCTGAGATTCCACCTCACACCAGTCAGATTGGCCAAGACCCAAAACTCAGATGACAACAGATGCTGGCAAGGTTGTGGAGAAAGAAGAACACTTCTCCACTGTTGATGGGGTTTAAAACTAATACAACCACTCTGGAAATCAGTCTGGCAATACCTCAGAAAATATGACATAATACTACCTGAAGACCCAGCTATTCCACTTCTGGGCATATTCCCCAGAGACACCTTAGTACACAACAAAGATATATGCACCACAATGTTCATAGCAGCTTTATTTAAAATAGCCAGAAACTGGAAAGAACCCAGATGTCCTTCAGAAGATGAATGATACAAAATTTGTGGTACATTTACACAATGGAATACTACTCAGCCACCAGAAACAATGACTTAACCAAATTCTTAAGAAAATGGCTGCATCTAGAGAATATCATCCTGAGTGAGATAACCCAGTCACTAAAGAACAGACATAATATGCAGTCACTGATAGTGGGATGCTAACCCCAGAGGCTTGCCCTCCCCCAGAAACAACTCACAGACTGTATGAAGTCCAAGAAATAAAGAAAACAAAACAAAACAAAACAAAAAAATCTCTATACAAGAAAACTTTGACTATTTCCATGTTACATTTTGTTTTACATGTACTTTATGCTCATTGTAACTATTAACTTTTCAATGCATACTATCAAACCTTTAAAAAAATCAAGTACTGACTAAAAAATATATTCATACAGTTATATGTAAAAATTATTTTAAATCTGAAAAAAAAGTACTTACAAAAATGTATTGTATAATTTTATGCAAACAATGCTTAAAATCTGTACATTTATCTTTGTTTTGTAAAATAAAGTTGTTAAAAAAATTCTAAGAGGACATCATAATTAGAATAGATGGATAAGAAAGAGATAAGGTGAAAGACAGGCAGATGTCCCAGCAGAGGCTCCAAATGCTAAGAAAACAGCAGTTGATGTCCCCCTGCCTTTCCCCATTGATATTCTTAATGCTGCATTCATGAGCACTGTGTTAAAAAGTCTGTGCTACCATTGCTTAGATATTAAAATGAGTGGTGAACCACACAGATGAGGTCTGGATTTTGAAAATGCTTCCACAACTAATGTATGTAATATAAAAGGAAGGTGAATGAGACCGAAAAGTTTCAAAAAGTACAATAGTAAGGCCATTTTAATAAAAAAAATAATAGTAATCTGATGTTCTTAAAAATTACACAAGCAATCATTCAAAAATAAACAGTCATTCTGAAACTGTGGTAATGTCTACATCATCTGAGTTTAAATCTATAAATAAGAAAAAGCATTAGTCAAGTATCTCTGAGGATCACTTGTGACTATTTTATGCTTTTTGGATTAAATAAAGAGTTTAAACTCAAATCAGAAGATTCATGAAGCTGTCCATATTCTATGGCAGCTACTATCAGGAGCCTATTTTGTTGTTGGAATTTATAGATGTTCTGAGTGATGTGTTCAGTGGGTGGAGTAGACAATCACTGGGACTCTAAATTATAAATCCACAACTTTTGCATTTTGCTGCATTTCGTGTAAAAACTTCCAGAATAGTTGTTGAAGCAAGAGAACCTTCTGCATTAACATAACAATCAGCATTTGGGGGGATTTGCTTGGGTTTTCTTTTTTTTCCTTTTTTTTTTTTTGGTTTGTTTGTCTATTTTTATATTTTTCCAACAGCTATGGGTAAACAGATAATTTTTGTGAGATCATTTTATTTTTAGTGAGAATGTAGTGGCATATGAGTTACTAATAACTCTACATTATGTTGTAACTCTAATGAGATTGCTTAGGTTTAGCTTGCAATGTTGTATGCTTGTCATTTGGATTCTTCAACTGCAATGCCATACATAAAAATCAGTGCATTTACTGTAGTTACTGCTTTGCCAACAATGTCCTCCAAGATGCCCTGAGGACTGACCTTCACTCATTTACGTTGTGGCTGAAGAAGACTTCTCATTCATTCTCGAAGGACGGTACCAAACTGGATGTGTAGACTCTAATTAGCTGGAGGATTTTTCAAAATGCTGCTGCTGCTGCTACTTCATCTTAACTAATTAATTTAAAATGTCCTAGGAGAGGGAAGACATCTGCTTTTCTAAGAATTGTCTTAGGAATCAATATGTGCTTCTAGCTAATGTGTAATCTTATGATGCTTACTTACCATCCTGCCTGAAACAGTAAGAAAAAACATGAAAAATTTCAACTGTAACTGGTTGTGAAAGATGGAGTAGAAAAACGGAGTCTAAGCTTGCATTTTTCCATATTTATGTTTGCTGTAAGCCTAGCCTTTAATAACTGAACCATCTCTCCAGCTCCATATTTATGTTTGTAATGGCCCCAAAATTAAACAATAGAGAATTTCTGTAAATAACCCAGTGTTCATAATAAGTTAAGGAAAAATGAAGCTTAAAATCAACACACTAGAAATCATTAAGATATGCAGAAGAACTTTAGAGGGCTCACATTACCCATAATTTATAATGAAACTATTTATGATTAAGAAAATTGCTATTATCACAGAAAGAAAAGACATATCACTTTTAATCATGACTTGCCTTCTGTCAGAATGGGGGAAAATCTTTCTCACATGCATTAAATGATACAGTGTCCCAGTACTGGAACAAAGTAAACTTGGAACAGTTTTCTAATTACTGAAGACATTCACGATTTGACATAATGCACATTTGACAATGACTGGAAACGATTTTATTTGTTATATCTGCGCAGTATTTATTATTAAGATCTAATAGATAGAGATCAAGAGTTCTTATGAATATTCTAGAAAATAAAGCATGCTCTACACTTAAAAGCATTCTCCTATACACTGGAGTTGCTTACTATATTATAGAGCAAATCCCAATATAGTTCAAGTGTCCCAATAATACATGGCTTTGTCCGCTAATATAGGTCAAAATATTTATAGTAATAAAAATATTAATCCCTTAGTACCTTCATACATAAGACATTCATTATTAATAACATGCAACAAAAGAATAAAATTCTCAACTAAAATCATGAAATGGTAAGACAGATACAGTTTTGAATTTTATAATATCATAAAAAATTAAAACCTAAAACTCTGTCATACACATTTCATTTATATTTCATATAGCAGTTTAAAATTGTATGAAAGTACGTGCTCCCCTTACAACATACATCAGTGACTAATATTTAGGCTTCTCTGACTGAGTAAAATACAAATGAAAAGTAGAAAAACAAACACCATGATCTTAAAATGTTCTCCCTGCAATCCTGTAAGCCTGGAATATATTCTGTGTAATTCTTCATGTATCCTAGGAAGAATTGCTGAGTGCTGGTCACTCTCTGGACTTCTTTTATGAATTCTTGGTATACATCATTCGGTCATCACATTCAGGTTTCACAGCTAAGGATATCCAACATTATTTGGTTATTTCCCACATATTTCCTAGAGTGTTTTTCGCCTCCACTAACACAAACCACGACATCGCTCCAACTCAAGTGTGTCCAGTCAAAATAAATTAGCCATTGCCACTCTTGAGCTGGCTCATGGGTTCATTATGATGCTGGTTCTGTCTGTCTTCTCAGTCATCTGGCTACTGCCTATCCTGGAATCTTCAAAGTCAAATTGTGACCTAATTCTGCAATTCCAAATTTCATGTATTTTATTTTTCCATTCCCACAATTTGGTCAACTTTTAATTAACTAAATAAACTTTTGATTTATAAAGTGTTTATAGACAATAATATTGTTTAAATTGATCAACTGAGAGCTATATTTGTATAAATTTAAGGGTGTTAAAGTGCTTGTAAAAATAACATCTAGCAAATTAATAGAGGTAAAGTTTCCCATTGATAAAAGAACACTGTAGGATACATGCCACCCATTAATACTCAATTGGTATGAAACTGGAAACAAAACAGCAATTCAGTTTATCAGCAAGACAAGCTTTCTAAACTAAACTTAAGAATAGACGTGAGCAACTTTCAGTAGTTCATCTCTCTGTCAGCATCCTGAGAAGCAGCCACTGATAACAAACACTAGAACTAGTCACTATAAACTATTTAAAATTAACTAGAGTTTATGGACCAAAAGAATAAGAGGTGTGTGTGTGTGTGTGTGTGTGTGTGTGTGTGCGTGCACACATGTACGCATGCATTTGTATGTGTTATGTATGTGTCCTGGAATAAAAATGTCAGAAATAACACTGCCTGAAAGAAAGGCAGGAAATGTAAGTGCCACAAGTATTCTTTACTAAAATCTATAAATATTCAAATGACCTCAGAACAGATGCCGGTCATTTGATTCCCTCTGAGAAAAATCCTAAAGCATTTGTCTTTATAACATGTGTGTGTAGGGAGCCAGAATATATAGCACAGGAAACAAAAGAGAACCACAGTTTTATTAAAATTCTTGTGCATTTTCTATTCATACATTTTTAAAGCATCACTTCACTGCCTATGGGAAGCAGGGAGAATATAGAGAAGAATGAATCGTGTTTTATTTTTGACATGCTGACTTTACAAAAGTCTTGGGGCCTAAAGAGCAAAGCCCTTGTAAGCAACAGTGGAGCAAAAGCGAGGGAATCTGTTGAAATTATTTTGCCCAGGGTCACTTCAGCACAGAGTAATGGGAATCAAGGACATTGCTTACTCCTAAAGTTGATTCTTGAAGCTACTACTGAGAAACAGGAATAACCTTAATACCTAGAAATATTCATAGCTTAAAGAGTAGAGAGCTCATGGGTGCTTTCAACATCTAAAACTATATATTACCTTTATGAGTTATGTTTATAAGCCTGTACTGAAACTGTCTCTAACTGAAGCTGATTTTCATCTTAAACTTTCTGTATACTATAGTGTATAAAAGTGGTTCTTCACATTTAATTCCAAGTAGAGTTTAAGAATGCCCTCTTCTCTCTTTCTTATCATTTTCTATCCTTTGTCTTCCCCATCTCATCAGTAGTTATAGTTCTCTGGTAACCCAGTCCTACCTTCTCAAGGCTCTCATCCATTGGAGCAGAAATTGTGCATTAGTAACACTTGGCTGACTTCAAACTAAGAGACAGACCCAGAAAAAACTTCTAGATTCTTGTTAGTTCTGTTGTATTGTTGACACACATATTGTGAACTTCTTTGTTGAACTATGGTGAATGTGTTAAGCGAGGGGTTATGGCACATGCTTCTAAGTGCAACACCCATTAATACACTTCTATTATTTTATTTCTCTTACTGCTATACACATGACAATATTTATCTTCCTTAACATATAATGTTATTTGATTATTATTTTCTAAAACATATTGTTTCTTTATTATGTCCACAAGATATCTATTCTGATCTGTGTAAGACTGTATACAACATCCTTTTTTCTCTTTTTGATGCTATAAAAACATGATAAACAGGATATCACAAAATAATTTTGGGCTGATGCATCTTTTTATCAACTTCATGTGTGCATGACTATAGGTGAGAAATTTGCATGTGTGGAGTAAACCTGCAGGTAATGGTCAGAGAACAAGCTCCCGTCTTGTTCTTCAGGAGTCACAGATCTTAGTTTTCCGTAGTCAGTCTTCACTTATGATTGTGTTTGCAAACTAGGTGAGACTGCTCCAAGTACTCTCCTGTTTCTGTTTCTCTGACTCCCTGTCCCTGGGAATAAAGTGTGCATTTACCGACAATAGATTTTTATGTATGTGATTAGAATTTATGCCTTCATGCTTGCATATTAAGTCCATCTTTCAGCTCAACTTTTAAATAATGAAAATATTTTTTGTTTTTTTATTAGAAGTA